>NC_090376.1:118271470-118607315 GCF_036365525.1 Heterodontus francisci | reverse complement strand
AGCGCACAGCTCCCAATTTGTAGCCCAATCATTCCAATGAAATTTTGCCTGTCAGGTAAATGCAGGTTAAATCCAGATTCAGGGCTCAACCTAATTCAGAGCAAGACTGTCCCGTGGAGGGCATTGCATTCTGTGACACTTAGTCTGTTAGGATCTTGACACCTGTACCACAGTTGCCAACTCTGCTTGGGCTTATTCCTGGAGGTTTCATCACATGACCTCTTGCTTCCGTCCACCCTCCTGGTCAAACAGCCTTTTTTCCCCCCATCTCTGCTATTTTTATAATTAATTAAAAAATATGTTCAAAGAATAACACACCATTTATTTTTGTGCCCCTATGATTTTTCTCCTTGGTTTGCTGGCAGCAGTGTCCTGGAGATTAAGCTTTCATTTTCGGAGATTCTGGGATAATCCTGGAGGGTTGACAATGCCAGACACACCTTCATTGCTGAAACAGATTCCCACTGACACCTTAACAATTGTACGAATGATTCCATCATTTTCACTGGAGTCTGGACTTCCTTGAAATTCAGCCAATGAGATTTGGAGGAACGATACAAGAACAGCAAGATAAAAATGGAAAGAAAGATATTTCAGCAAATCAGGACTGAGGATGAAAAGCATAATGATTGGAGATCAGGCTGCTTCCATCCCTTCAGATAAACTGACTTCCTGAGTCTGTCAATGTTGTAAGCTCTGTGGGCTGCAAATTGTGAAACTCTTTGTGTTTCTGGTCTGCAGGTCTGGGTGCAGTCAGTCCATCAAACTGACACTGCAGCTGGAAATATTTCTCTGTCCCTTTCTCTTGATGCAACAAATAGATGGAGTCAAATTTGCTTTAGAATTGTTGCCCTTCTTGTGTTTTTTTGCGATGGAATGAGTGCAATGGGGCAGTGAGTCAAGTACTTTTGGTAAAATAATTACACTCAAATTCTCCCCTCAGGAAACAGCTGTTTGTGGGATCTTGCTGTGCACAAGTTGGCTGTCGCATTTCCTACATTGCAACAGTGACTACACTTCATAAGTATTTCATTGGCTCTAAAGTGCTTTGGACATCCTGAGGTCACGACAGGTGCTATAGAAATGCAAGTCTTTCTTTCACTGTGTGGACTCTATAGAGTGAGAGGCCCAGACATGAAGCTGCCGACAAGAAATTGTAACTTGGCCCCTCTTTCTGAAACATGTTTCAGTCAAAAAACGGTAACAGTTTGATGCATTTGTTAAAAAAAAATTCAAGGGGATCTTTCTCAGTCAGAACAAACAGGTTTCTGCTCTAACAGTGCCAACTATAGTATTGAAAGGAATTCCACACCTAGATTCCCTGACTTTGAGAGTCAGTGCTCAGGTAGTAACAAACTTTCAGCTGTATCAGACATTGTGATGGTAAAACAAATGTCTGCAATGTTTATACAGCTGCAACGCTAATCTCAGACACGCTGTAAAAGGACAGTGCTAGTGACTGTACCACACATTGACAGGATCAAACTGTTAAAGAATTGAATGTTCAGTCAGTGGAAATCCAGAGCAGCTGTGGGTGGCAGTGAACCAGTTATTTTTGTCTGACAATCTGGCAGCTTCTGAGGTTCCATTCTGTTTAAGAGCGCCTTGGCTGTTATTGCAGCACCAGAGCCTCTTGTCTGTGGTACTCATGGTGCCTTGGGCAAGAGTGGCTAGTGGGTAGATGGGGCGGCAAGGGGCAGGACAAGGGGCAGAGAATCCCAACACTGGACCCTTCAATTCCTCTGACCCTCACAGAGAGCTGCATAGTACACCGGGTAAGACCAGATCACATTGGCAGTAATGGCCTCAACTGGGGGCTCAAGGCTGAGGATCGTAACGTGGAGCCCTCAGGATCTGAAATATCTTTGAAGTGGTCCCCTTATGAAAAAGATTGGAGGAGCAACTCCTTCACCTTTCTCAGGGTGGGGGCGAGGAGTAGCATGGGCACCCACCTGTGGCACATTAGTTAAGGAATACTACACGAGGAACAATGGCACAGAGCTATGCTTTGCCTTAATTACAAAGAAGAAAAACAAAAAGTACTTGCATTTCTATAGCACCTTGCATGACCTCAGGATGTCCCAAAGTGCTTTATAGCCAATGAAGTATTTTTGAAGTGTAGTTGCTTTTATAATGTAGGAAACACTGCAGTGAGTGTTCCCCCTGAAGACTTATTGTATATCCAGTACTAAAATAACAGAAAAATGAGACGCCATCAAATGAATGTGTTAACATCACAAGATCAGCTGAGATCCGCACATACAGAGCAAAATTGGCACTTTCCCCGTTAAACTACTAAAGGAGGTGTTAGAAACCCACAAACCACACAAATGGGCACAAAACAGTCTGAACACATGGGACAAGAAGGAGAAGGTAGAACTTGATTCTTCCTGAGGTTCCCTCTTGCTGGCTTCACAAGGGGAGACGGTGGCGTAGTGGTAATGTCACTGGACTAGTGAGGCCCAGAGGCCCAGGCTAATGCCCTGGGGACACAGGTTCAAATCCCACCACAGCAACTGGTGGAATTTAAATTCAATTAATTAATGAAAATCTGGAATTGAAAGCTTGTGTCAGTAATGGTGCCGTGAAACTATTTTTATTTTTTTTATTTTTTATTTATTTAGAGATACAGCACTGAAACAGGCCCTTCAGCCCACCGAGTCTGTGCCGACCAACAACCACCCATTTATACTAACCCTACAGTAATCCCATATTCCCTACCACATCCCCACACTAGGGGCAATTTACAATGGCCAATTTACCTATCACCTGCAAGTCTTTGGATGTGGGAGGAAACCAGAGCACCCGGCGAAAACCCACACAGACACAGGGAGAACTTGCAAACTCCGCACAGGAGTACCCAGAATCGAACCCGGGTCCCTGGAGCTGTGAGGCTGCGGTGCTAACCACTGCGCCACTGTGCCACCCATATCATCGATTGTTGTAAAAACCTTCTAATTTACTAATGCCCTTTAGAGAAGGAAATCTGCTGTCCTTGCCTGGTCTGGCCTACATGTGACTCCAGACCCACAGCAATGTTGTTGACGCTGAAATGGCCACTCAGTTGTCAAGGGCAGTTAGGGATGGCCAACAAATGCTGGCCTTGTCAGCAACACCCACGTCCCATGAATGAATAAAAAAAACTCTTTCTGGAGTTCTCGATTCCAGGGGTTAACTCTTCCTGATGTTTGTTTGGAACATCAGGAAAAGGATTACAAATGAAAATCAAGTTATTTTGTCCATTGTCATTCTGCACTGCTTCCTTTTCTGTGGACGGTGGTTTCACTGAGTAAGTTGGGGTTAATTCCCAAAAGACTGGCTGCACTGTATCATTATCCCACTCGATGTGAATGAATTGTGTTCGACAACCCACAACCACAATCCAACCATGCTGTGCCCTAAACTCTGTTCTGCAGGTCATTTTGTGGTCTGTTTTCAATTGAAAACTAAGGCTAACATTATTTGTGTTTGAATGAATGATCCCTGCCTGGTGAATTATTTCAGTGCTGTGATACAACATTGCTTAATACCCCTGGAAACAAAAGAGTAAATTTTATGAATTAGGTCTTTTGGTGGAGAATCTTGCAGCACGGGACTGTATCCGAGGTAACAGCATAGAATTGGTCAGGTTACAATAACAATGAAAGAAAGACTTGCATTTCAATAGCGTCTTTTACGACCTCAGGACCTCTGAAAGCTCTTCACATTCAATGAAATATTTTTGAAGTGTAGTCACTGTTGTAATGCAGCAGCCAATTTGTGCACAGCAAGCTCCCACAAACAGAAATGCGTTAATGACCACGTCATCCATTGGTTAATGACGTTGATTGAGGGATACATATTACTCAGGAAACCGGAGAGAATTCCCCTACTCCTCTTCAAAATAGTGGCTGTGGCAGCTTTTACATCCAGCTGAGAGAGCAAACAGGGCCTCAGTTTAAAGTCTCACCCAGAAGAGGGCACATCCGACAGTGCAGCACTCCCTCAGCACAGACCCTCCGACAGTGCAGCACACCCTCAGTACTGACCCTACGACAGTGCAGCACACCCTCAGTACTGACCCTCCGACAGTGCAGCGCTCCCTCAGTACTGACCCTCCGACTGTGCAGCACTCACTCAGTACTGACCCTCCGACTTTGCAGCACTCCCTTAGTACTGACACTCCGATACTGCAGCACTCCCTCAGTACTGAAACTCTGACATTGCAGCACTCCCTCAATACTGACCCTCCGACAGTGCAGCACTCCCTCAGTACTGACCCTCCGACAGTGCAGCACTCCCTCAGTACTGACCCTCCAATATTGCAGCACTCCCTCAGTACTGACCCTCCGACAGTGCAGCACTCCCTCAGTACTGACCCTCCGACAGTGCAGCACTCCCTCAGTACTGACCCTCCGACAGTGCAGCACTCCCACAGTACTGACCCTCCGACAGTGCAGCACTCCCTCAGTACTGACCCTCTGACAGTGCAGCGCTCCCTCAGTACTGACCCTCTGACAGTGCAGCACTCCCTCAGTACTGACCCTCCGACAGTGCAGCACTCCCTCAGTACTGACCCTCCGACAGTGCATCACTCCCTCAGTACTGACCCTCCGACAGTGCAGCACTCCCTCAGTACTGACCCTCCGACAGTGCAGCACTCCCACAGTACTGACCCTCCGACAGTGCAGCACTCCCTCAGTACTGACCCTCCAATATTGCAGCACTCCCTCAGTACTGACCCTCCGACAGTGCAGCACTCCCTCAGTACTGACCCTCCGATATTGCAGCACTCCTTCAGTACTGACCCTCCGACAGTGCATCACTCCCTCAGTACTGACCCTCCGACAGTGCAGCACTCCCTCAGTACTGACCCTCCGACAGTGCAGCACTCCCACAGTACTGACCCTCCGACAGTGCAGCACTCCCTCAGTACTGACCCTCCCATAGTGCAACACTCCCTCAGTACTGACCCTTTGACAGTGCAGCACTCTGTCAGTACTGACCCTCCGACAGTGCAGCACTCCCTCAGTACTGACCCTCGACAATGCAGCACTCCCTCAGTACTGCCCCTCAACAGTGCAACAGTGCAGCACTCCCTCAGTACTGACCCTCCGACAGTGCAGCGCTCCCTCAGTACTGCACTGAGAGTGTCAGTTTGCATAATTGTCTGAAGTCTCTGGAGTGAGACTGGATCTTATCAGTTCTGACTCTGAGGCGAGAGGGAACACAACCATTTAGCATGAATTACTTTACATGGAGTAAGATCTGGTGGCTTGTGCTCTATTCAGTACATCTAGGTGACTCCTGGTACTGGTTACAGCCCCAGTGTGGTCTCTCCAAGGTGTTTTATCAAGTTTACTGAGGTTCATACTGGTGCCGCCTGTCAGAGAGAATCATCTCAATCCAACACTTATTCTGGAATGGAATGGTTTCATCGACTCTCGAGATAAAGGATTAATTTCCAATGTCCCTGAGCCTTCTGCTGGGGAAGCAGTTACCGTGGAATCTGATGATGTGTCCATAACAATATTTGTGAAATGCACAGGTTAGGGTACAGAAGTGGGAACAGTGTGGGTGGAATTGGATAGTGTAGAGCAGCCTGAGCAGAGCCTGAGAATCAATCTGGCACCAGAACAGGAGGGCCCGAGGCCCCATTTAGAGTTATACAGCACTGAAACAGGCCCTTCTGCCTATCATGTCTGTACCAACCGTCAAACGCCCATCTATTCTAATCCCATTTTCCAGCACTTGGCCCATAGCCTTGTAAGCTATGGTGTTTCAAGTGCTCATCTAAATGCTTCTTAAATGTTGTGAGGGTTCCTGCCTCTACCACCTCTTCAGGCAGTGTATTCCAGATACCAACCACCCTCTGGGTGAAAAGGTTTTCCTCAAATCCCCTCTAAACCTTCTGCTCCTTCCCTTAAATCTATGCCCCCTGGTTATTGACACCTCTGCTAAGGGAAAAAGTTTCTTCCTATCTAACCTATTAATGCCCCTCATAATTTTGTATACCTCAATCAGGTCCCCCATCAGCCTTCTCTGCTCTAAGGAAAACAACCCTAGCCTTTTCAGTCTTTCTTCATAGCTGAAATGCTCCAACTCAGGCAACATCCTGGTGAATCTCCTCTGCACCCTCTCCAGTGCAATCACATCCTTCCTACAGTTTGGTGCCCAGAACTGTACACAATACTCCAGCTGTGGCCTAACTAGCGTTTTATACAGCTCTATCATAACCTCCCTGCTCTTATATTCTATGCCTCGGCTAATAACGGCAAGCATCCCATATGCCTTTCTAACCACCTTATCTACCTGTGCTGCTGCCTTCAGTGATCTATGGACAAGTACACCAAGGTCCCTCTGACCCTCTGTACTTCCTCGGGTCCTACCATCCATTATATATTCCCTTGCCTTGTTAGTACTCCCAAAATGCATCACCTCACACTCCTCAGGATTAAATTCCAGTTGCCACTGCTCCGCCCATTTTACCAGCCTATCTATATCGTCCTGTAATCTAAGGCTTTCCTCCTCACTATTTACAACACCGCCAATTTTCATGTCATCTGCAAGCTTACTGATCATACCTCCTATATTCATCTCTAAATCATTAATGTACACTACAAACAGCAAGGGTCCCAGCACTGATCCCTGCGGTACACCACTGGTCACAGGCTTCCAAATGCAATTCCAACCCTCAACCATCAGCCTCTGCTTCCTGTCACTAAGCCAATTTTGGATCCAATTTGCCAAATTGCCCTGGATTCCATGGGCTCTTACTTTCTTAACCAATCTCTCATGTGGGACTTTATCAAAAGCCTTACTGAGATCCATGTAGACTACATCAACTGCTTTACCCTCATCTACACATATAGTCACCTCCTTGAAAAATTCAATCAAATTTGTTAGACACGATCGCCCCCTGACAAAGCCATGCTGACTATCCCTGATTAATCCCTGCCTCTCCAAGTGGAGATTAATCCTGTCCCTCAGAAATTTTTCCAATAGTCTCCCAACCACTGATGTTAGACTCACAGGCCTGTAATTACCTGGTTTATCCCTGCTACCCTTCTTGAATAATGGTACCACATTCACTGTCCTCCAGTCCTCTGGTACCTCTCCTGTGGCCAGAGAGGATTTGAAAATTTGTTTCAGAGCCCCTGCTATCTCCTCCCTTGCATTACATAACAGCCTGGGATACATCTCATCTGGGCCTGGGGCTTTATCCACTTTTAAGCCCGCTAAAACAGCTAATACTTCCTCCCTTTCAATGCTAATTTGATCAAATATATCACAATCCACCTCCCTGATCACTACACCTACATCGTCCCTCTCCATAGTGAACATAGATGAAAAGTAATCATTTAAAACGTCACCTACGTCCTCCAGCTCCACACACACATTAACACTTTGGTCTGGAATGGGCTCTACTCTTTCCCGTGGTTATCCTCCTGCCCTTAATATACTTATATGCCTTAGGATTTTCCTTTACATTGAATGGTGAGCCTCATTCAGATTAGTATAAACTGCATGTTCCCCAACAATTCACTGTGACGCAGACATAAATCGCAAGCCATTGGGAGGACATTGCCAAACATATGAGGGCGTGTTTGTTCTTATTAATAACTTATATCTGTAATGCTCTATAAACTCAGTCACTCAGCTAAGTCATTACAGTAACTCCAACCAATCTCTGGTTTTCATCTGTCACATTATTTAGTTTACACATATCGAATTCATTATGCAGCATTCTGTTTTCCACACTCTCCCTTGTGACTGATTTAATTATTGCGCCTAATGTGTTTGTCAGTATCGTGCTGTTGTGAGACCAGCAATGTGTCACGACGAATAATCAGATCCACCGTCACACACAAACCTCAGAAGCAAGGCACCCAAACGAACTTCAACATGGAACGATTGCAATGGATTAGAGCCAAGCCATGCAGGGGTGATGTCAGGAAACACTCCTTCACACAAAGGGGAGTGGAAATCTGGAACTCTCTCCCCAGAAAGCCTTTGAGGCTGGGGCTCAATTGAAAATTTCAAACTGAGATCGATAGATTTTTGTTGGGTAATGGGGATTAAAGGATATGAAGCAAAGGCTGGAGTTCAGTTGGCAATCAGCCATGATCTAATTGAATGGTGGAACAGGCTGGAGGGGCTGAATGTCCTCCTGTTGTTCCTGTGTACCACAGTGATGGGCTTTGATTGGAGAGTTAATTAACTAGAGAGGTGGCTTCCAATGGGAGAGTAAATGTACCAGAGGTATTTCTGACTCTATTTGGTCACGGGATGTTGGCCCCATGAAATTGGACATCTTTGCGCCTGTATTGCAACCTGCACATTTCTCTCTCTCTATCCTAACTCCGTATAACACTGAACTCCGCCTGTGATCGTCCTGCCTCCGGTTTAATGTACCAGAACGTCTTCTCCCGGTTTATGCAAAGTGCTTTGCAAATGCCTTAAACAATTGCAAATGAATAATGTGAAATTTATGTCAAACATGAAGAGATTACTGACCAACTCCTTGAATATCTGTTGAGTCACATCCTGTTTTCACTTTCTCTTTCTTCTGTAGGGTGGAAAATCTTACTCTGGACCCTGTAATGGGAGAGACTGCAGTGCAGGATGCCAATGTTTCCCCGAGAAAGGAGCAAGAGTGAGTACACACAATGGAATCTCTACATGTATCAGGCTACAGGAATGTTTAATGAATACAGATTGGGAGGGATACTCATCGTCTTGTAACAGGACTGCACTGACCCCCAGGTCACTAGCATCAATTGCTACCTTGAAGGGCTTAGTGAAATTTGGAGCAGCCAGCACTGGTTCATGAATCAAAATGACTTTCAGCCTCTTAAAAGATGCTTGCACTACACTGACCACACGACCTTGGTTTTCTTTTTTTGCAGCAAATCTGTCAGTGGAGCAGCTCTAGTACTAAAACTTGGTCCAAAAATTGTGGTAGAAACCACACGTCCCCAAAAACCTCGTGATTTCTCACTTAGTCTTAATGGTAGGGAACTCTACCAATGCTTGTACTTTTGCTGTTCTTGGCAACACTTGTCCCTCCCCCACTCTATGCCTGGGGTAGGTTACTCTGGCTTTTGCAAATTCAATTTTGGCAAGGTTTATCACTAAATCAGCCAATTGTAATTTTCTAAACAGAGCTTTGAGTTGTTACAAGTGGTCCGTCCAATTGTCACTGTATACCAGCACATCATCAAGGTAAACCACACAGATAGGAACACTGGCTACCACCTGGATCATTAGTCTCTGAAAAGTGGCTGGAGAATTTTTTATCCTGAATGGCATCTCTCGGCATTGGAAAAGACTGCCTGGGTAACAAAGACTGATATTTCTTGAGTTTGGGGTGTTAAAGGAACCTGCCAGTATCCCTTTAACAAATCTATTTTTGTAAGAAACGTGGCACTGCCCACTCTGTCAATACAGTCTTCCAAGCAAGGAGTCTGCCTTTGTTACTGCATTAACCTTTCTGTAGCCTATGCAAAATCTAGTTTAAACATCAGGTTTAGGCATTAACACCACTGGGGCACTCCAGCTGCTTTGACTGGGTTCAATAAGGTATTTTTCCAACATGTATTGCATTTCTGTTTTCATCTGGACCTGTTTCCCTGAACTTATGTGATAAGGATGCTGTTTTATAGGAAAGGATTCCCCTACATTCTCATCATGTGTAGTTAAGGTTGCACATCCTGGCTCATCCCTACAGACTCTTTTAAATGCTATGAGTCGCCTTGTTAGTTCTTCTCATTGTTCTGCATCTAAATATGAAAGCATAGTGTCCAATCTCCCTAACAATCCAGTATTCGCTAACCGGATAGTAGGAGGTTCAATTTGAGAATTGTCCAGGCCTCCTCCTGCCTCATCCTCACTATTCCTTTCATCCTTCATTGTCCCTGCTACCTGACATACCTGTGCTTGCTTATCGCCTCCCGGCGATGATATTGTTTCAATATATTGATATGATACAACCAATTCTTTATCCAGCGATCTGGGGTGTCAGTCACATAATTTACTTTACCAATTCTTTTGACCACTTTATATGGACCATTTGAACTGTGCTTTCAGTGGTTCACCCTGTAAAGGCAGTAATACTAACGTCTCATCCCCTGGTTGAAATGTTCAGGTCTGCCCATTTCTTCATGGTTGTTTTCAGGTGTTCCTGAGTCACTTTGCAGGCTCTCATGAGTCGCTTCCAGAACACAGATACATAATCTAACACAGAAGATTCGTCCCTTTGTTCTGAAAACCTTTCTTAATTTAGTTTTAGAGGACGTCTTAGCTCATGTCTATAAACTAATTCAAAAGGACTAAAACCGGGAGATTCATTAGGTGAATCCCTAGTGGCAAACAAAAGAAATTCTAGCCCTTTATCCCAGTCATGGGGATATTTAAGACAGTATGCCCTGATAATTGTCTTGAGGGTCTGATGGTACCTTTCGAAAGCTCCTTCTGTCTGTGGGTGGTATGCTGAAGACTTTAACTGTGTTATACCCAAATTATTCATAACTTCCTGGAATAGTTTGGACATAAAATTGGAACCTTGATCCGACTGAATCTCAATCGGTAATCCATATCTAGTGAAGAACTGGGTTAACTTCTCTATCACTACCTTAGCAGAAATTGTTCTCAAGGGAATGGCCTCTGGGAACTGAGTAGCCATATCCACGACGGTGAGTATATATTGGTGTCCCACTTTTGTTTTTGGTAAAGGTCCTACACAGTCTACCAACACCCGACGAAATGGTTCTTCAATAACTGACATGGGAATTAGAGGTGCTTGTTTTATTGCAGGTTGCGGTTTTCCCACAATTTGGCACATATGGCATGTTTTACAAAACTGCACCACATCCTTGGGAAGACCTGGCCAGTAAAAATGTTGACCTATACATAATTTGGTCTTCCAGATCCTCACATGTCCCGCTATAGGAAAATCATGGGCTATCTTTAATATTTCACAGCGATACTTGGGCAGGACTACAATCTGATGAACAACCATCCATTCTTCGTCTGCAGGTCTGTGAGGAGGTCTCCACTTCCTCATCAGAATCCCATTTTTAATATAGTATCCTTCCGGAACTCCCTTTGCCTCAGCTTCAGTTAGAGCAGATTGTGCCACTTTATTTAACTCTGGATCAGCTTGCTGAGTCTTGATCAGAGAAGACTTACTGAACATTTCCTTCGGGTTATCCAAATCCCCAAAGAAAGTTTCAGCTATTCGACTATCTGTCTGTGGTGCTACTTTTACCTCTGACAATGGAACTTGATTAGCCATTGCTCAGGTCACTACACATGAAGGAAAAATTCCTGGAACCTTTTCCTGCAACTGTTCTGTCTCTTTAACTTCACTTTGTTTTCCCATGACTACTGGAGAAGCTACTACCTTCGCTTTGGCCAAATCATTCCCCAGGAGTAGGTCAACCCTGTCTACAGGCAAACTATGGACAACTCCTACAGTTACTGTTCCAGACATTAGGTCACACTCCAGATGCACCTGATATAGAGGTATGGGAATATACTCCCCGCCAATACCATTCACTAAAACCTTGGCATTCAATGCGCTCTCTGGTGGAAAAGTTATGCCTTTCCCCAGCAAAACAGTTTGGGTGGCTCCTGTATCTTTAAGTATAACTATCGGTTTACCTGCCTCACTTGAGGGATAAGGAGTTACTTTTCCTTTTGACAAGAATTCCCTATAACTCTCAGGTATCTTGTTCACGTCCCCCACACTCACAGTGGTTTATGTATTTGGCCTTACAGCTGAAGAGTTACAGCCTGATCTGTTGTACTCTCAGTCAGGGCCCCTTCCTATGCATTGGCCTTGTGCACCCCAATAAGTCCCATGGGTGTACCCCATAACTTCCAGCATTCTGCACGAAGGTGACCCACTTTGTGGCAATGGTAACACTTAGGCTTTTGGACCTCACTTCCACCAACAGCACCTTTCTTTATGGCATGAGGAGGAGATCCTGGGGCATTCCCAGCTCTCCCTTTTTGTCCCTGGTTACTTGCCTTCCTTTCACCCTCCCACCTTCTATCCTGATCGGGTTTGTGGGGGTGACAGACAAAGGGTTTGGGCTTGTAAACGAGCTTGTGATCATCAGCAATTTCTGCAGCCTGTCTGACTGTTGAAACCTTCTGGTTCTCTACATGGGTTCTTACTAACGGAAGACGTGAATTTTTTCATTCTTCCAGGAGAATTATTTCCCTACGGTTCTCATATGTGGCCTCTATCTTTAATACCTGCATCCAATGATCAAAATTAATTTGCTTTACCCTCTCAAATTCTATATAATTCTGCCCAGGCTGTCTCCGGAGGTTCTGAAATTTCTGCCTGTAAGCTTCAGGGACCAACTCATAAGCAGCAAGAATAGGCTTTTTTGTCATCTCATAATCTGCAGAAGCCTCCTCAAAAAGTATGACATAAACTTCATGAGCTCTGCCCAACAACCCACTTTGCATAAGCAGTGCACACCTTTTCTTCAGCCACTTCATCTGTTTGGCTATCTTTTCAAAAGAAATGAAAATTGCTTCTACCTCCTTTTCCTCAAATTTCGGGAGGGCTTGCACAAATTTAAACAGCTCTCCACTGGGTCCTGAGCTGGAGTCAGATCTTTCCCCACCAAAATTTTCACTGGAGTCAAGACCACCCCTTTGTCTTAGTTCCATCATTTTTAATTCGAATTCCCTTCCTTCTCTTTCTCTTTGAAATGCTCTCTCTTTTGCCCTTTCTGCTGTCAAGTTCAAGTTTTTTGATTGTGAATTCTTTTTCCTGTTCAAACTTACGTTTTTACAATTCTATTTCTTTTTATTTTTCTTTGTCAAGTTCAAGCTGCCTCATCTGCAACTGAATTTTAGTTAATTCAACTGCACTACCATCTGGTTTGCCACCTTCTTCTTCTAATTGCAAATGCTGTGCTATTACTGCAATTATATCTGCTTTCTTAGCTCTTGGTTTTACTCTAACACCAACTTTTCTGCCAATTCCTTTAACCTAACCTTTGTTAAGTTTCTCAAAACACTCAGGGATACATCCTCCTTCCCCAGAAAGGTTGTAACAACTGACAAAGACATTCTGGTAGTGTACTTTAATGCACACGAAACCTTTTTTTTTTACTTTTCCTCTTTTCAATTAGTATCACCCCACTTACAATTGCACGTCATCGGCTTTGGGTATCCTGGACAACGAGCTCCCAGTTAGATGTAATGACCGAGACAGGAGGAGTGCACTGTCTTTTTCAGTTCCACTTTTCCACAGGTCACAACATCTATTTAAATATTTACCCGCTTACCGATACAGCCAATCATAGACTCTATTTTTTATCCCAGAATAAAATACACCAACCAGGTTTCTTTAATAAACAACCAAATTATCAATTTATTATAAAACAAGATTTAACCAGTAACGAAGCAAAGCATTAACACACCGATTAAAATATGAAAGTTCCCTTTTTAAAAATTCCCCAATTACACTCACACACACACTGGAAAAAATACAGAAATTCACTCTGCAGAGGTCTGTTACAATTAAAAGACAAAAAAACTACTTTGGCCCAATACTTGCTAATTCTTGACAAAGAAAGAAGATATGGAAGGAAGTCAGTAGTCCTTTATTTGGTCTGACATCTGGGTATATGGAGACGGGTCACTCGGATCGTTTCAGAAGCAGTCCGTTCTGGAGATGTCGAGAATTATTGTAGTTGGCTTTCTAGGAGAAATGTGGCATCGAGGTTTTTCGGCCAGCACACGCTTGAATCACAGGATTTTTTTTCAGCTCCTCAAGAGCTATATGGCACCAGGGATTGTTTCCCACACTAAATCTCAGCAGAATTTCTTCAAGGAGGTAGAGAAGGAGGTGAGTCAGGTGATTTCTTTTCTCCTTGACAGGAAAACACCAACTGTCTTCAAACAGTTCATTCCACAACTAACTGAAATCAATGTCCAAACCCGAGAGAGTCGACCTCCTGACCTCCATAAACCTTGACATGCACCTTCTCTGTAACCATTTTTCCCCAAATCACCAAGGGTTCCGCTGTTTTCTGAGCCCAAACCACAGGGGGCCTCCAGCACAGGTGGTTTTCAAACATCTTGTCCAGTCAGTGAACTTGGTAAAAAAAACACAAAGCACAAAAATTAAGGCAAGCCAGCATGGATTTCTTGAGGGAAAATCATGTTTAACTAACTTGCTGGAATTATTTGAGTAGGTAACAGAGAGGGTTGATGAGGGAAATGCTATTGATGTGGTGTACATGGACTTTCAAAAGGTGTTTGATACAATGCCACACAACAGACTTGTGAGCAAATTGTAGCTCATGGAATAAAAGGGACGGTAGCAACATGAATATGAAATTGGTTGAGTGACAGAAAAAGAGTACGGTTAATGGATGTTTTTCGGGCTGGAGGAAATTTTGTGGTGGAGTTCCCCAGGGGTCAGTGTTGGGACCCTTGTTTTTCCTGATATATATTAATGACCTAGACCTTGGTGTACAGGGCACAATTTCAAAGTTTGCAGATGATACAAAACTTGGAAGCATTGTGAACTGTGAGGAGGATGGTGTAGAACTTCAAAAGGACATCGACAAGTTGGTGAAATGGGCAGACAGGTGGCAGATGAAGTTCAATGCAGAAAAATGTGAATTGATTCATTTTGGCAGGAAGAACATGGCGAGACAATATAGAATAAAGGGTACAATTCTAAAGGAGGTGCAGGAGCAGAGGGACCTGGGTGTACATGTGCATAAGTCATTGAAGGTGGCAGGACAGGTTGAGAGAGCAGTTAATAAAGCATACAGTATCCTGGGCGTTATTATTAGAGGCGTGGAGTACAAGAGCAAGGAGGTTTCGTTGAACTTGTATAAGACACTAGTTCAGCCTCAGCTGGAGTACTGCATCCAGTTCTGGGCCCTGCACTTTAGGAAAGACATGAGGGCATTGGAGAGAGTACAGAAAAGATTCACTCGAATGGTTCCAGGAATGAGAAATTTCAATTATGAAGATAGATTGGAGAAGTTAGGACTATTTTCCTTGGAGAACCGAAGGCTGAGAGGTGTTACGACCAGGTGGGAAAGGGGTCTAGGGTTCCCTGTCAGCCTTCATCTGATCATCCCGTAACAGGGTTTAATTTTAAACACACTGTTTTTTTAGCTCCCCCTTAGTGAATCCTTGTTCACTAACTTCCTATTATAAGACAAAGAAACACAAACTGGTTTTCTTAGGTTTAAGGAAAAAAGGTTGAACTTTATTAAACTTAAACTCTAATTATGTTAACACCTACGGATATGCAACACACCCATGCTAGCATGCATACGCGATACACACATGCAGATAGAGACAGAAACAAGCTGAAGAAATAAAAGTGGAAAAGTTTGAGGCAATATCTGAAGATGGTTTTGCTTACTGTTCTTCGAGCTCGCTGTAAAATTCTTGATTGTAGGTAGGTCTTACTTTTCGTTGGGGCTCAGTATTCTTTTTAAACTTTGTTCGATGTGGGAGACTTTTCTCTCTTGAAGTTCATGAGTCCTCAGTGGGTCCAGAGGCTTGTGAGAAAGAGATGGGAGCAGACAGGAGAGGTCTTTACAGTCCAGGAGCGAACAGTCTTTCTGAGTTCAAAAACTCTGTGGCTAGTTCAAAAAACCCTGGACCAGCCAGTTAGTCATGGGATCAGCCAGTTTAACCAGTCCTGGCTTTTGTGGATTGTATCACCTTAGCAGTCTCTGGAATGCTCTTCCTTACACCTTCAACGTCTGATGATCAAAATCCATTGTGGGTTGAATGTGTCAGGGAATGGTCCTTTTGTCTCCACAAGCACTGTCTGTTAGTATGCAAATGTTTTTCAGCTAAGTGTCTGGCAGCCCTTGTAACAGGCCTTCTCTTCTTCCCAGGATGTTTAAAATCAATGTTCATATGACAAAATTAATATGCCTCATTCTTGGCAGGTTGGGGCCTGCATGACAGAGGTGATTTGATCGAGGTATTCAAAACCATGAGGGGTCTGGACAGAGTAGATAGAGAGAAACTGTTCCCACTCATGAAAGGCTCGAGAAGGAGAGGGCACAGATTTAAAGTATTTGGTAAGAGAAGCAAAAGTGACATGAGGAAAAGCTTTTTCATGCAGAGAGTGGTTAAGGTCTGGAATGCGCTGCCTGAGAACGTGGTGGAGGCAGGTTCAATTGAAACATTCAAAAGGGAATTAGACAGTTATATGAAAAGGAAGAATGTGCAGGGTTATGGGGAGAAGGCGGGGGAATGGAACTGAGGAAATTACTCTTTTGGAGAGCCAGTGCGGACACGATGGGCTGAAAGGCCTCCTTCTGCACTGTAACGATTCTGTGATTCTGTGACATCCATGGAATCTTTTCAGTTTTAACACAAGTCCTCGAAAATAAAAATATTAAAAATAATGGAAGCACTTCCATAACATTGTCAAGATTTATCTACCTCTGCTTTAAAAATATTCAATGACCCTGCCTCCACTGCTCTCTTGGGGAAAAGAATTCCACAGACCCACAACCCTCTGAGAGAAAAAAATTCTCCTCATCTCTGTCTTAAATGGGAGACCCCTTTTTTTAAACAGTGACCCCTTGTTCTAGTCTCTCTCACAAGGGGAAACATCCTCTCAGCATCCATCCTGTCAAGTCCCCTCAGGATCTTATATATTTCAATAAGATCACCTCTCATTCTTCTAAACTCCAATGGATACAGACCCAACCTGTCCAACCTTTCTTCATAAAATAACCCCGCCATCCCAGGTATCAGTCGAGTGAACCTTCTCTGAACTGCCTGTAACGCATTTATATCCATTCTTAAATAAAGAGACCAAAACTGTACACAGTACTCCAGATTTGATCTCACCAATACTCTATACAACTATAGAAAAACATCCCTACTTTTATATTCCATTCCCCTGGCAGTAAATGACAACATTCTATTTGCCTTCCTAATCACTTGCTGTATCTGCATACCAATCTTTTGTGATTGAACCAACCTTTTGTGATTGTTGGTGTCAGAAATAAAACAAAAGACATCAGCAGCAAAGACCTTGAAGTAACACTCAACATGTTCATCTAATGTCCCATCTCCCCAATGTCTTAAATGAGAAGCTAATCCACTTAAAGTAAATACAAATAGAGACAGGGGCACGAGATGAATTGCCATCTGTGCCTATCTCTGTAATCTCCTCCAGCCCCACAACATTCCAGGATCTTTGTGCTCCACTAGGTTGAGCATTCCTGATTTTAATCATTCCACCATTGTGCCTTCAGCTGCATGGACCCGAAGCTCTGAAATTCCCTCCCTAAACCTCTCCGTCTCTACAGCGCTCTCTCCTCCTTTAAGACACTCCTTAAAACCTCCCTCTTTGACCCAGTTTTTGGTCACCTGAACTAATATCTCCTTATGTGGCTCAATGTCAAATTTTGTTTGATAACGCTCTTGTGAAGCACCTTGGGATGATTTACTGCGTTAGAGGTGCTATTTAAGTACAAGTTGTTGTTATTGTGTTCTGCCCCAAGGGCATGCCCATAATTCAAGTCACAAACATGAGATTCTTGAACCACTGGCCAGGGAAGAGTAGCTAAGGTGATTTTCTGTTGCCTTCCTCATCACTTTGATTTTCAGAGAAGCCCCTTTTAAAAGAGCTGCAATTAAGATTAAAGAGGCCAACACCCATCGGAACATGAATCTCCTATTGGATGTTAGTCACTGTTTAGAGAGGATACAGAAGTCTCTATTCATCTGACTCAGAAGCGGGAATATTACTCCTGATGCAAAGGTTTTTGTCCGAAATGGGAAATAACCCTCACTTTATTTTGAGCCCAAAGATATTAACATTTCCATTAACTTGGTTGGTGTAAATGTTACCCAGAGTGAGGACCTTTCGTTTAGAGAGTGAAGGAAAATACAGCCGTTCATGCTCTTTGACCTCGGTCTATAACTGTTCTAGATCTCTGTCTAGACTGCTAAGGACTCTCTGAGTTAATGCTGGCAGAGATTGTTGACTCTGATTTTGTCAATCAGTAAATCCTGTACATGATATCTCTGATTTTCCATCCAGTGAGCAAAGCTTGCAGCCTCTGTCACAAGTTTGGAACATTCCCTCATCTGTTCAAAGTATTGTTACTCACGTATCTAGAACGTTCTGAAGATGTGACTGGTTTTAGAGATGGACTGGTGAAAATGAGAATTTCTCCATGAGGAGCCATAAGCAAAGGGGGGAGGGGCAATCACAATGTTACAGTCACACTAATGGAGAGAGTTACTGAATAACAGCACCCGAAAGCTCAGCAAACAGAGAACCTGTGGAATTAAGAGGGAATTGGATGGTTTCCTCTTTTGAAATGGTACAGAGGCAGAGAGAGAGAGAGAAAGGGGGCAAGAGAGACAGAAAGAGAAAATGGGATAGGGATGGCAAAAGTGACAGAGAGAGGGAGATAGAGAAAAGGGGAGGATACGGAGATAGAGAAAAGGAAGGGACAGAGAGGGAGAAGGAAACAGGGAGGGCAAAGAGAGATAAAGACACCAGAAACTGAAAGAGATAAAGTCACAAAGAGACAGAAGGTAATTAAAAAAGGAGGAGGGAGAAAGAGTCAGAGACAGGAGAGATAGAGAAAGAGGGTTAGAAATAGAGTCAGATAGAGAGAAAACAAATGGGAGAGAGGGAGAAAAAGGGAGAGGGAGAGAGATACGGGGAGAAAAGGACAGAGAGTGAAAGAAGCAGACCGTGCGACAGGATTGGTTTGGGATAAGACAATGATGGAGGTGCAACTTGATGACAGTTCAGTCTCGATGTGAATGAATCTCATTCCTCCCAGAGCAAGAATGTGTTTTTTCCCCCAAAATATACTTTATCCATAAAAATCTGTAAAAAAAAATACATTACAAAACAGTTCAAAACAGCACCAAGTTGACAATACAAAAAGTGCAAAGGAGATCAGTTTCCTTCAATACAATCATAAGTTGCCTCACAACCCTTCCATTTCATTTTACGTGCCATGTACATTTTGCAGCAAACCCATATTTTCTGGATACAACCCGAGGGGTTTGTCATGGGTCCAGCCCCTCAGTTCACCTTGGTGGGAGGACCTTACACAGTGGTCTTTCCCTATTGAGCCTTTGCCGCGGCTGCCCCAAGCTTTAGTCCGTCCCACAGCACGTAGTCCTGGACCTTGGAATGTGCCAGTCTGCAACACTCGGTCGTGGACAACTCTTTGCGTTGGAAGACCAGCAAGTTTCGGGCAGACCAAAAAGCGTCTTTCACCGAATTGATAGTCCTCCAGCAGCAATTGATGTTTATCTTGGTGTGCATCCCTGGGAACAGCCCAGAGAGCACAGACTCCTGTGTTACAGAGTTTTCCGGGATGAACCTCGACAAAAACCACTGCATCCCTTTCCACACCTGATCTGCAAAGACACATTCCAGAAGGAGGTGGGTAACAGTCTCTTCCCCACCACAGCCACCTCGAGGGCATTGTGCGGGGGGGTGAGACTCCGGGCATGCAGGAAGGATCTGACAGGGAGGGCTCTCCTCACCACCAGCCAAGTTACATCTTGATGCTTGTTTGAAAGTTCTGGTGATGAGGCATCTGCCAAATGACTTTGGCAGTCTGCTCAGGGAACCATCCAACAGGATCCACCATCTCCTTTTCCCATAGGGCCTTGAGGACATTCCGTGCAGACCACTGCCTGATGGATTGGTGGTCAAATGTGTTTTTCCGCAGAAACCTGTCCACGAAGGATAGGTGGTACGGCACAGTCCAACTGGATGGAGCGTTCTGCAGCAACGTGACCAGGCCCATCCTTCGCAACACCGGGGACAGATAGAACCTCAGCACGTAGGTATTTGGTATTTGCATACTGGAGGTCTACACACAGCTTGATGCAGCCGCACACGAAGGTGACGGCGACGTTGGGTACATTTTTCCCGCCCTTATCCAGAGGTTTGAACATCGTGTCTCTCCGGACCCGGTCCATTTTGGATCCCCAGATGAAGCGGAAAATGGCTCGGGTGACCGCCACAGCGCAGGAGTGGGGTATGGGCCAGACCTGCGCCATGTACAGCAACAACGTGAGTGCCTCGCACCTGATGACCAGGTTCTTACCCACAATGGAGAGAGATTGCTGCTCCCAAATGTTTAGTTTAGTTTAGTTTAGAGATACAGCACTGAAACAGGCCCTTCAGCCCACCGAGTCTGTGCCGACCATCAACCACCCATTTATACTAATCCTACACTAATTCCATATTCCTACCACATCCCCACCTGTCCTTATATTTCCCTACCACCTACCTATACTAGGGGTAATTGCTAATGGCCAAGTTACCTATCAACCTGCAAGTCTTTGGCATGTGGGAGGAAACCGGAGCACCCGGAGGAAACCCACGCAGACACAGGGAGAACTTGCAAACTCCACACAGGCAGTACCCAGAATTGAACCCGGATTGCTGGAGCTGTGAAGCTGCGGTGCTAACCACTGCGCCACAGTGCCGCCCCAATGCTCAGCTTGTGTTGTTGTTGTACCCTGGCTACTCGCTCCCTCTCCCCGGCCCTTCCGAATCATATCCCCAGCACCTGCAGGTAGTCTGACCTGACGGTGAAGGGCACAAAGGATCAGTCAGCCCAGTTCCCAAAGAACATGGCCTCGCTCTTGCCATGGTTAACTTTGGCTCCCGAGGCCAGGTCGAGCCGGTCGAGATGCTCATCAGTCTGCGAACGGACAGCGGGTCCGAGCAGAAGACGGCGACGTCATCCATGGACAGGGCGGTTTCAACCTGAGTGCCTCCACTGCCTGGGATTGTCACCCCTCTTATGCCCGCATCCTTCCTAATAGACTCAGCAAAGGGTTCAATACAGCAAACAAACAAGACAGGGGAGAGAGGTCAGCCCTGTCTGATTCCAGATTGGATTGGGAAACTTTCCGATTCCCATCCATTGATTGAGACTGTGCTAGTGATGTTTGTGTAGAGCAGTTTGATCCAATTGCAGGTTCCCTCCCTAAACCCCATTTTGGAGAGCATGTCCATCATGTAGGTGTGCAATATCCTGTCAAAAGCCTTCTCCTGGTCCAGGCTGCTGAGGCAGGTGTCCACCATCCTGTCCCGTACATAGGCGATCATATCCCTGAGTGGCATGAGACTATCAGAGATCTTCCTGCCGGGTACAGTACAGGTCTGGTCAGGGTGAATCACCAACTCCAGAGCAGACTTGACTCGACTGGCGATGACTTTGGACAGAATCTTGCAGTCAACACTAAGCAGTGAGATGGGCCGCCAATTTCTAATTTCTGCCCTTTCCCCCTTCTGCTTGTAGATGAGGGTGATGATACCTTTCCTCATGGATTCTGACATGCTGCCGGCCAGGAGCATGCTCTCGTACACTTCCAGCAGGTCTGGGCCAACCCAGTCCCACAGGGCCGAATACAAATCAACCGGTAAGCCATCGCTTCCGGGAGTTTTACTCGTCTCGAAGGACTTGACGGCCTTTGTCAGCTCGTCCAGAGTTAGCGGCTTGTCCAGTCTCTCCCTCATGCTGTCATCTAAGACCTCTGTGATAGATCACAGGAAGGACTGGGAGGCTCTGCCGTCTGTGGGCTTCTGATACTGAGTGCGTACAGTATCTGGAGCTGATGATCCTTGTTTGTGCACCACCCTTTATCCTCATCTATCTGCTATGGAACTGGTGTCTGAATGTTGGAGCCTAACAGCAGCCTAATATCAGTGTGAATTTGGTGGCAATGTTTACGCTTTGCCATTTGATTCAAAGCAGATGTCATGTCAAAATGAATCCCAAATGTCCAGCTGTAAATGTTAATGAGCTTCTAGAAACTGCCATGGGTACTGGGAAGAAGGTTATCTCGAGGCCTTTCACATTGAGAAGCCTTCTCTCTAACTCCAGAGGAAACATGCTGATAAGGGCATATAAGGTTATCAAAGAAACCTTGGTTAGTGGAATCACTTTGAACTGTTTATACAATGAGCCTGCTTAGTGACCCTCGACCTTTTCTAGCTGGGAGGGGGAGGGGAATCTTCAGCGATCCACAGTTAGTTTAACAATGTGTTGGATTATTCTCCCTGTCACTCTATTCCTTTTCACCTTCTTTTCCCCGTTTTCTCTCTGTAATCCTGTGACTTGTTAATAAAAAATCTTGTTTGTGTTTATTTTATCCTTTAAATTCTCCTTAGGTCAGAGAAGGCAGAGAGGAGATTTAATAGAGATATTCAAGATTATCAAAGGTTTTGATGGCGTAAATAAGGAGAAACTGTTTCCAGTGGTGGGATGTTTGGTAACCAGATTTAAGGAAATTGGCAAAAGAACCAGAGGGAGATGAGGGGGCACTTTCCTCTGCAGTGAGTTGTTGTGATCTGGAACGCGCTGCCTGAAAGGCGGTGGAAGCAGATTCAATAGTAACTTTCAAAAGGGAATTCGATAAATACTTGAAAAGGAGAAATTTGCCAGTCTATGGGGAAAGAGCAGGGGAGTGGGACTGATTTGATAGCTCTTTCAAAGAGCCAGCACAGGCATGATGGGCTGAATGGCCTTCTGTATTGTGTTATTCTATGATTCTTTCCCTTTCAGTCAGATTTTCCTCTTGTGCTGTGTTTCACCATTGTTTTCCTTTTCTCAAACTTTGATTTCCCATCTTCCAAATTCAACTGAAACAATGGGGCCAAAGTTCCTCAGGGGCCGTGATTCTGTCAGCACGCAGGGACGATAGGTCGCAACAGAGAGGCCTGGGGACTGGAGTAACTTCACTCTCTGACCTCAGTACAGTAAAATGGGCCAAATGAGTTCAGCAAACAAGCTCACCAGTCAGGGGTGATTGAGGAGAGAAGTGTTCAGAGATGGAGACGTTCGGGGAAGGTGCGAGGAGTTGACAGCAGTCCCCAGCTGTTTTTCTCAAACTAGGAGACCTTGTCTCCTCCTGACGCCAGCTGTGGCTCAGTAGGTTGCACTTACAGCTCTGAGTTGGAAAGTCATGGGTTCAATTCCCACTTCAGAAACTTAAGCACATAATCAAAGCCAACACTCCCAGTACAGTACTGAGGGAGTGCTGCACTGTCGGAGGGTCAGTACTGAGGGAGTGCTGCACTGTCGGAGGGTCAGTACTGAGGGAGGTCTGCACTGTCGGAGGGTCAGTACTGAGGGAGTGCTGCACTGTCGGAGGGTCAGTACAGAGGGAGTGCTGCACTGTCGGAGGGTCAGTACTGAGGGAGGTCTGCACTGTCGGAGGGTCAGTACTGAGGGAGTGCTGCACTGTCGGAGGGTCAGTACAGAGGGAGTGCTGCACTGTCGGAGGGTCAGTACTGAGGGAGGTCTGCACTGTCGGAGGGTCAGTACTGAGGGAGTGCTGCACTGTCGGAGGGTCAGTACAGAGGGAGTGCTGCACTGTCGGAGGGTCAGTACAGAGGAAGTGCTGCACTGTCAGAGGGTCAGTTATGAGGGAGAGCTGCACTGTTGGAGGGTGAACGCTGCACTGTCAGAGGGTCAATACTGAGGGAGTGCTGCACTATTGGAAGTGCTGTCTTTCAGATTAGACATTAGACCAAGTCCCCGTTTGCTCTCTGAGGTGGAGGTAAAAGTTACTGAGGTCACTATTTAGCAGTAGAGTAGGGGAGTTCTCCCTGGTGTCCTGGGGCCGATATTTAGTGCATTTGATGTAGTCTATTCAGACTTTAGCAAGGTTTTTGATAAGGTCCCGTCATGAAAGTAAAAACCCACGGGATCTAAGGCAAAGTGGCAAGTTGGATCCAAAGTTGGCTCAGAGACAGGAAGCAAAGAGTAATGTTGGATGGGTGTTTTTGTGACTGGAAGGCTGTTTCCAGTGGGGTTCCACAGGGCTCAGTACTAGGTCCCTCGCTTTTTGTGGTATACGTCGATGATTTTGACTTGAATGTAGGGGGTACATTTAAGAAGTTTGCAGAAGATACTAAAATTGGGGGTGTGATTGATAATGAAGAAGAAAGCTGTAGACTGCAGGAAGATATCAATGAACTGGTCAGGTGGGTGGAACAATGTCAAATGGAGTTCAATCTGGAGAAGTGTGAGTTAATGTATTTGGAGAAGGCTAACCAGGTAAGGGAATACAGAATAAATGGTCGGATACTGAGAAGTGTAGAGGAACAGAGGGACCTTGGAATGCATGTCCACAGATCCCTGAAGGTGGCTGGACAGGTAGATAAGGTGGTCAAGAATACATACGGGATACTTACGTGGCGCAGGTCAGGCCCATACCCCACTCCTGCGCCGTGGCAGTCACCCGAGCCATTTTCCGCTTCGTCTGGGGATCTAAAATGGACCGGGTCCGGAGGGACACGATGTTCAAATCTCTGGACATGGGCGGGAAAAATGTACCCAACGTGGCCCTCATCCTGATGACCACCTTCGTGTGCGGCTGCATCAAGCTATGTGTAGATCCCCAGTACGCAAACTCCAAGTGTCACTACGTGCTGAGGTTCTATCTGTCCCCGGTGTTGCGAAGGATGGGCCTGATCACATTGCCGCGGAACGCACCATGCAGTTGGGCGGCGCCGTACCACCTATCCTTCGTGGAGCAGTTTCTGCGGAAAAACACCTTTGACCACCGGTCCATCAGGCAGTGGTCTGCACGGAATGTCCTCAAGGCCCTACGGGAAAAGGAAACGGTGGATCCTGTCGGATGGTTCCCCGAGCAGACCGTCAAAGTCATTTGGCGGAATGCCTCATCACCAGAACTTTCAAACAAGCACCAAGACGTAGCTTGGCTGGTGGTGAGAAGGGCCCTCCCCGTCAGATCCTTCATGCACACCCGAAGTCTCGCCCCCTCCGCACAGTGCCCCCGCGTTGGCTGTGGTGGGGAAGAGACGGTCGCCCACCTCCTCCTGGAATGTGCCTTTGCAAAGCAGGTGTGGAAAGAGATGCAGTGGTTTTTGTCAAGGTTCATCCCAAGCAGCTCTGTAACACAGGAGTCTGTGCTCTACGGGCTGTTCCCAGGGACGCACACCGAGACAAACATCAACTGCTGCTGGAGGACTATCAATTCGGTGAAAGACGCCCTTTGGTCTGCCCGAAACTTGCTGGTCTTCCAGCGCAAAGAGTTGTCCACCACCGAATGTTGCAGACTGGCACATTCCAAGGTCCAGGACTACGTGCTGAGGGACGCACTAAAGCTTGGGGCAGCCGCAGCAAAGGCTCAATGGGGAAAGTCCACAGTGTAAGGTTCCCCCACCAAGCTGGACTGAGGGGCTGGAACCATGGAAAGCCCCTCGAACTGTTTCGTTAATATTCTCAATTGCTGTAAATGTAAAACTGTAATTGACATGACAATTGTGAAACGGAAGGGTTGGGAAGAAACTCATGACATTATTGAAAGAAACTGATCTCTTTTGCAATGTTTGTATTTTTTCGTGCTGTTTGGAAACTGTTTGGCAATGTAATTTTTACAGATTTTTATGAATAAAGTATATTTTGGAAATAAAAAAAAATAAAAAAAAACATACGGGATACTTACCTTTATTAGCCGAGGCATAGAATATAAAAGCAGGGAGGTTTATGCTGGAACTGTATAAACACGGTTTTGACCGCAGCTGGAGTACTGTGTGTAATCCTGGTCATTGCACGATAGAAAAGATGTGATTGCACTACAGAGGGTGCAGAGGAGATTTACGAGGATGTTATCTGGACTGGAGAATTTTAGGCAAGATTGGTTAAACTTGGGTTGTTTTCTTTGCAACAGAGGAGGCTGAGGGGAGACCTAATTGAAGTGTATAAAATTATGAGGGGTCTAGATAGAGTGGATAGGAAGGCACTATTCCCCTTGGTTGAGGGGATTATAACCGGAGGGCATAGATTTAGGGTAAGAGGTAGGAGGTTCAGAGGGGATTCGAGGGGAAATCATTTTTACCCAGAGGGTGGTGGGGATCTGGAATTCACTGACCGAAAGAGTGGTAGAGGCAAAAACAGTCATAACATCTAAGAAGTACTTGGACATGCATTTGAAGTGCAGTAACCTACAAGGCTACAGACCAAGAACTGGAAAGTGGGATTAGACTGCATGGTTCCTTGTTGGCCGGCACAGACACAATGGGCTGAATGGCCTCCTTCTGTGCTGAAAATTTCAATGTTCTCTATGATTTCTACATAAATGCAAGTCTTTCTTCGTCTTTTCTCTGGCATAATCTTGATATGCCTCGAGTCACATAGGTCCCTTTGATATAAAATGGGCCTATTGTGTCACTACAACAGAATGGTGCCAAGATTTGTGTGAGTGAGGTGATTATGGGACTCAGACCTTCACTGCCATTACTGCAGAGTGGACCTGCAGCTACACGGATACGTAGAGTCCTCAGCTTGTCCAGGATCTACAGGCTAATCATAACATGTTGCTCAGTTTCCTGCGCACAGTATTGAGGTCTGCTACTGTGCACTAGGTAGTCACACACCCCAAACACTCAAATCTTCCTCCTGTTTCTACTGCCCTTGGGTCACTTCCTGAATTTGTGGTGTATGAGGTTGGAGCCTCTCCTGCTAGGCACAATTTCAGGGAATCACAGACTGCCCACGCCTCGAACTTTGGGAAAGCAGCCCCACCCCCTCTGTGGGTTTTGATTTGCATGAAACATTAAGTTTGTTTAAGGTACCATTTTCTTTTCATCCCTTCCTGGTCTTCAAACAGGGAAGTAGGAAATGAGGAACGATGAGGCTGTAATGGATGCAGCAACTTTAGATTGACCTCAGTTTCAAAGGAATTAGAGTGCAGAAGAGGCCATTCAGCCCATTGTGCATGAGGCAGTGCTAGATCATTAACTGGAGTTGTCAACTCTAATTCTATTTCCCCATACCCTTTTATATTCTATCTTTTCAAATTCTTCTCCAATTCCACTTTCAATGATGTTCCAGTCTCTGCCTCAGTATCTCCCTGTGGTTAAACATTCCCTGTTCCAATAACCCCGTGTGAAAACATTTCGTCTCACTCCCCGCTTCATTCTCGCAGTGGGAATCTTCAGTCTGTGGCCCTCTCGTCATGGTTTCCACTGGTTGGTGGCTTAATTTTTCACTCTTAACTCTCTCTAAATGTTCTAAATTTCCCTTAACTTCCCTTAACGTTCTCTGTTCCAGAAAAAAAGGACCCAATGTTTTTGAGCCTTTCTTCATAACTGTATCCTCTCATTTCTGGTCCATTTCTGGTGAAGCTTCACTGTCCCCTGTCCGTTGCTCCAACATCCTTCTATACTTTGTTTTATTATTCATTCATGACCTGTGAGCACCGCTGGCCAGGCCAGCTTTTATTACTCATTCTTAATTGCCCTTGAGAAGGTGGTGGTGAGCTGCTTTCTTGAACCGCTGCAGTCCTTGGGATGCAGGTGCACCCACAGTGCTTTTAGGAAGGGAGTTCCAGGATTTTGACCCAGCGACAGTGAAGGAACGGCGATATAGTTCCAAGTCAGGATGGTGTGTGACTTAGAGGGGAACTTGCAAGTGGTGGTGTTTCCATGCATCTGCTGTCCTTGTCCTTCGAGGTGGCAGAGGTCATGGGTTTGGAAGGTGCTGTTGAAGGAGCTTTGGTGAGTTGCTGCAGTGCATCTTTTAGATGGTACACACTGTTGCCACTGTGGGTCAGTGGTGAAGGGAGAGAATGTTGAAGGTGGTGAATGGGGTGCCAGTCAAACAGGCTGCTTTGTGCTGGATGGTGTCGAGCTTCTTGAGTGTTGTTGGGGCTGTACCCATCCAGGCAAGTGGAGAGTATTCCATCACACTCCTGACTTGTGCCTTGTAGATGGTGGACAGGCTTTGGGGAGTCAGGAGGTGAGTTACTCATCGCAGAATTCCTAGCCTCTGACCTGCTCCAGTAGCCACATTATTTATGTGGCTACTCCAGTTCAGTTGCTGGTCAATGGTAACCCCCAGGATGTTGCTGGTGGGGGATTCAGTGATGGTAATGCCATTGAACACCAAGGGGAGATGGTTAGATTCTCCCTTGTTTGAAATGGTCATTGCCTGGCACTTGCGTGGCACGAATGTTACTTGCCACTTATCAGCCCAAGCCTGGATGTTGTCCAGGTTTTGCTGCATCTGGACACGTGCTGCTTCAGTATCTGAGGAGTCATGAATGATGCTGAACATTGTGCAATCATCAGTGAACATCCCCACTTCTGACCTTATGATTGAGGGAAGGTCATTGATGAAGCAGCTGAAGATGGTTGGGCCTAGGACACTACCCTGAGGAACTCCTGCAGTGATGTCCTGGGACTGAGATGTCAACAACCACAACCATCTTCCTTTGTGCTAGGTATGACTCCAACCAGCGAAGGGTTTTCCCCCTGATTCCCATTGACCTCAGTTTTGCTCGGGCTCCTTGATGCCACACTCAGTCAAGTGCTGCCTTGATGTCAAGGGCAGTCACTCTCACCTCATCTCTGGAGTTCAGCTCTTTTATCCATGTTTGGACCAAGACTGTAATGAAGTCAGGGGCTGAGTGGCCCTAGTGGAACCCAAATTGAGTGCCAGTGGGCAGGTTATTGCTGAGCAAGTGCTGCTTGATAGCACTGTCGATGACACCTTCCATCACTTTACTGATTGGCTGGGTTGAATTTGTCCTGCTTTTTGTGCACAGGACATACCTGGGCAATTTTCCACATTGCCGGTTAGATGCCAGTGTGTAGCTGTACTGGAACAGCTTGGCTAGGGGTGCGGCAAGTTCTGGAGCACAGGTCTTCAGTACTATTGCCGGAATATTGTCAGGACCCATAGCCTTTGCAGTATCCAGTGTCTTCAGCCGTTTATTGATCTCACGTGGATAGAATCGGATTAGCTGAAGTCTGGTATCTGTGATGCTGGAGACCACAGGAGGAGGCCGAGATGAATCGGCACTCTTGGCTGAAGATGGATCCAAATGCTTCAACCTTATCTTTCGCACTGATGTGCTGGGCTCCCCCGTCATTGAGGATGGGGATATTTGTGGAGCCACCACCTCCTGTTAGTTATTTAATTATCCACCACCATTCACAACTGAATGTGGCAGGACTGCAGAGTTTAAATCTGATCCATTGGTTGTGGGATCACTTAGCTCAGTCTTTTGCATGTGGCTTCTGCTGTTTGGTATGCAGGTAGTCCTGTGTTGTAGCATTAGCAGGCTGACACTTCATTTTTAGGTAAGCCTGGTGCTGCTCCTGGCATGCCCTCCTGCACCCTTCATTGAACCAGGGTTAATCCCTCGGCTTGATGGTCATGGTAGCGTGGGTAATATGTCAGGCCATGAGGTTACAGATTGTGGTTCAATATAATTCTGTTGCTGTTGATGGCCCACAGTGCCTCATGGATGCCTAGTTTTGAGTTGCTAGATCTGTTCAAAATCTATCCCGTTTAGCATGGTGGTGGTGCCACACAACACGACAAAGGATATCCTCAATGTGAAGACGGGACTTCGTCTCCACAAGAACTGTGCGGTGGTCACTCCTAACAATACTGTCATGGACAGATGCATCTGTGACAGGTAAATTAATGAGGACGAGGGCAAGTAGGTTTTTCCCTCTTGTTGGTTCCCTAACCACCTGTCGCAGACCCAGTCTAGCAGCTATGTCCTTTAGGACTCAGCCAACAGTATTACTACCGAGCCACTCCTGGTGATGGACGTTGAAGTCCCCCACCTAGACTACATTCTGTGCCATTGCCACCCTCAATGCTTCTTTCAATTGGTGTTCAACATGGAGAAGTACAGATTCATCAGCCGGGGCCGGGTGCGGTGGGGTGGGTAGGTGGTAATCAGCAGGAGGTTTCCTTGCCCATGTTTGACCTGATGCCGTGAGACTTCATGGGGTCCAGAGTCGATGTTGAGGACTCCCAGGGCAACTCCCTCCCAACTGTATACCACTGTGCCACCACCTCTGCTGGATCTATCCTGCTGGTGGGACAGGACATACCCGGGGATGGTGATGTCAGTGTTTCGGTCATTGTCTGTTAGGTATGATTCGGTGAGTATGACTATGTCAGGCTGTTGCTTGACTAGTCTGTGGGACAGCTCTCCCAACTTTGGCACAAGCTCCCAGATGTTAGTAAGGAAAACTTTGCAGGGTCGACAGGGCTGGATTTGCTGTTGTCGTTTCCAGTGCCTAGGTCGATGCCGGTGGTCCGTCCAATTTCATTCCTTTTCTTAGACTTCGTAGCAATTTGATACAACTGGGTGTCTTGCTAGGCCATTTCAGAGGGCAGTTAAGAGTCAACCACTTTGCTGTGCGTCTGGAGTCACGTGTAGGCCAGACCAGGTAAGGCCCAAGGTACCCAGAACTGCATGCAATACTCGGACAGTGTCCGAGTTGGTGACTTTGATCGTCACTGCTTAGTGTAGTGGATTTCCTGTCTGTTGTAGAACCTGCCTGATTCTCATTCAATTAGTTCCAATGGGATGACGGGTTCAACAAAGAGTGGACAAATCTCTCACCACATTAACCACCAGACAAAAATGACCCACAAAATGTTTTGTACACAAATTTACAGCACAGAAACAGGCCACTCAGCCCAGCTGAATGCTCCACATGAGCCTCCTCCCACCCTACTCATCTCACCCTATCAACATATCCTTCCATTCCTTACTCCCGTATGTGTTTATCCAACTTCCCCTTTAATGTATCGATACTATTCACCTCAACCACTCCCTGTGGTAACGAGTTCCACATTCTCACCACTCTCTGGGGAAAGAAGTTTCTCCTGAATTCCCGATTGGATTTATTAGTGACTGTCTTATATTGATGGCCTCTAGGTCTCCCCAACAAGTGGAAACATCTTCTCTATGTCCATCCTATCAAACCTCTTCATAATTTTACAGACCTCTATCATGTCACCCCTCAGTCTTCTCTTTTCCAGAGTAAAAAACACCACCCTGTTCAGTCCTTCTGCTGTGGTAATTCACAAATCACTTCCTTTTATATTCAATGCTGCTAGGTACAAAAGCTAGAATCCCACTTGTATGTTTCTGAATCAATACCTCAGTCTCAGTGTTTCTGAGCTGCATTTGCTTCCACTCAATGATTGTGGGCCCAAGCAGGGTACTCCCTGGATTGACTAATTACTTGGTGCAGTGCTGCTGAGATGGGCTGAGATGGTGAAGGCTCGGAGAACAGAAATGTGGGAAAGGTCAGATGCCACGAAGCTTAGAAAGTATAAATGTTTTGTTAAAATAAATGGATGGGTGGTGTTGACATTATTGGGTGGTCGTGTTACATTGTGAAGGATGAGCACCGTCCCATCAAACAGTGAATTCTTCTCAAACTTTCACTGGGAATTGGGAATAAGAGAACTTTCCTGACACTGAAATATTGGGAAGCAGCAAAACAGGCAGTAAACAGGTTGATGTGAGAGTGTTTCACTGAGCACGAGAATCATTCAAACTATCTCCAGAAAGAGCTGAGAGTTAATCAATCTAATGGATAGTTTAAAATTCTCATCCTTGTTTCTAAATCCCTCCATGGCCTCACCCCTCCCTATCTCGGTAACCTCCTCCTGCTGCACGACCCTCCGAGATCTCTGCACTATTCTAATTCTGGCCTCTTGATCATCCCCCGATTTTAATCGCTCCACCATTGGCAGCTGTGCTTTCAGCTGCCCAGATGCTAAGCTCTGGAATTCCCTCCCTCAGCCTCTCCGCCTCTCTATTTCTCTTTCTGCTCCTTTAAGACACTCCTTAAAACCTACGTCTTTGACTAAGCTTTTGGTCACCTGTCCTAATATCTCCTTATGTGCCTCAGTTGTAATTTCTACAAAGCGCCTTCAGACTACATTGTTAGTAATTCAGAATTGAGTTTATAGTATTCAGTCAGCAGGAGAATAATGAATCCAGTGCCCATAAGGACACCAGACATGCCATATTTCATTCCACTGAGCTTTCAAGTTGATTTGTCACCAATACAAGCTGGCAAGGAATGTAAGATGCAAATGTGCGTGTTTGAACTTTCCGAGCAAGCATTGGAAATGTGACCTCCTATGACCCCGCATGGAGTGGCTGAATTTGGGTCACTGTGATGGTGACGAGATGTCTGTCACACAGCTTTGCATTGCAATGATATAGGAATGTCAAGTGTAATTCAACACTTTGCATAGTGAACAAATCAACCTGGCAAATCTATGGTTCGGAAGGGCCGGGGCGTGCACCAAAACCTGGGAGGAGCGAGTAGCCAAGGTACAACACAAGCTGAGAATATGGGACCAGCGATCTCTCTCCATTGTGGGTAAGAACCTGTTCGGCGGAGAGTTTCATCTGTTGACTTTTTTTTATTAAAATAAAACCACCCAGTTTGTATTGGCGATCTCTCTCCATTGTGGGTAAGAACCTGGTCATCAGGTGCGAGGCGCTCACGTTGTTGCTGTACGTGGCGCAGGTCTGGCCCATACACCACTCCTGCGCTATGACGGTCACCCGAGCCTTTTTCCGCTTCATCTGGGGATCCAAAATGGACCGGGTCCGGAGAGACACGATGTTCAAACCTCTGGATAAGGGCTGGAAAAATGTACCCAACATGGCCCTCATTCTGATGACTACCTTCGTGTGCGGCTGCATCAAGCTGTGTGTAGACTTCCAGTACGCAAACTTCAAGTGTCACTACGTGCTGAGGTTCTATCTGTCCCCGGTGTTGCGAAGGATGGGCCTGGTCACATTGCCGCGGAACGCTCCATCCAGTTGGACCGTGCCGTACCACCTATCCTTCGTGGAGCAGTTTCTGCGGAAAAACACCTTTGACCACTGATCCATCAGGCAGTGGTCTGCACGGAATGTCCTCAAGGCCCTATGGGAAAAGGAGATGGTGGATCCTGTCAGATGGTTCCCCAAGCAGACCGTCAAAGTCATTTGGCGGAATGCCTCATCACCAGAACTTTCAAACAAGCACCAAGATGTAGCTTGGCTGGTGGCGAGAAGAGCCCTCCCCATCGGATCCTTCCTGCACGCCCGAAGTCTCGCCCCCTCCGCACAATGCCCCCGCGGTGGCTGTGGGGGGGGAAGAGACGGTTGCTCCCTCCTTCTGGAATGTGTCTTTGCAAAGCAGGTGTGGAAAGAGATGCAGTAGTTTTTGTCGAGGTTCATCCCAAGCAGCTCTGTAACACAGGAGTCTGTGCTCTACGGGCTGTTCCCAGGGACGCACACCGAGATAAACATCAACTGCTGCTGGAGGACCATCAATTCAGTGAAAGACGCCCTTTGGTCTGCCCGAAACCTGCTGGTCTTCCAACGCAAAGAGTTGTCCACGACTGAATGTTGCAGACTGGCACATTCCAAGGTCCAGGACTACGTGCTGAGGGACGCACTAAAGCTTGGGGCAGCCGCAGCAAAGGCTCAATGGGGAAAGAGCACAGTGTAAGGTCCCCCCACCAAGCTGAACTGAGGGGCTGGATCCATGGGAAAACCCCTCGAACTGTATCGGGAAAATTTTCATTTGCTGTAAAATGTAAAAATGTATCTGGCATGACAAATGAAATGGAAGGGTTGTGAGGCAACTCATGATTGTATTGAAGGAAACTGATCTCCCTTGCACTGTTTGTATTTTTTGACTTGGTGCTGTTTGAAACTGTTTGGTAATGTATTTTTCACAGATTTTTATGAACAAAGTATATTTTGAAAAAAAAAACCTGACTGATTGATGGTCAGGAAGGGGTTAAAACTATACTCACTGATTGAAACTGTGGCTTGAATTATGCAGTCAGCAGCAAAGTCGCCTCTGACCTTGAAGAAAGCTGCCCACAAAAATCCAGCAATCTCTGAGGCATAGATTCCCCCTTTCCCAAAGTAAATTTCATTCCATTCCCAAGCCAAGGGAATCTCCAGAGTCCACAATGAAGAATTCTCACAGACAGCAAATGAGGAAGTAACAAGCACTTATTATCCTTCACTTTTTAATCACTTTACAGAGAGTGAAATAAAGAATGTGACATAGACATGGGATTAAGGTAGAAGCTGAAATATCAGAAATAAATTTGAAAAAAATATTATTTTAAAAACGTGGAATTTTTTTATCATAATGGAAAAATTTGACATTCCTCAAATAAAGAATTAGTTTTTCAGGGCCAATGAGGTTGTTTCGCAGTAATTATGATGTTAGTACGCTGTTGAAAACCCAGTCACAGCTCATGCATTAAGGCATAACCTTTTCAAGGGTTTTCTCTGCGAGACTGGCAGTGTAAAACTGGAAGTTCACACAAAATTCAAGTCATTTCTAAAGATTTCCAACTGCAGGCTTAAACTGCGCAAATATGAACATTTGAACATACAAATTAAGAGCAGGAGTTGGCCACTCGGCCCCTCGAGCCTGCTCCACCATTCAACAAGATCATGGCTGATCTGATTGTAACCTCAACTCCACATTCCCACCTACCCCCAATAACCTTTCACCCTCTTGCTTATCCATCTACCTCTGCCTTAAAAATATTCAAAGACTCGGCTTCCACTGCCTTTTGAGGAAGAGAATTCCAAAGACTCACGACCCTCTGAGAGAAATAATTTCTCCTCATCTCTGTATTAAATGGGCGTCCCCTTATTTTTAAACAGTGACCCCTAGTTCTAGATTCTCCCACAAGAGGAAACATCCTTTCCACATCCACCCTGTCAAGATCCCTCAGGATCTTATATGTTTCAATCAAGTCGCCTCTTACTTTTCTAAACTCCAGCAGATACAAGCTTAGCCTGTTCAATCTTTCCTCATAAGAAAACCTGCCCATTCCAGGTATTAGTCTAGTAAACCTTCTCTGAACTGCTTCAAACACATTTACATCCTTCCTTAAATAAGGAGACCAGTACTGAACACAGTACTCCAGATGTGGTCTCACCAATGCCCTGCATAACTTTTGTATTCAATTCCCCTCGTGATAAACGATAACATTCTATTAGCTTTCCTAATTACGTGCTGTACCTGCATACTAACCTTTTGTGATTCATGCACTAGGACACCCAGATCCCTCTGTATCTCAGAGCTCTACAATCTCTCACCATTTGGAGAATATGCTTTTTTACTCTTCCTGCCAAAATAGACAATTTCACATTTTCCCACATTATACTCCATTTGCCAGGTCTTTGCCCACTCACTTAACCTATCTATATCCCTTTGTAGCCTCCTTATGTCCTCTTCAAAACTTACTTTCCGACCTATCTTTGTGTGGACAAGCAGGGAATCATTGACAGCAACTCCTGGATTTCCGCACGTAACTGCGCATGTGCAGACTCCAGAAGCTGCTGTCAGTTTCACAGTTGTAATGATGGTGAACGCTAACAATTTCACCATCATTACAACTGCAAAATCTGGACCATTATATTGAAAATGTTGCAGAATCCAGACTGAAGGTCTATCGCAAATCATTGATCTATGTCAGTGCTACTTGAGAAAAAAGTAGCTTTTCCAGGGTTGCCAACTCTGGCTGGTCATATTCCTGGAGCTTTCAGTCACATGGCCTTCTACCTCCAACTGCCCTTCCCCCAAACCCCTGCCCTTCCCCCAAATCCCTGCTATTGGTCATCCAATATGTTAATCCTCAAGATGTCCTGCCTTCCTACAGCCAGTTGGGAAGCAGTTGGACCCATTTTCTAATTGACCGTCAGTCAAATGTCTTTCCACATCCCCAAATATTTTTATATCTAATAAAAAAAAGCGTTTGAAGAAAGCTATAAAAACACAAAAAAATTAGTCCCTATGATTTTTCCCCTGCTGAATGCTCCCAGCAGTGTGTTGAAGATTAATCGTCCATTCCTGGAGGCTCTGGAACAATCCTGGAATGTTGGCAACCCCTAGCCTTCACCGCTCTATGTAAGCAAGTGTGTCTTCATGGTCGCTTCAGTTTCTGGGATAGAATAAACCAGATTTTCATTGTTACCACCAGGAGGCTGAACTGGCCAGGTGGAGCGGCAATGAAATTTGTGCAAGTTCTACAATGTCAGACTTTCCTTCAGTGAGATTACCCGCAGAGGGTGAAGAGGAAAATTACCCCAACAGGGTAGACTGTGACTTTGTGTAATTGTGCAAAACTGACATTAGCAAATCAACAGCCCTTTTACATCTATCCTGATTTTTAATTCATAGAATTTGTAGCGTAGAAACAGGCCGTTTGGCCCGACTGGTCCATGCTGGTGTTTATGCTCCACACAAGCCTCCTCCCACCCGAATGGAAACGTCTTCTCTACACCCACCCTGTTGAGCACCTTTGTGATTTTAAAGTCCTCTCTTTTCTAGAGTAAAGAGTTCCAGCCTGTTCAGTCTTTCCCAATTATCAATTCCTTTGACTTCAGTGGGAATAAAAATGGGTGGAGATGTGAAAGGAGCTGCTGATTCACTGTCGTCCATTTTACACTGTTACACAAAGTGAAAACGACCCCCCACATGTGGGAATGGTTTTGATGACTGTTCAAACAGTTTGTCACGTCTGTAAACAAAACCCTATCACTGGGTCATTGTAGAATGTTGATAGAGGTCAAATACAGGACCTGGCATCCGAAAGTCTGGGGGCCTCCTTCCCTAAAGCAGCCAAAGGTTGGCTGTGTGGAATGTACAATATTAATCATTGATTTCCTAAAATATTCCCTCACACTGTGTGGGAGCAAGTGCTGGAAATACTTGTATTATTTCCCTATTGAAGAGATCACAGGCAATTAAGTCAGGAGCAGGCAGTTTGAACAACAGTGGAGTTCAGTGAGTCGGTAACTAGAGGGACACAGATTGAAGATAATCTGCAAAAGAACCCGGGGGTGGGGGGGCAGAGGCGAGGAGAATTTTTGACACAGTGAGTTGTTGTGATCTGGAATGTGCTGCCTGAAAGGGCGGTGGAAGCAGATTCAATAGTAACATTCAAAAGAGAATTGGATAAATACTTGAAGAGGAGAAATCAGCAGGGCAATGGGGTAAGAGGAAGGGGAATGAGACTAATTAGATAGCTCTTTCAAAGAGCCAGCACAGACTCGATGGGCTGAATGGCCTCCTCCTGTGCTGTATGATCCTATGGTTTAGTTTGCAGTGGGAGGCAAAGAAGTCGAGAAGGTTCTACTTATGATGAAAGTGGCTGTGTCCTTGTGCATTGGCTAAAATATAGAATATAGAATAAAGTAGAATAGACCCATATTTATCTAAATCTATTTATATCTATATTTGTCTGTAGTTTTAAACAATGAGAGGTGATCTCATTGAAACATAAAACATTCTTAGAGGATTGCAGAGGGTAGGCGCTGAGAGGCCGTTTCTCCCTGGCTGGAGTGGCTAGAACACGGGTTCCCAGTCTCAGGATAAGGGGGTCGATCATTTCAGACTGACATGAGGAGAAATTTCTTCACTCAGAGTCTTTCACTCTTTGGAATTCTCTACCTGAGGGAGCTGTGGATACTCAGTCATTGAGTATGTTCAAGATCGAGATCGATAGATTTTTGGACTCTCAGGGAATTGAGGGATACGGAGATGGGGCAGGAAAGTGCATCCGTGATCCCACTGAAAGGTGGAGCAGGCTCAGGGGGGCCGTATGGCCTACTCCTGATCCTACTTCTTACATTCTTAAATCTCCAGGAATAGGTCCAATCAGAGTGGGTAACACAAGACATGATTTTCTGGTGCTCACTGTCGGCATCTGAGATTCTGCAACTGTCAGAATGTGAGAAACTGCACTGGGGGTGTGAGGATCTGTACTGGGGTGTGAGAAACTGCACTGGACTGGGTGTGTGTGAATCTACACTGGGAGCTGAGACTCTGCACTGGGGTGTGAGAAACTGCACTGGGTGTGTGTGAATCTACACTGGGAGCTGAGACTCTGCACTGGGGTGTGAGAAACTGCACTGGGTGTGTGTGAATCTACACTGGGAGCTGAGACTCTGCACTGGGGTGTGAGAAACTGCACTGGGTGTGTGAGACTCTGCACTGGGGTGTGAGGATCTGTACTGGGGTGTGAGAAACTGCACTGGGTGTGTGTGAATCTACACTGGGAGCTGAGACTCTGCACTGGGGTGTGAGAAACTGCACTGGGTGTGTCAGACTGCACTGGGTGTGTGAGACTCTGCACTGGGTGTATGAGGTTCTGCACTGGGTGTGTGTGGTTCTGCATTGCGAGTGTGAGACTCTGCACTGGGTGCGTGAGGTTCTGCACTGGGTGTGTGTGGTTCTGCACTGGGTGTGTGAAGTTCTGCACTGGGTGGGTGAGGTTCTGCACTCGGTGTGTGTGGTTCTGCACTCGGTGTGTGAGGTCCTGCACTGGGTGTGTGTGGTTATGCACAGGGTGGGTGAGGTTCTGCACTGGGTGTGTGTGGTTCTGCACTGGTTGCGTGAGGTTCTGCACTGGGTGTGTGTGGTTCTGCACTGGGTGTGTGAAGTTCTGCACTGGGTGGGTGAGGTTCCGCACTCAGTGTGTGTGGTTCTGCACTGGGTGTGTGAGGTTCTGCACTGGGTGTGTGTGGTTCTGCACAGGGTGTGTGAGGTTCTGCACTGGGTATGTAAGGTTCTGCACTGGGTGGGTGTGGTTCTGCACTGGGTGTGTGAGACTCTGCACTGGGTGTGTGTGGTTCTGCACTGGGTGTGTGAGGTTCTGCACTGGATGTGTGAGGTTCTGCACTGGGTGTGTGAGGTTCTGCACTGGATGTGTGTGGTTCTGCACTGGGAGTGTGAGACTCTGCACTGGGTGTGTGTGAGGTTCTGCACTGGGTGTGTGAGGTCCTGCACTGGATGTGTGAGGTTCTGCACGGTGTGTGTGAGACTCTGCATTGGGTGTGTGAGAATCTGCACTGGGTGTGTGTGACTCTACACTGAGGGCTGAGATTCTGTACTGGGGGGTGAGACACTACACTGGGTGTGTGAAACTCTGCACTGGCTGTGTGAGGTTCTGCACTGGGAGTGTGAGGTTCTGTACTGGGTGCGTGAGGTTCTGCACTGGGTGCGTGAGGTTCTGCACTGGGTGTATGAGACTCTGCACTGGGTGTGTGAGGTTCTGCACTGTGTGTGTGAGACTCTGCACTATGTGTGTGAGACTCTGCACTGGGTGTGAGAGTCTCTGCACTGGGTGTATGAGGTCCTGCACTGGGTGTGTGTAGTTCTACACTGGGTGTGTGAGACTCTGCACTGGGTGTGTGAGACTCTGCACTGGGTGTGTGTGACTCTGCACTGGGTGTGTGAGGTTCTGCACTGGGTGGGTGAGGTTCTGCACTGAGTCTGTGAGGTTCTGCACTGGGTGTGTGAGGTTCTGCACTGGGTGTGTGAGGTTCTGCACTGGGTGGGTGAGACTCTGCACAGGGTGTGTGAGGTTCTGCACTGGGTGGGTGAGGTTCTGCACTGGGTGTGTGAGGTTCCGCACTGGGTATGTGAGGTTCCGCACCGGGTGTGTGAGGTTACACACTGGGTGTGTGTGACTCTGCACTGGGTGGGTGAGGTTCTGCACTGAGTGGGTGAGGTTCTGCACTGGGTGTGTGGTTCTGCACTGGGTGGGTGAGGTTCTGCACTGGGTGTGTGTGGTTCTGCTCTGGGTGCGTGAGGTTCTGCACTGAGTGGATGAGGTTCTGCACTGGGTGGGTGTGGTTCTGCACTGGGTGTGTGTGGTTCTGCACTGGGTATGTAAGGTTCTGCACTGGGTGGGTGAGTTTCTTCACTGGGTTGTGAGACTCTGCACTGGGTGTGTGAGGTTCTGCACTGCAGACATTACTTTTGGACAATGACAGTGAGGAGGGAACAATAAGTAATGTTTAAGTGGACGGCACAGTGGCGCAGTGGTTAGCACCGCAGCCTCACAGCTCCAGGGACCCGGGTTCGATTCCGGGTACTGCCTGTGTGGAGTTTGCAAGTTCTCCCTGTGTCTGCGTGGGTTTTCTCCGGGTGCTCCGGTTTCCTCCCACAAGCCAAAAGACTTGCAGGTTGATAGGTAAATTGGCCATTATAAATTGTCACTAGTATAGGTAGGTGGTAGGGAAATATAGGGACAGGTGGGGATGGTTGGTAGGAATATGGGATTCGTGTAGGATTAGTATAAATGGATGGTTGATGTTCGGCACAGACTCGGTGGGCCGAAGGGCCTGTTTCAGTGCTGTATCTCTAATCTAATCTAATCTTAAGCAAGGGAACATTTGGGTTTTGATGACTAAAATGGCCGGACAATGAGGGTAGGAAACAAATGGGAACCAATTAAAAAGCTAAAAATAAATTCAAAATCTGATTTTAAGGGTGAGAGAGAATGCATTTGAATTCTAAAATGCAGGACATCTTCAAAGGTATAGATTTTAAGACGCAGAAATGAATTTCTTCCTGAATCAGATTAAGAACAAAATAAACAAGTGGGACCAGTTTGACTTACTAACAAAGTTATGAATGGCATTATGGAGAAAGAAGAAGCGACAAAACCTACTTAGTCAGTTAAAGAATCAGATGAGGAGCTATATAAAGAAAAAATGCAGAATGTCAAGAAAACTGATCAGGAACACAGAAAGACCACGATAAAAACCGAACTTATCAAAAGGCAGCTCCAGAGAGAGAGAGCTGGGCGACAATCCCTCTTCTCTGTGTTATGAAAGTAGGTTAGAGAGTTGTGTTTGTTGGGGTGAAAGCAAAGATTGTTGTTGCTTTTGCCTCCTGTTGTAGCTGGTTGGGTGGCACCATTTCTTTCCAACCTTTCCTACAATGTTGTTGAGGGCTCCGACATTTGCTCCAACAGAGTTTCCAGGCACGGGGGTTTAGTGGGAAGGCGTTCTAGCCCCAGGCCCTACTGTCACGAAGGCTATCCCTGGGCCATACAGAGTCCAGTGGTTCTGTGTCCAATGGAGTCCAGCCTCACTGGGGTTAATTCACAGCGATCAAAGAAATCTCTTCAAGCCTGAAAGAGCGGTGGAAGCAGATTCAACAGTAACTTTCAAAAGGGAATTGGATAAATAGGAAAAACTTGCAGGACTGTAGGAAAGAGAGGGAGTGGGACTAATTGGATAGCTCTTTCAAAGAGCCAGCACAGGCATAATTGGCTGAATGGCCTCTTTCTGTGCTGTATGACTCTGTGATTTTTGTGTTACGTTGTATTTAACTGATGGCTTCCTCCCCTAACATGAAGATTTCCAAGATTAAGGATAGTTTTACGAGGTGAATATTGCAAAATGGTTTCCACTGGTTGTTGACTCAGTGACGAGAGGGCCACAGACTGAAGATTCTCACTGCGAGAATGAAAGGGAGGAGTGAGAAGAGATGTTTTCACACGGGGTTATTGGAACAGGGAATGTTTAACCACAGGGAGATACTGAGGCGGAGACAGGAACATCATTGAAAGTGGAATTGGAGACTAATTTAAAAATGGAGAATGTAGAAACACGGGGAAAAGGGTAGTGCATTGGCGTTAGAGAGAACACGTTCCTTTGAAGAAGTAGCACAGAGACAGGCAAAATAGGCCAGAGAAAGAAAGAGCTTGCATTTCTATAGCATCTTTCACGTCCTCAAGATGTCCCGAAGTGCTACAGCCAACGAAAATCTGTTGAAGTGTAGTTAGTCACTGTTGTAATGTAGGAAACTCTGCAGCCAATTTGCACACATCAAGATCCCATGAACAGCAATGTGATAATGACCAGGTAATCGGTTTTTGTAATATTGGTTGTGGGATAAATATTGGCCAGGACACCAGGGAGAACTCCCCTGCTCTTCTTCAAAGTAGTGACTGTGGGATCTTAAACATCCACCTGAGAGGGAAGACAGGGCCTCAGTTTAATGTCTCATCTGAGAGGTAGCACCCCTCACACTGCAGCACTCCCTCAGTACTGACCCTCCAACAGTGCAGCACTCCCTCAATACTGACCCTCTGACACTGCAGCACTCCCTCAGTACTGACCCGCCGACAGTATAGCACTCCCTCAGTACTGACCCGCCGACAGTATAGCACTCCCTCAGTACTGACCTTCTGACAGTGCGGCGCTCCCTCAGTACTGCCCCTCCAACAGTGCAGGGCTCCCTCAGTACTGACCCTCTGACAGTGCAGCATTCCCTCAGTACTGACCCTCTGACAGTGCAGCACTCCCTCAGTGCTGACCCTCTGACAGTGCAGCACTCCCTCAGTACTGACCCTCTGACAGTGCAGCACTCCCTCAGTGCTGACCCTCTGACAGTGCAGCATTCCCTCAGTACTGACCCTCTGACAGTGCAGCACTCCCTCAGTGCTGACCCTCTGACAGTGCAGCACTCCCTCAGTACTGACCCTCTGACAGTGCAGCACTCCCTCAGTACTGACCCTCTGACAGTGCAGCACTCCCTCAGTGCTGACCCTCTGACAGTGCAGCATTCCCTCAGTACTGACCCTCTGACAGTGCAGCACTCCCTCAGTACTGACCCTCTGATGATGTAGCACACCTTCCTTTCTTCACAGATGAACCTCTCTGTGTGTCTAACCTCTATAATCCTATCTGGTCATTTTTTTTTCAGCTCCAAAATACAGTGAGTTTCTTGCTACTGTTAATGGAGCAGTAGAGACATGAACAATTCCCTACTGACCTCCTGCTCTGTGCAAACGAACTGACTCCTATCTTCAAGAATTCAGCATTATTACTGGTGGAACGCTGCCAGTAGCTGGAATATTTGGAGGGCCTCTGAAACCAATCTAATAGATTATTCACCACTGCTCCTCACTGAACGCCCAGGAACTCTTTAAACCACGAGAGCTAGCCTGCTCTCATACTGCAATCTGCTTCTGATAATTCTGCAGCTTTTCTTTTACAACAACAACTTTCATTTATATAGCATTTCTAACATTGTATAATGTCTCAAGGTGCATCACAGGAGCGTAAATCAGACAGGCTTTAAAGCCAAGCCACACAAGGAGATATTAGGACAGGTGGTTCCAGAGATAGGTTTTAAGGAGTATCTTAACGGAGGAGAGAGAGAGAGAGACGGAGAGGTTTAGGGAGGGAATTCCAGAGCTTAGGACCCAGGCAGCTGCAGACACGGCCGCCAATGGAGGGATAATTAAAATTGGGATGCTCAAGAGGGCAGAATTGGAGAAGCATAGAGATCTCGGAGGGTTGTAGGGCTGGAGGAGGTGACAGGGGTAGGGAGGGGTGAGGCCATGGAGGGATTTGAAAATGAGGAGAACTGTATGCTGAGAAAATGTGAATTCTCCAATAATCCGAATGAAGCAATGTGAATAACCGAGCTGATGGATTTGAATTCAGTGCAAAATAAATGTGGCTTATCAGAGAATTTAAATGAAACAACTTTGAATGAAAGGGAGTGGACTGTAACTCAGCATTTGTTGGATTTCTGAAATACCCAGAGCTGTCTAATGGTGAGAGGGACGTTCCTGCAGCCAAGCACAGGTAGACAACAGGTTAGACATTAAAGATTTATAATTTGAGCAACAGTCAGGTGAGACAGTGGCTCCATTGCAGTCACACACTCCCAAATCTCTCAGCCTTGGAAAGGAATACGGGGCAAAGTCCTGAAACCTGCCTGGAATGTCACTGGATGTTCCCAAATATGTCAATCCTGATGCTTCACAATGGAGTGGACATTTCTGCAAATGTGTGGAATGCAGGAGCTTTTCCTTTGATCGCACTCTGTATTTGCTTTGAGGCTGCAGTTCATCAGAATTTGCTGCAACAAATTAGCAACAATGCAAGAGGCCAAAACCAGGAGATGATGCACAATTCACAATTTCACTCTGTCGCACTGCACCAGCCTCAGATTGCTGGATTTTTATTCTAGCCTCTCAGTTTCTCCCTTATTCTGTTCTGTCTCCAGCCGGTCAGCCACTCTCCCCCATTTCAAAATTATTTTTTTAAGAAGCTACAGTGGATTTGATGATAACCCCCACGGTTGTGACTAATTGCTCAGTGGGATTTATGAATTCTGTGTTAACCTGACTATAGATCATAGGAAATAGGAGCAGGAGGAGACCATTCGGCCCATCGAACCTGCTGTGCCATTCAATTAGATCATGGCTGATCATCTATTCTACGCCATTTTTCCCCACTATCCCCATATCCCTTGATGTCGTTAGTATTCAGAAATCTTATCGATTTCTGTCTTGAACATGCTCAATGATTGACCTTCCACAGCCCTCTGCAGTAGCGGCCTGCTTTAGGTCGGCAAAAAGAACCTGACCCAAACTTGACCGAACCACAGCGGACCCGAGCCAGACCCGGCCGAGTCCCTCCGATTTTGCCCCAAGCCCAACCTGACCCCAGCCCGACCCTGATTCGACCCGACCCGAGCCCAACCCGACCATCCCTTACTTACCTTCCTGACACCGAACCTGCAGGAAGCTGCAGCGCAAGTGCGAGACGTCATAGTGACGTCACTCGCTCACTGCGCAGACTCAGTTTCATCCCAGACTCCCAGATCAGGTAAGTTTTATATTTTTAATACTTGCCAGCAGAGCACTTACCGTGTGTGCCGGCCCGACCTGACCCTACTCGATCTGGACTCGGCCCGACCCGACCCGAGCCCGAAAGCTGGCCCTGGAAGATGGGCCCGACCTGACCCAAATCCGACACATGTCTTCGGGTCTCATCAGGTTCAGGTCGGGTAGCAGGCCTCTACTCTGGGGTAGAGAATTCCACAGATTCGCCACCCTCTGAGTAAAGAAATTTCTCCTCATCTCAGTCTTAAATGGCCCGCCCCTTATTCTGAGACAGTGTCCCCTGGTTCTAGACTCACCATCCAGAGGAAAAATCCTATCCATATCTACCCTGTCATGCCCTGTAAGAATTTTGCAAGTTTTAATGAGATCACCTCTTGTTCTTTGAAACTCTGGAGAATACAAGCCCAGTTTCTGCAATCTCTCCTCATAGGACAATCCCGCCATCCCAGGGATTAGTCTGGTGAACCTCCGTTGCACTCCCTCTATGGCAAGTATATCCTTCCTTAGATAAGGAGACCAAAACTGTACACAATACTCCAGGTGCGATCTCACCGAGTCTTTATACAATTGCAGTAATACTTCTTTACTCCTGTACTCAAAACCCCTTGCAATGAAGGCCAACATACCAATTGCCTTCTTAATTGTTTGCTGCACCTGCATGCTAACTTTTAGTGACTCATGAACAAGGACACCCAGGTCCCTTTGGACATCAACACTTCCCAATCTCTCACCATTTAAGAAATACTCTGTCTTTCTGTGTTTTCTACCGAAGTGGATAACTTCACACTTATTCACATTATATTCCATCTGCCATGTTCTTTCCCATTCACTCAGCCTGTCCAAGTCCCCTTGAAGCCTCCTTGCATCCTCCTCACAACTTACATTCCCTCCTAATTTTGTGTCATCAGCAAATTTGGAAATATTACAATTGGTCCCCGCATCCAAATCATTGCTATAGATTGTGAACAGCTGTGGCCCAAGCACTGATCCTTGTGGTATCCCACTAGTAACAGCCTGCCAAAGCGAGAATAACCCGTTTATTCCTACTCTCTGCTTTCTGTCTGTTAACCAATTCTCAATCCATTGCAGTATATTATCCCCAATCTCAGGTGCTTTAATTTTGTTTATTAACCTCCTGTGTGGGACCTTATCAAAAGCCTTCTTAAAATCCAAATACACTACATCCACTGGTTCACCTTTATCTATGCTACAAGTAACATCTTCAAAAAACTCCAACAGGTGTGTCAAACATGATTTCCCTTTCACAGATCCATGTTGACTCTGCCCAATCATATCATTATTTTCCAAGCGTCTAGTTATGTCATCCTTTATAATAGATTCTAACATTTTCCCTACCATTGACGTCAAACTAACAGGTCTGTAGTTCTCCATTTTCTCTCTCACTCCCTTATTAAATAGTGGGGTTACATTTGCTACTTTCCAGTCTGCAGGAACCCTTCCAGAATCTATAAAATTTTAAAAGATAGCCATCAATGCACCCACAATCTCCATAGCCACCTCCTTCAATACTCTGGGATGTAGCTCATCTGGTCCTGGGGATTTAGCAACTTTCAATCCAATTAATTTTTTGAGTATTACCTCTTTATTATTACGAATTACTTTCAGTTCCTCTTTTTTACAAGTCCCTTTGTTCCCTAGTATTTCTGGGAGATTTTCTGTGTCTTCCTCTGTGAAGACAGACACTAAGTAATTGTTTAGTCTCTCTGCCATTTCCTCGTTCTCCACCGTAAACTCTCCTGTCTCCACCTGCAATGGACCCACATTCATCCTTGCTAATCTTTAGCTTTTCACATACCTAAAGAAGCTTTCACACTGTTTCTAGCTAGCTTCCATCTCTTTTCCTAGTGTGGGATATTTTGTGACCAGCATTTCCTTTACAGAGTAGACCTGCTGCTACTAGCATCATACAGCAAGAGATGCTCTATTTGTGAATCCAGACTTTATCTCCTCTTGTCCTCATTTTGTTTTTTATGGTCTAGTTTCTTGTTCTTGCCACTGACTGCAGGTAATTTGGAAATGGGAGAAAGTGGTTTTGTTATGGGACTAGTAATCTAGAGGCCTGGTTAATAATCTGGAGACATCAGTTCAAGTGGCAGCTGGGGAATTTGAATTCAGTTAATTAAATAAATCTGAAACAAAAAGTTAATATCACTAATGGTGACCATGTAACTACCATTTTGTTGCAAAAACTCATCTGGTTCATTAATGTCCTTTAGGGAAGGAAATCTGTTGTCCTTACCTACTCTGGCCTACATGTGCCTCCAGACGTAGGACAATGTGGTTGACTCTGAAATGGCCTAGCAAGCTACTCAGTTGCATTGAACTGCAACAGAAAAAACAATAACAACTAATAAAACTGGACAGACCACCCGAGGCAACAAAGGCAAACCCAGCCCAGTCGACCCTGCAAAGTCCTCCTCGCTAACATCTGGAGACTTGTTCCAAAATTGGGAGAGCTGCCCCACAGACTAGTCAAGCAACAGTCTGACATAGTCATACTCACAGAATCATACCTTACAGTCAATGTCCCAGACACTGCCATCACCATCCCTGGATATGTGCCGTCCCACCGGCAGGACAGACCCAGCAGAGGTGGCGGAACAGTGGTTTACAGTTGGGAGGGAATGGTCCTGGGAGTCTTCAACATCGACTCCAGACCCCATGAAGTCTCATGGCATCAGGTCAAAAAAGCCAAGGAAACCTTCTGCTGATTACCACCTACCACCCTCCCTCAACTAGTGAATCAGTACTCCTCCATAATAAAATCATAAAATGCTGGAAATACTCAACATAAATGTTGTGGCTACAAGAGCAGGTCAGAGGCTGGGAATCCTGCAGTGAGTAACTCACCTCCTGACTCCCCAAAGCCTGTCCACCATCTACAAGGCACAAGTCAGGAGTGTGATGGAATACTCTCCACTTGCCTGGATGGGTGCAGCTCCAATGACACTCAAGCTCGACACCATCCAGGACAAAGCAGCCCGCTTGATTAGCACCCCATCCACAAACATTCACTCCCTCCACCATCAGTGCACAGTGTGTACCATCTACAAGATTCACAGCCTCTCCCAAACAGGCAACCTACACCACCTAGGAGGCAGGGTCATTGAATATTTTTAAGGCAGAGGTAGTTAGATTCTTGTTAGGCAAGGGAATCAAAGGTTATTGGGGTAGATGGGAGTGTGGAATTCAAGACAGAAACAGATGAGTCATGATCATATTGAATGGTGGAGCAGGCTCGACAGGCCGAATGGCCTATTTCTGCTCCTAACTCATATGGTATGGTATGGTAAGGACAAGGGCAGCAGCTGCATGGGAACACCACCACCTGCAAATTCCCCTCTAAGCCACACACCATCCTGACTTGGAACTATATCGCCGTTCCTTCACTGTCGCTGGGTCAAAATCCTGGAACTCTCTTCCTAACAGCACTGTGGCTACCCCACATGGACTGCAGCGGTTCAAGAAGGCAGCTCACCACCACCTTCTCAAGGGCAATTCGGGATGGGCAATAAATGCTGGCCGAGCCAGTGATGCTTGCATCCCATGAACGAATAAAACAAATTGTGGTTTTTGCAAGGCCCATTTCCCTAGTTGGCCCACATTCACTGAGAAAAACATCTGTCTGCTTTTCGACAAGCAGTGGGCGAGAAGGTTGTTTATCTCAGCAGACCATCGCTGGCTGAGCATCTCACTCAATTACATCCTCTAAACACCTGCAGTCTCCTTATGCCAAAGACTACTAATTCCATGAGTCCCTGATTGCCACAAGACAGGGTGATGTTGCCAAGACGTGTGATATATGAAAGTAGTTTGGCTTTATTTGCACTTGTTTATTTCAATGAAAGGAGTGGAATGGGAATAGTCAGTTACTGCACTCAATGGCCAACCTGTTTCTGCCCATTTGCCTCGTGTGGAGAGAGGACAATAGGCGGAACATCATGTCACCTGCTGATGTCACATGGAGAAGTCAACGTGATGCAAATATGTGTTTGTAAACAAATGAAAAAACTTAGGAACATATAAATGTCACAAGAGCAACATCGATACGACTGGATCCCATCAAGTACCATAGCAGCTCTTCAGGCTATGTACAAGCAGCAGTTTTGAAGTAAACTAATGCAATCCAGTGGCAATATTTGTAAATCAAGCCATTTAATCACTCATTATATAACTCAATCTAAAGTAATGTACTTGATTTAAACAAAGAAGCTGTATTAAAAGGCCATTGCCAGGCTGGCCAAGTTGAGCATTGGCAGACACACCAAACTGCTAGGAAAGATTCCCATCATGGTTCAGAGTAGCACAGCGAGAAATTATGTCAGGGTTTATGACTCTAAATACAGGAATGATTTTATGCACTGGAACTCTATGATCTACGTGGACTATCAGGTTGGTCGAGGAATATTGAAGCACTACACTTGGGTGAATGTATTAACTGTGAGGAGCACATATTTGCGGGGAGGCGGTGGTGTAGTGGTATTGTCACTGGACTAGTAACCCAGAGACCTAGGGCATTGCTCTGGAGATATGGGTTCAAATCTCATCAGAAGGTGGAATTTGAATTCAATTAATAAATCTGGAATTTGAAACCCCATCTTCAGAGAAGGAAATCTGCCGTCCTTACCTGGTCTGGCCTACATGTGACAATGTGGTAGACTCTGAAATGGCCTAGCAATCCACTCAGTTGAATCTCACTGCTACAAAGTCAATAAGGAATGCAATTGGACAGACCACCCGGTATCAACCTAGGTATTGGCAAACCCAGCCCTGTCGACCCTGCAAAGTCCTCCTGATGAACATCTGGGGGTGTTAAAGTTGGGAGAGCTGTCCCACTGACTAGTCAAACAACAGCCCGACATAGTCATATTCACAGAATCATACCTTACAGGCAATGTCCCAGACACTGCCATCACCATCCCTGTGTATGCCCTGTCCCACCGGCAGGACAGAGGTGGAAGCACAATGATATCAAGTATGGAGGGAGTTACCCTGGGAGTCCTCAACATTCACTCTGGCCCCCATGAAATCTCATGGCATCAGGTCAAACATGGACACGGAAACCTCCTGCTCATTACCACCTACTGTCGCCCCCCCACCCCCTCCCCTCAGCTGATGAATCAGAATTCCTCTATGTTCAACAGCACTTGGAGAAAGCACTGAGGGTAGCAAGGGTGCAGAATCTACTTTGGGTGGAGACTTCAGTGTCCATCACCAAGATTGGCTTGGTAGCACCACTACTGGCCAAGTCATCAAGGACATAAATGCTAGAATGGGCCTGCAGCAGGTGGTGAGGGAAAAATATACTTGACCTCGCCCTCACCAATCTGCCTGCCGCAGATGCATCTGTCGATGACAGTATTGATAGTAGTGACCTCTGCACAGTCCTTGTGGAGACGAAGTCCTGCCTTCACATTGAGGATACCCTCCATTGTGTTGTGTGGCACTACCACCGTGCTAAATGGGATAGATTTCGAACAGATCTAGCAATGCAAAACTGGGCATCCATGAGGCGCTGTGGGCCATCAGCTGCAGCTGAATAATACTCAACCACAATCTGTAACCTCATGGCCCGGTCTATCCCCCACTCTACCATTACCATCAAGCTGGGGGACAAACCCTGGTTCAATGAAGAGTTCAGGAGCAGCATCAGGTATACCTCAAAATGTCAACCTAGTGAAACTACAACTCAGGACTACTTGCATTTCAAACAGCATAAGCAACATGCGATAGACAGAGCTAAGCGATCCCGCAACCAATGGATCAGATCTAAGCTCTGCAGTCCTGCCACATCCAGTCGTGAATGGAGGTGGCTCCACAAATATCCCCATCCTCAATGATGGGGGAGCCCAGCACATCAGCGCAAAAGATAAGGCTGAAGCATTTGCAACAATCTTCAGCCAGAAGTGCCGAATTGATGATCCATCTTGGCCTCCTCCTGATGTCCCCAGCATCACAGATGCCAGTCTTCAGCCAATTCGATTCACTCTGCGTGATATCAAGGAACGACTGAAGGCACTGGATACTGCAAAGATTATGGGCCCTGACAATATTCTGGCAATAGTACTGAAGACCTGTGCTCCAGAACTTGCCCCGCCCCTAGCCAAGCTGTTCCAGTACAGCTACAACACTGACATCTACCCGACAATGTGGAAAATTGTCCAGGTATGTCCTGTACACAAAAAGCAAGACAAATCCAACCCGGCCAATTACCGCCCCATCAGCCTACTCTCAATCATCAGTAAAGTGATGGAAGGTGTCGTCGACAGTGCCATCAAGCGGCACTTGTTCAGCAATAATCTGCTCAGTGATGTTCAGTTTGGCCCATTTAAGACAGAGATGAGGAGACATTTTTTTCTCTCAGAGGGTCATGAGTCTTTGTAACTCTCTTCCTCAAAAGGCAGTGGAAGCAGAGTCTTTGAATATTTTTAAGGGAGAGGTAGATAGATTCTTGATAAGCAAGGGGGTGGAAGGTTATCGGGGGTAGGTGGAAATGTGGAGTAATCAGTTCAGCCATGATCTTATTGAATGGCGGAGCAGGCCCGAGGGGCCGAGTGGCCTACTCCTGCTCCTAATTCGTATGTTCGTATGGACAATATCCAGGCTTGGGCTGATAAATGGCAAGTAACATTCGCGCCACACAAGTGCCAGGCAATGACCATCTCCAACAAGAGAGAATCTAACCATCTCCCCTTGGCATTACCATCGCTGAATCCCTCACTATCAACATCCTGACGGTCGCCATTAACCAGAAATTGAACTGGAGTAGCCATATAAATACCATGGCTACAAGAGCAGGTCAGAGGCTAGGAATCCTGCGGCAAGTAACTCACCTCCTGACTCCTCAAAGCCTGTCCACCATCTACAAGGCACAAGTCAGGAGTGTAATGGAATACTTGCCTGGATTGGTCCAGCTCCAACAACACTCAAGAAGCTCGACACCATCCAGGACAAAGCAGCCCGCTTGATTGTTACCCCATCCACAAACATTCACTCCCTCCACCACCGACGCACAGTGGCAGCAGTGTGTACCATCTACAAGATGCACTGCAGCAATGCACTAAGGCTCCTTAGACAGCACCTTCCAAACCCACGACCTCTACCACCTCAAAGGGCAAGAGCAACAGTTACATGGGAACATCACCACCTGCAAGTTTCCCTCCAAGCGATACACCACCCTGACTTGGAACTAAATCACTGTTCCTTCACCGTCGCTGGGTTAAAATCCTGGAACTCCCTTGCTTACAGCACTGTGGGTGTACCTACCCCACAAGGACTGCAGCAGTTCAAGAAGGCAGCTCACCACCACCTTCTCAAGGGCGTTAGGGTTGGGCAATAAATGCTGGCCTGGCCAGCGACACCCACATCCCATGAATTAATTTTTTTTAAATTTCATTCAACATTTATCCACCAGTTTAGATTCATAGAGTCATTTACAGCATAGAAGGAGGCCATTCAGCCCATCGAGTCTGTGCTGGCTCTTCACGGAGCAATCAATTCAGTCCCACTCCCCTGCTCGAATCCCCGTAGCCCTCCAACTTTGTTTCCTTCAAGTGCCCATCCAAATTCCTTTTGAAATCATCGACTGCCTTTGCTTCCACTCCCCTCAAGGGCAGTGAGTTCCAGGTCATTACCACTCGCTGCGTAAAAAACTTCTTCCTCACACCCCACTGCATCTCTTGCCCAAAACCTTCAATCTGTGCCCCCTAGTAGCTAAAGAGATAGTGGATGCACTGATTATGATTTTCCAAAATTCCCTAGATTCTAGAACGGTCCCAGTGGATTGGAAGTTAGCAGATGTAACACCACTAGTCAAGAAAGGAGGGGGAGAGAAATGGAACTACAGGCCAGTTAGCCTGACGTCAGCTGTTGGACAAATGCTGAAATCTATTATAAAGGAAGTCTTAACAATGCACTTTGAAAATCATCGTATGATCAGACAAAGTCAACATGGTTTTATGAAAGGGAAATCGTGTTTGACAAATTCAAGAGTTTTAGAGGATATGACTAGTAAGGTAGATAAAGGGCAACCAGTAGATGTAATATACTTGGATTTCCAAAAGACATTCAACTGTGTCCCATCCTCCTGTCCCTGGGGGAAATATCCTAGATCCCAATTCTCCATACTCATGAAAACTCTACCAGATACTCATTATCATACTCTTCTCCTGTCCAGAGTGGAGAACCATTCCTGATAACTTCAGCCCTCCTCTCCAATGATTCTACAGTTTTCCTGCAATGTGGAGACCAAAACTGACCACAGAATATCAAATATAGCCTTACCAATTTCAGATACTTCAACATCGCTTCCTTGTCTTGAAAGTCACTCACTTAGCTAAAAATCTAATGGCTCTTTCAGGAGCCCTGTGCTGGGTTTGGACCTGCTGTGTTGAGGATCACTATGTCCTTACACGACTAACCACTGGCCCTTGAAGGGCCAATCTTACTGGCCAATAATAAATGACTTGACCTTTCCAATCCTGTGTGTTTCTTTCTGTAAATCTCATTGGCTGATTGGGATTACATGCCTTTTGAATTCTACAGTAATGGTGTCTGGTTGTCTCCCAACTGCTGTGATCTCCAACCTCACTGAAGAAATGTGAACGTTAACTGATATTAATGCATTTTTAACTCGCATTCCACAATCCGGTCACAGGTTTCCTCAATACCAATATCAGGTCATGGCCCTGCCTTGCTCTGCAACCAGGTTACATTCCCTGACCAACAATCTCTGAACAAACTACTTTTTTCCTAGAACTATTCCTCACTGTTTCCATTGAGTTTTAATCACAAACTGAAAAGTGCAGAGAAAGCTCGACGTCCCAGGGAATTTTGTTTGTGTGTTTATCAGCTGTTAACTGTTAGGCAGGTGTAAGGTGGTGTTTGGACTGCAGCAGCAGTGGAATCTGTAACCAGTTTATTGCAGTTACGTACAGACTTCTTACAGGCAAGCGATTTTCTGCAGGAGAGTCACAGGATTGCAGAGTGATGATTTAGTGAAGAGGTTTATCAGTTTCACAGACTTCTTTCAGAGCATCGTGTCCACATTGCCCTTTTATTGTGAGATCAAAGCAGCCACCAAGAAGTATCAGAGCTACATGTCCCCCATCCAGTCCACTGCAGGTCACTTACTGGCTGTTCCTCAGTCAGTGTCTCTGAGCATTACGTATAGGGATCCTTTTTACAAATGGGTAACTCTCAGTCTAGCACTTTGGGTGACAGGAGGATGTATCAGGATCCCAGGTACTGAGAGTAGTCATCTGCATCTGCGTTGACAGCCGCACAATTTCCCTCTGGACTCCACCCCCCAAATTCCCAATAGGTGTTCCTGTCATATGAAGCTCTGCACTGGGGTTAAAACTGAGATCCATGATTCTACGATGGGACTGGCTTGTATGACAATGAAACTGTATTTATATAACAAGGAAATCCTATAAAACTTGGCAGCAATTCAATCGCCATGTCAAAAGAGGTGTCTTTGCATGTGTGTGTGCACATGTGCAGATATGAGTTCATATGTGTTCACATGTGTGTCTGTGTCTGCGGGTGTGTGTGCATAATTGTGAGTGTGTGAGTGTGCATGCATACAATTGGTGTGTAAGCGAGTGCGTGTGCATGCAAGTAAGTGTGTGTGCATGTGTGAGTGTGCAAGTGTGCATGCATGTGATAATTTGTGTGTGAGTGTAGGTCTGAGCAAACATGTGTGCTTGTGCTAGTGTATGTGTGAATGTGTGTGAATGTGAGTGTGCATGCACATGAGTATGAGTCTGTGAGTGAGTGTGTGTGCAAGGATAAGTGTGCAAGTGTGAGTGTGCAAGTGTGTGTACGTGTAGTATGTGCGAGTGAGTGTGTGTGCTTGCAAGTGTGAGTTGCAAGCATGAGAGTGTGTGTGCAAGTATGTGTGTGTGTGTGTGTGTGCAAGTATGTGTGTGTGTGTGTGTGTGCATGTGGCAGAGTGAATGTGAGTGCGTCAGTGTATGAGTGTGAGTTTGTGAGTGTCAGTGTGCGAATGTGTGTGTTTGTGTGTATATATGAGTTTGTATGAGTGCATGCGAGTGCGAGTGTGATTGTGTGAGCGTGAGTGTGCGAGTGTGATATGTGAGTGTGCGAGTGTGAGTGTGTCTTGTGGGAGCAACTTCTAGTAACTCAAATTATTTAAAATAAAACTCACTTTAGAGTATGTGCAGGATGGAGAGAGGAATTCCCTGATGGGAGGTGAGAGCTGTGGGCTGGAGACACAATGTATTTGCATTAAGTCTATCAATGGTATATCTAAATATAGAAAGCATTTGGAATTGAATGTCTTTAGCTGAGAACAGGAACAGAATGTGAGGTGTCTGGACAAAGCCCGTGAGAAAGAGGGAATATTGCGAAGAGTTTTCAGATCAGTGTCACTCTCTGGAGAGTCCAGCACTCAATGATGGAATTCTCAATGAACGTGTGGGTGTTTTTCCAGTTCTGCTGTTTCTGTATCATGCACCAGGTCTGTGAGTTAGAGGTAGATGAGCATTGGAGGTGTGATGCTACGACTTTTAGTGTAGCCTAAACATCCTTGCAGTTTAATTCCTCTCCTGGGACTGACTTGTCTGTATCTGAATGGGATTTCCACTGACCCCAGCTAAAGGTCACTCAGATGAATGTGGGAATATGGTGGGAGTGGAACTGTGTGACAGAGTTCAGAAAAGACCATCCGTCTCATCTGTGATGTGAATTAAGGAGATAGTCAATATACATCCATAAAATCATTAAAGCTTGGACTGAGTCTTTCAGTGAAATATACCAGTTACTTTGTTTTAAATCTCAAACATGTACTGACCTCCTGTGCTTCTCTCAAACTGCTCCTGCCCTGAGCTTTAGACACATACTGAGAAATAATTGTCCCAGTTGAAAAGTATTCTTATTTGACTCTCTTACGTGCTGCTGTCGCAAAGCTGCAACTGTGTTTAGCTCCTAAATTAATCCTGAATGAAACTGATGTATTCATTTGTAGTTTGTCACAAACACAATGAGCAAGTGATTGTTCGTGAGAGTCAGGTTCCTACTAATATTTCAAACAGGAATCTTATAGAAATCAATGTTACACCATCACAGGCTACACCAATGGAAAGTTGCATACAGAACATGCTGGAAACACTCAGCAGTTCCGGAGAAAGTGGAGGAGTTTCTGGTGTAAAATGTCCACCAGAACGAGGGATATTACATGTGCACTGTATTTAAAAAGGAACAGAACAAAGGGAAGGGGAAACACACACACATGTACACATACACACAGACATGTACACACACATACACATAAAAATGGACACATACATACACACATGTGCACTCATGTTCACACACATATGTATACACACATTTGTACATACACATGTACACATACACACAGACATGTACACAGACATGTACACACACACATGTACACACACACATGTACACACACACATGTACACACACACATGTACACACACAGTTGGAGTTTTCAATACTGAGAAAGATAGATTGTGTGAGGCCAGGAACCAAGGGATATGAAGCAAAGGTGAGTAAATGGAGTTAAGATACAGATTAACAATGACCTAATTTAATGGCAGAACAGGCTGGAGGGGCTGAATGGCCTCCTGCTGTTCCTATGAGGACAGTTAAATTTGAGCTGTTTAAATAAACAAGAGTTTCAACACTCAATTCCCCCAAATACCATATTTGGTCTGAACACCTAAAGAGCTTGCAAAAAAAACGAACATGAGTCTTTTGAAAACAAGTCCCATTTGCTTTTACTCTTGTACACAACCTGCACAGTGACCCATGTCTCTCCCGTAGTGTCAGTATAGAAAGATAGCTGAGGTCTTGAGACCACCCAGTAATAACCATGTGAGGTGAGCAAGTCCCTGGTCCATTCACCCACCCCCTCTGAGACAGAGCCTGTCCTTGCTGACCGCCCTTGTCGTAGGCCTCACTGTGCACAGAAATGTTTGTGAGATGTGTGTTCGAGCCTGTCAGCAGTGTGGTGTATTAAACCTTGAAGCTGTGGTGCCTCTGGGCTACTTTATGTCTTCACATCCACAGAATAGCCAAATGGCCAGTGCTCAGTAAAAATAAGAACATAGGAAATAGGAGCAGGAGTAGGCCATTCGGCCCCTCAAGCCTGCTCCATCATTCAACAAGATCATGGCTGATCTTCTATATCAACTCCACTTTCCTGCCCTATCCCATATCCCTTGATTCCCTTAGAGTCCAAAAATCTATCGAGCATAGCCTTGAATATACTTGATGATTGAGCATCCACAGCTCTCTGGGCAGAGAATTCCAAAGATTCACAACCCTCTGAGTGAAGAAATCCCTCCTCATCTCAGTCCTAAATGATCAACCCTTCATTCAGAGACGGGGACCCTGTGTTCGAGACTCTCCAGCCAGGGGAAAAACATCCTCTCAGCATCTACCCTGTCAAACACTCTCAGAATCTTATATGTTTCGATGAGATTACCTCTCATTCTCCTAAACCCTAGAGAATATCAACCCATTCTACTCAATCTCTCCTCATGGGACAGCCTTCTCATCCAGCAATCAATCTCATGAACCTTTATTGCTCCCCTCTAAACCTGGTACAGTCACCAATGGTGGAGCAATTAATTAAGAGATAGGGAGGGGCGAGGACATGGAGGGATTTGTAAACAAGTGTGAGAAATTTAAAATTAAAGCTTGTTGAAGTGGAGCCAATGTAGGTCTGCAAGCACAGGGGGTGATGGCTGAATGAGACTGGGTGCAAGTTAAGACTAGGGCAGCAGAGTTTTGGTTGAGCAGAAGTTTCTGCAGGGTGGAAGATGGAAGGTTGGCCAGGAGAACATTGGAACAGTCAAGTGTAGAGGTAACAAAGGCATGGATAAGGGTTTCAGCAGCAGATGAATTGAGGCAGGTTGGAGTTGGATGATATTACGGACGTGGAAATAGGTGGTCTTAGTAAAATTGCAGGTATATGCCGGAAGCTTATCTTGAGGTCAAATACAATGCCAAGGTTGGACATGATCTTTACTCAGCTTCAGACAGTCACCAGGGATGGAATCAGTGCCGAGGGAATGGGGTTTATAGTGGAGACTACAGTCAATGGCTTCAGTCTTCCCAAAATTTATTTGGAGGAAATTTCTGCTCATCCAGTATTGGATGTTAGACAAGCAGTGTGAAAAATCAGAGTCAGCGGAGAGGTCAAGAGAGGTGGTGGTGGTGAGATAGGACTGACTGTCATCAGCATATGTGTAAAACTTGATGCTGTGGTTCCAAATAATGTTACCAAGTGGCAGCATGTAAATGAGAAATAGGAGGGAGTCAAGAATAGATCCTTGGGGAACTCGAGGTAATGATACAGGAGTGGGAAGAGAAGCCATTGCAGGTGCTTCTCTGGCCTTGACTCAATGGATAAGAATGGAATCATACAAAGGCAGTCCAGCCAGCTGGATGATGGGAAGATTTTACTCTGAACATGGAGTCTCGGCAGTTTCTCAGGAATCCTCTCTGCGTGCTTGGATCTGTGAATCCACCCCCCAGTGCCATTGCTGATCATGGGGTTTCCTCGCTGGTGTGAGTTGCTGGGAGTGTGACTCCCCAATCACAGTATCACTTGATAAAGATCTAACCCTTCAATTTAATTTTATTTTTTAAAAAGAAAAATTGATGTCTAAATGTAAATTTAACAAACAGCTTACAGGCCAGGGCTCAATATTGACGTGGGGTGTTACACAATTCTGTGCATTTCTGAGCAGAAGGTAAATTCAATCTTGAGTGTTGAACTGAGGCCCGCCTGTCCTCTCAGATGAATGTAGAGGATCCTACGGCCACTATTTGAAGAAGAGCAGGGGAGTTCTCGCTGGTGTCCTGGTCAAAATTAATCCCTCAACCAACATCACAAAAACAGATTATCTGGTTATTATCACATTGTTCACATTGTGGGATCTTGCTGTGCACAAATTGCCATGTTTCCTATATTACAGCAGTGACTACACTTCAAAACTACTTTATTGGTTGTAAAGCAGGTTAGGACATGAGAGGCGCTATAAAAATGTAAGTCTTTCTTTTTACAAGTTTCAAAAATCGTAATGAACAGAATGGTAGCAGGATCTCATGAGCATGAGCATAATAAATTGTACTCAGTAAACAAGATCAGACTTCACTACTGAAAGGCTTGTCTGTAAGGAATTCCAATGAACTTTGTTACTTTGAAGGCAATGACCGAGATTTCAAGACTTTAATGAACTTGGATTAAGTTGCATCCTGTGTCTGAGAAAGCAAACCCCAGGTGTCTTAAATCAAGCTCATGTTATGAATTTGGGAATGAAGCAGCCGGGTGCAATGGGAGCTACACTTCTCAAAGACTCAATCAGAACACTGCTTACATTGCTGTACAGGAGCTGGAGTCTGTTCACTACGGTGTGGATGTCCCAAACAGAGTCTGAATTTGGGCACAGGGGTCGGTTCTGTTCAATGCACCAAGCTCTGTCTGTCAGGTGCAATGCCTCTGGTGTGACACCTGTGAGGTGTGACACCTATATGATGTGATGTCACTGTGGTGTGACCCCTGTGAAGTGTGGCTGTGGGTACCTGCATGAACTAAACTTTGCCTGCCTTTATGTGGGATATGTCGAACATTCCTTGTTCCAGTCCTACTCAGGCCCCCTCCCTCACCTCCTTTTCCGGTACCTTGATGACTGTATTGGTGCTGCTTCCTGCTCTTGTCCCGAACTGGAAAATTTCATTGACTTTGTTTCCAATTTCCACCCTTCTCTCACCTTCATATGGCCCATCTCTGACTCTTCCCTTCCCTTCCTCGACTTCTTTGTCTCCACCTCTGGGGATAGGCTGTCAACCAATATTCACTATAAGCCCACTGACTCCCACCGCAACGTGGACTACACTTCCTCACACCCTGCTTCCTGTAAGGACTTATTTCCATCTTCCCAGTTTGGCCATCTCCATCGCATCTGTTCTGATGATGCAACCTCCCATACTAGCACTTCCGATATGTCTTTCTTTTTCCTCAACTTTGGGATTCTCCCCCACTGTGGTTGTCAGGTCCCTCGACCATGTTCGACCTATTTCCCGCACTTCTGTTCTTCCCCTTCCCCTCCCTCCCAGAACCATGATAGGTTCCCCTTGTCCTCACTTTCCGCCCCACCAGGCTCCGTATTCAACAGATCATCCTCCGCCATTTCCGCCACCTCCGGGATGATGCTACCACCAAACACATCTTCCCCTCTCCTTCCCTCTCAGCATTCTGAAGGGACCGTTCCCTCTGCAACACCCTGGTCCACTCCTCAGTCACATCCAACACCTCCTCCCCTTCCCAGGGCACCTTTCTATGCTATCACAGGAGATGCAACATCTGCCCTTTTAACTCCTCTCTCCTCACTATCCAAGACCCCAAACACTCCTTCCAGGTGAAGCAGTGATATACCTGTACTTCTTTCAATTTAGTGTTCTGTATAAAACATTAGTAAGGCCACAGCTGGAATACTGTGTACAGTTCTGGGCACCACACTATAAGAAGGATGTGATTGCATTCGAAGGGTGAAGAGGAGATTCACCAGGACGTTGCCTGGGCTGGAGCATTTCAGCTATGAAGAGAGACTGGATAGGCTAGGGTTGTTTTCCTTAGAGCGGAGAAGGCTGAGGGGGGACGTGATTCAGGTGTACAAAATTATGAGGGGCATTGATATATTAGATAGGAAGAAACTTTTTCCCTTGGCGGAGGGGTCAATAACCAGAGGGCATAGATTTAAGGTAAGGGGCAAGAGGTTTAGAGGGGACTTGAGGAAAAAGCTTTTCACCCAGAGGGTGTTTGGAACCTGGAACACACTGCCTGAAGAGGTGGTAGAGGCAGGAACCCTCACAACATTTAAGAAGTATTTAGATGAGCACTTGAAACGCCATAGCATACAAGGCTATGGACCAAGTGCTGGAAAATGGGAATAGAATAGATAGGCTTGATGGCCGGCACAGACATGGTGGGCCGAAGGGCCTGTTTCTGTGCTGTATAATTCTATGACTCTATGATACTGTAATCACTGCTCACAATGCAGTCTGCTCTACAGTGGGGAGACTAAGTGCAGACTGGGTAACTGCTTTGTGAACACCTCTGTTCAGTCCACATGACCCCGAGCTTCCAGTCGCCTTTCATTTTAATTTTCCACCTTGCTCTCACACTGACCTCTCTGCAGTGTTCCAATGAAGATCATCACAAGCTTGAGGAACAGCCCCTCATGTTTCGATTAGGCACTTTACAGCTTTCTGGACTCAACACTGAGTTCGATCATTTCAGACCGTAATCTCTGCCCCCATTCTGTTTCCTTTTCTTTGCCGCTTTCGGCCTTAATCTGGTTTTTCTCTTGATTTTGCTTTTGGACAGCTGCTGTTCATTATTCTGCCATTGGCAGCTCCTCTGGACACATCTTTTGTTTCTTTTCTTCTCCCATTACCACTCCCTTTGGCCCTGCCCCACCAAGTCTTGTCATTTAATGTCTCACATCTTCTGCCCTATGACAGACCTTCGCTTTTGTTCTGTTTTCATCCTCCCCCATTTAATCTACTTAAAACTTTACATCTCTAACTTCTCCCAATTCTGATGGAGGGTCATCGACCTGAAACATTGGCTGGAATTTTATAACCTCAAAGAGCAGGATGGTAGCGAGGGAGGGCGTAAAATGGAGCGGGAGGCTTGGGGGGCCCTTCCCAACCCACTCCCGCCTGCACCGCCATTTTACACGGTGTGGTAGCGGAGAGAAACGGCACGCCCGCCCCAGGCCAATTGAGGCACTTAGGTGGGCAATTGACGGCCACTTAAGGGCCTTTGCCTGCCGCCATAGGGATTTTACCGCTGGCAAGTGGGCGGCCCAGGCCCGAGAAAAGTCGCCTGTAAAAAGTAGGCGACCTTCTGACAGCCTGGGATAGAGAGGGCCCTTCTGATCGGGCACCCTGTGATAATGAAGCTGGACTGCAGTCCCTGCAGTGGCCACCGCTCCCGATGGTGCTGCTGGGACTAAGAGCTACTGGCCCGCTGATTGGCTAGCAGCTCCATTAGGCGGGACGTCCTGTCTCAATGAAGTGCGCTGCCCACCTCAGACCAATTCTGGGCGTGGGGATCGTAAAATCCTGTCTGGATCCCCAGACCCAGGGGCGGCACAGTGGCGCAGTAGTTAGCACCACAGCCTCACAGCTCCAGCGACCTGGGTTCAATTCTGGGTACTGCCTGTGTGGAGTTTGCAAGTTCTCCCTGTGTCTGCGTGGGTTTCCTCCGGGTGCTCCGGTTTCCTCCCACATGCCAAAGACTTGCAGGTTGATAGGTTAATTGGCCATTAGCAATTGCCCCTAGTGTAAGTAGGTGGTAGGGAAATATAGGGACATGTGGGGATGTGGTAGGAATATGGAATTAGTGTAGGATTAGTATAAATGGGTGGTTGATGGTCGGCACAGACTCGGTGGGCTGAAGGGCCTGTTTCAGTGCTGTATCTCTAAACTAAACTAAACTAAACCCGGAGGAAGTGGGATCATCACCGACTTTTCAGTTGGTGGATGGTTCCCGCCTGACAAGCGGAAAATTCCGGCCATTAACTCTATTTCTCTCTCCACAAATGCCACCAGACCTGCTGAGTGTTTCCAGCATTTTTTGTTTTTGTTTCAGATTTCAGCATCCGCAGTATTTTGCTTTTAATTTAACTCATTCAGTTACTGAGAAGCAGTGGCCTTGGGCAGAGGCATTTTATCCATGGATCTTTTCAGTGTATGTGTATTTCTGAGTTGCTGATTTTTCAAGGGGATATGTTCGCGATTTTGAAGTTGTAGTTGAATCAATGGATATCAATAATCTGTCTGATATCTGGATTTTAATGCAAAATAAGATGACACTAAACACTTGTTTTGTGCCACTTGACGGGGCTCGGTAGGAAGTCCATGAAAGGTCACAGATGCTGAACAAAAACAGAATTCCCATGATGCAGTATGTAATGAGTCAGAGGATGCGCTGAAGTGTGACACATAAAGTGTAAGAGTGTGGAGAGCAGGGTGCAATCACACTGGATAGTCCTCGATGCAGAGTGCAGGGTGCAGTCACACTGGATAGACCTCGGTGCGGAGTGCAGGGTGAAGTCACACTGGATAGACCTCGGTGCGGAGTGCAAGGTGCAGTCACACTGGATAGACCTCGATGCAGAGTGCCGGGTGCAATCACACTGGATAGACCTTGGTGCGGAGTGCAAGGTGCAGTCACACTGGATAGACCTCGATGCAGGGTGCAGGGTGCAGTCACACTTGATAGACCTCGGTGCGGAGTGCAGGGTGCAGTCACACTGGATAGTCCTCGATGCAGAGTGCAGGGTGCAGTCACACTGGATAGACCTCAGTGTGGAGTGCAAGATGCAATCACACTGCATAGACCTCGAAGCAGTGTGCAGGGTGAAGTCACACTGGATAGATCTTGGTGCAGAGTGCAGGGTGCAGTCACACTGGATAGACTTCGGTGCGGAGTGCAGGATGCAATCACACTGGATAGACCTCGGTGCAGAGTGCAAGGTGCAGTCACACTGGATAGACCTCGATGCAGAGTGCCGGGTGCAATCACACTGGATAGACCTCGGTGCCGAGTGCAGGGTGCAGTCACACTGGATAGACCTCGTTGTAGAGTGCAGGGTGCAGTCACACTGGATAGACCTCGTTGTAGAGTGCAGGGTGCAGTCACACTGGATAGACCTCGATGCGGAGTGCAGGATGAAGTCACACTGGATAGACCTTGGTGCGGAGTGCAGGGTGCAGTCACACTGGAAAGACCTTGGTGCAGAGTGCAGCGTGCAATCACACTGGATAGACCTCGATGTGGAGTGCAGGGTGCAGTCACACTGGATTGACCTCGGTGCGGAGCGCAGGGTGCAGTCACACTGGATAGACCTCGGTGCGGAGTGCAAGCTGCAATCACACTGGATAGACCTCGATGCAGAGTGCAGGGTGCAGTCACACTGGATAGACCTCGATGCGGAGTGCAAGATGCAATCACACTGGATAGACCTCGATGCAGAGTGCAAGATGCAATCACACTGCATAGACCTCGAAGCAGTGTGCAGGGTGAAGTCACACTGGATAGATCTTTGTGCAGAGTGCAGGGTGCAGTCACACTGGATAGACCTTGGTGCAGAGTGCAGGGTGCAATCACACTGGATAGACCTCGATGTGGAATGCAGGGTGCAATCACACTGGATAGACCTCGATGCAGAGTGCAGGGTGCAGTCACACTGGATAGACCTCGGTGCGGAGTGCAGGATGCAATCACACTGGATAGACTTCGGTGCGGAGTGCAGGATGCAATCACACTGGATAGACCTCGGTGCAGAGTGCAAGGTGCAGTCACACTGGATAGACCTCGATGCAGAGTGCCGGGTGCAATCACACTGGATAGACCTCGGTGCAGAGTGCAGGGTGCAGTCACACTGGATAGACCTCATTGTAGAGTGCAGGGTGCAGTCACACTGGATAGACCTAGATGCGGAGTGCAAGCTGCAATCACACTGGATAGACCTCGATGCAGAGTGCAGGGTGCAGTCACACTGGATAGACCTCGATGCGGAGTGCAAGATGCAGTCACACTGGATAGACCTCGATGCGGAGTGCAAGATGCAATCACACTGGATAGACCTCGATGCGGAGTGCAAGATGCAGTCACACTGGATAGACCTCGATGCAGAGTGCAGGGTGCAGTCACACTGGATGGACCTCGATGTGGAGTGCAGGGTGCAATCACACTGGATAGACCTCAGTGGGGAATTGCAGGGTGAAGTCACACTGGATAGACTTCGATGCGGAGTGCAGGGTGCAGTCACACTGGATGGACCTCGATGTGGAGTGCAGGGTGCAATCACACTGGATAGACCTCAGTGGGGAATTGCAGGGTGAAGTCACATTGGATAGACCTCGATGCGGAGTGCAGGGTGCAGTCACACTGGATAGACCTCGATGTGGAGTGCAGGGTGCAGTCACACTGGATTGACCTCGGTGCGGAGCGCAGGGTGCAGTCACACTGGATAGATCTCAGTGGGGAATGCAGGGTGAAGTCACACTGGATAGACTTCGATGCGGAGTGCAGGGTGCAGTCACACTGGATGGACCTCGATGTGGAGTGCAGGGTGCAATCACACTGGATAGACCTCAGTGGGGAATTGCAGGGTGAAGTCACACTGGATAGACCTCGATGCGGAGTGCAGGGTGCAGTCACACTGGATAGACCTCGATGTGGAGTGCAGGGTGCAGTCACACTGGATTGACCTCGGTGCGGAGCGCAGGGTGCAGTCACACTGGATAGACCTTGATGTTGAGTGCAGGGTGCAATTACACTGGATAGACCTCGCTGCGGAGTGCAGGGTGCAATCACACTGGATAGACCTCAGTGGGGAATGCAGGGTGCAGTCACACTGGATAGACCTCGATGTGGAGTGCAGGGTGCAATCACACTGGATAGATCTCGGTGCGGAGTGCAGGGTGCAATCACACTGGATAGATCTCGGTGCGGAGTGCAGGGTGCAATCACACTGGATAGATCTCGGTGCAGAGTGCAGGGTGCAATCACACTGGATAGACTTCGATGCGGAGTGCAGGGTGCAATCACACTGGATAGATCTCGGTGCGGAGTGCAGGGTGCAGTCACACTGGATAGACCTCGATGTGGAGTGCAGGGTGCAATCACACTGGATAGATCTCGGTTCGGAGTGCAGGGTGCAGTCACACTGGATAGACCTCGGTGCAGAGTGCAGGGTGCAGTCACACTGGATAGACCTCGATGCGGAGTGCAGGGTGCAGTCACACTGGATTGACCTCGGTGCGGAATGCAGGGTGAAGTCACACTGGATAGACCTCGGTGCGGAATGCAGGGTGAAGTCACACTGGATAGACCTCGATGCAGAGTGTAGGGTGCAATCAAACTGGATAGACCTCGGTGCGGAGTGCAGGGTGCAATCACACTGGATAGACCTCGATGCAGAGTGTAGGGTGCAATCAAACTGCATAGACCTCGATGCAGAGTGTAGGGTGCAATCACACTGGACAGACTTTGGTGCAGAGTGCAGGGTGAAGTCACACTGGAAAGACCTCGGTGCGGAGTGCAGGGTGCAATCACACTGGATAGACCTCGATGCAGAGTGTAGGGTGCAATCACACTGGATAGACCTCGGTGCGGAGTGCAGGGTGCAATCACACTGGATAGACCTCGATGCAGAGTGTAGGGTGCAATCACACTGGATAGACCTCGATGCAGAGTGCAGGGTGCAATCACACTGGACAGACCTCAGTGCGGAGTGCAGGGTGCAATCACACTGGATAGACCTCAATGCGGAGTGTAGGGTGCAGTCACACTGGATAGACTTCGATGCGGAGTGCAGGGTGCAGTCACACTGGATAGACCTCGATGTGGAGTGCAGGGTGCAATCACACTGCATAGACCTAGATGTGGAGTGCAGGGTGCCGTCACACTGGTTAGACCTCGATGCGGAGTGCAGGGTGCAATCACACTGGATAGACTTCGATGCGGAGTGCAGGGTGCTGTCACACTGGTTAGACCTCGATGTGGAGTGCAGGGTGCAATCACACTGGATAGATCTCAGTGCAGAGTGCAGGGTGCAATCACACTGGATAGACTTCGATGCGGAGTGCAGGGTGCAATCACACTGGATAGATCTCAGTGCAGAGTGCAGGGTGCAATCACACTGGATAGATCTCGATGCAGAGTGCAGGGTGCAATCACACTGGATAGACCTCGATGCAGAGTGTAGGGTGCAATCACACTGGATAGACCTCGGTGCGGAGTGCAGGGTGCAATCACACTGGATAGACCTCGGTGCGGAGTGCAGGGTGCTGTCACACTGGATAGATCTCGATGTGGAGTGCAGGGTGCAATCACACTGGATAGATCTCGGTGCGGAGTGCAGGGTGCAAACACACTGGATAGATCTCGGTGCGGAGTGCAGGGTGCAATCACACTGGATAGATCTCGATGCAGAGTGCAGGGTGCAATCACACTGGATAGACCTCGATGCAGAGTGTAGGGTGCAATCACACTGGATAGATCTCGATGTGGAGTGCAGGGTGCAGTCACATTGGATAGATCTCGATGTGGAGTGCAGGGTGCAATCACACTGGATAGATTTCGGTGCGGAGTGCAGGGTGCAATCACACTGGATAGATCTCGGTGCGGAGTGCAGGGTGCAGTCACATTGGATAGATCTCGATGTGGAGTGCAGGGTGCAGTCACACTGGATAGATCTCGGTGCAGAGTGCAGGGTGCAATCACACTGGATAGATTTCGGTGCGGAGTGCAGGGTGCAATCACACTGGATATATTTCGGTGCGGAGTGCAGGGTGCAATCACACTGGATAGATCTCGTTGCGTAGTGCAGGGTGCAGTCACACTGGATAGATCTCGGTGCGGAGTGCAGGGTGCAATCACACTGGATAGATCTCGGTGCGGAGTGCAGGGTGCAATCACACTGGATAGATCTCGATTTGGAGTGCAATCAGACTGGATAGATCTCGATTTGGAGTGCAATCAGACTGGATAGATCTCGGTGCAGAGTGCAATCAGACTGGATAGATCTCGGTGCAGAGTGCAATCAGACTGGATAGATCTCGGTGCGGAGTGCAGGCTGCAGTCACACTGGATGCAAAACTTTTCACGTACAATGGAAATATGGGGGCATTTTCATTTTCCCCACCCCTGCCCCTGCCCACATGTTAACCTGGTGGAGTTCTACCCTGGCCACTACAGGAACATAGAAACATAGAAAATAGGAGCAGGAGTAGGCCATTCAGCCCTTGGGGCCTGCTCCGCCATTCGAAAAAGATCATGGTTGATCGTCTAATTCAGTACCCTGTTCCCGCTTTCTCCCCATATCCCTTGATCCCTGGAACTGCTTCTGTAACAAATGGACAAACCATTCGACCAGATCACTGCCCAGCACTTGAAGCTGAAAGTGAGCCCTGTGTGTTATGGAAAAACAACCCCATCGCCATCCCACGACATATGGTTGTGAGTCAGAGTGTAAAAGTAAGTCAGTGCTCACACTCGTATGCACACCCACTCACCTGCCTCTGGTGTATTCACACTCGTGTACGCACACACTCACCTGCCCCTGGTGTATTCACACTTGTGTACGCACACACTTACCTGCCCCTGGTGTATTCACACTTGTGTACGCACACACTCACCTGCCTCTGGTGTATTCACACTTGTGTCCGCACACACTCACGTGCCCCTGGTGTATTCACACTTGTGTACGCACACAGTCACCTACCCCTGGTGTATTCACACTCGTATACACACACACACTCACCTGCCTCTGGTGTATTCACACTTGTGTCCACACACACTCACCTGCCTCTTGTGTATTCATACTTGTGTACGCACACACTCACCTGCCCCTGGTGTATTCACACTTGTGTATCCACACATTCACCTGCCCCTGGTGTATTCACACTTGTGTACGCACACAGTCACCTACCCCTGGTGTATTCACACTCATATACACACACACTCATCTGCCCCTGGTGTATTCACAATTATGTATGCACACACTCAGCTGCCCCTGGTGTATTCACACTTGTGTACGCACACAGTCACCTACCCCTGGTGTATTCACACTCGTATACACACACACTCATCTGCCCCTGGTGTATTCACAATTATGTATGCACACACTCAGCTGCCCCTGGTGTATTCACACTCAGCTACACACCCACTCACCTGCCTCTGGTGTATTCATACTCGTATATGCAGACACTCACCTGCCTCTGGTGTATTCACACTTGTGTACGCACACACTCACCTGCCCTTGGTGTATTCACACTCATGAACGCACACACTCACCTGCCCCTGGTGTATTCACACTCATGTACGCACACACTCACCTGCCCCTGGTGTATTCACACTCATGTACGCACACACTCACCTGCCCCTGGTGTATTCACACTCATGTACGCACACAATCACCTGCCCCTGGTGTATTCACACTCATGTACGCACACACTCACCTGCCCCTGGTGTATTCACACTCATGTACGCACACACTCACCTGCCCCTGGTGTATTCACACTCATGTATGCACACACTCACCTGGGGAGCACTGAGATCTCGGAGGGTTGTGGGGCTGGAGGAGGTTGCAAAGATAGAGAGTGGCGAGGCCATGGAGTAATTGTAACATAAGGATAAGAATTTTAACTTTTAAATTTCCTATTGCTCTGTCGAGATAGACTGTGACTAACTGCTTGCATTCTCCTTTAATGTCAGGGTATTGTGTACCCAGTGTGGTTCTATTGGAAAGGCCAGTGTTCTGTTAAAACTCCAGCAGCCAATTAGTTACCACATTCACTGCCTTCTCCATGCATGAAGTGACAGTCACTCTGGTGAGATAGTTAGCAGATTGAAACGTCCTTTGATGTGTTTTGAATTACAGAGCAAATTAATTCCTGTAAAAATCAACAAATCGGTTCGAAATCTCTCTCGCAGAGAAAAGGCTCAGTTCAGATTACAGGGACACAGGCTTTCCAGAGAAAACACCTGCTTGGATTAGAGTGATTGTGTGTAATTTCTGCAAACTCCATGCAGACTGTTGGCAGTTTAACATCAGTGGATGTTAGACAATACGTCTGATCCATGCTGCTTGCCAAGTGCAGTGTAGATTTTCTGTGGGAAAAGCAGTGATCCCCATCATTCCTAACACAAGATACAATTGAACAGGGAAGAAACCATTGAACTTGGCAGGGTTAGGATGCTGCGGTCTGTTCTGGCTTTGACCCCTCGATGCAGACACAGAGGAGGCAGAGTGCAGTCCCACACTCGAGTGACATTTGGTTATAACTATACCCAGTAGAGAGCATTCAGATACACAGAGGTGCTGACTGACAAAACATCTCCCTTAGACTCTGCATAAAGCAAACACATTGGCATTCCCACAGGGAAGAGAATGGAACAGGTAGATAATGCTGGATATGGGGAGCAGGAGAGGAAAAGGGTGAATTTCCATAGCGATTTTTCACATCTCTGCCAGAAATTCCACAGAAGAGCCACAGAAATCCTGGGAAGTGGCACCAACAGCACCAGGAGTCAGCTGTGCCTCAGTGGGCAGCAGTCTCTCCACTCAGTCAGGAGGTCGTGGGATTACGTAACAGTCCAGAGATTCCGATTGCAGATCACTCAAACCTGCGAGGCTGACGGGATATTGGTTTAACACCAGTGCTGCCCCTCTGACAGTGCAGCACTCCCTCAGTACTGACTCTCTGACAGTGCAGCACTCCCTCAATACTGACCCTCTGACAGTGCAGCACTCCCTCAGTACTGACTCTCTGACAGTGCAGCACTCCCTCAATATTGACTCTCTGACAGTGCAGCACTCCCTCAGTACTGACTCTCTGACAGTGCAGCACTCCCTCAATACTGACCCTCTGACAGTGCAGCACTCCCTCAGTACTGAACCTCTGACAGTGCAGCACTCCCTCAGTACTGACTCTCTGACAGTGCAGCACTCCCTCAATACTGACCCTCTGACAGTGCAGCACTCCCTCAGTACTGACTCTCTGACAGTGCAGCACTCCCTCAATATTGACTCTCTGACAGTGCAGCACTCCCTCAGTACTGACCCTCTTGACAGTGCAGCACTCCCTCAGTTCTGTCCCTCTGACAGTGCAGCACTCCCTCAATACTGACCCTCTGACAGTGCAGCACTCCCTCAGTTCTGTCCCTCTGACAGTGCAGCACTCCCTCAATACTGATTCTCTGACAGTGCAGCACTCATTCAATACTGACCCACTGACAGTGCAGCACTCCCTCAGTACTGACTCTCTGACAGTGCAGCACTCCCTCAGTACTGACTCTCTGACAGTGCAGCACTCCCTCAGTGCTGACCCTCTGACAGTGCAGCACTCCCTCAGTGCTGACCCTCTTGACAGTGCAGCACTCCCTCAGTTCTGTCCCTCTGACAGTGCAGCACTCCCTCAGTACTGACCCTCTGACAGTGCAGCACTCCCTCAGTGCTGACGCTCTGACAGTGCAGCACTCCCTCAGTGCTGACCCTCTTGACAGTGCAGCGCTCCCTCAGTGCTGACCCTCTGACAGTGCAGCACTCCCTCTGTACTGACCCTCTGACAGTGCAGCACTCCCTCAGTTCTGTCCCTCTGACAGTGCAGCACTCCCTCAGTACTGACCCTCTGACAGTGCAGCACTCCCTCAGTGCTGACGCTCTGACAGTGCAGCACTCCCTCAGTGCTGACCCTCTTGACAGTGCAGCGCTCCCTCAGTGCTGACCCTCTGACAGTGCAGCACTCCCTCTGTACTGACCCTCTGACAGTGCAGCACTCCCTCAGTGCTGACCCTCTGACAGTGCAGCACTCCTTCAGTTCTGTCCCTCTGACTTTGCAGCACTCCCTCAGTGCTGACCCTCTGACAGTGCAGCACTCCCTCAGTTCTGTCCCTCTGACAGTGCAGCACTCCCTCAATACTGACCCTCTGACAGTGCAGCACTCCCTCAATACTGACCCACTGACAGTGCAGCACTCCCTCAGTACTGACTCTCTGACAGTGCAGCACTCCCTCAGTACTGACTCTCTGACAGTGCAGCACTCCCTCAGTGCTGACCCTCTGACAGTGCAGCACTCCCTCAGAGCTGACCCTCTGACAGTGCAGCACACCCTCAGTACTGACATTCTGACAGTGCAGCACTCCCTCAGTACTGACTCTCTGACAGTGCAGCACTCCCTAAGTGCTGACCCTCTTGACAGTGCAGCACTCCCTCAGTGCTGACCCTCTTGACAGTGCAGTGCTCCCTCAGTGCTGACCCTCTTGACAGTGCAGCACTCCCTCAGTGCTGACCCTCTGACAGTGCAGCACACCCTCAGTACTGACATTCTGACAGTGCAGCACTCCCTCAGTACTGACTCTCTGACAGTGCAGCACTCCCTCAATACTGACCCACTGACAGTGCAGCACTCCCTCAGTACTGACGCTCTGACAGTGCAGCACTCCCTCAGTGCTGACCCTCTTGACAGTGCAGCGCTCCCTCAGTGTTGACCCTCTGACAGTGCAGCACTCCCTCAGTACTGACCCTCTGACAGTGCAGCACTCCCTCAGTGCTGACCCTCTGACAGTGCAGCACTCCTTCAGTTCTGTCCCTCTGACTTTGCAGCACTCCCTCAGTTCTGTCCCTCTGACAGTGCAGCACTCCCTCAATACTGACCCTCTGACAGAGCAGCACTCCCTCAATACTGACCCACTGACAGTGCAGCGCTCCCTCAGTGCTGACCCTCGACAGTGCAGCGCTCCCTCAGTGCTGACCCTCTGACAGTGCAGCACTCCCTCAGTTCTGTCCATCTGACAGTGCAGCACTCCCTCAATACTGACCCTCTGACAGTGCAGCACTCCCTCAATACTGACCCACTTTCAGTGCAGCACTCCCTCAGTGCTGACTCTCTGACAGTGCAGCACTCCCTCAGTACTGACTCTCTGACAGTGCAGCACTCCCTCAGTGCTGACCCTCTTGACAGTGCAGCGCTCCCTCAGTGCTGACCCTCTGACAGTGCAGCACTCCCTCAGAACTGACCCTCTGACAGTGCAGCACACCCTCAGTACTGACATTCTGACAGTGCAGCACTCCCTCAGTACTGACTCTCTGACAGTGCAGCACTCCCTCAATACTGACTCTCTGACAGTGCAGCACTCCCTAAGTGCTGACCCTCTGACAGTGCAGCACTCCCTCAGTGCTGACCCTCTTGACAGTGCAGCACTCCCTCAGTGCTGACCCTCTGACAGTGCAGCACTCCCTCAGTACTGACCCTCTGTCAGTGCAGCACACCCTCAGTACGGACCCTCTGACAGTGCAGCACACCCTCAGTACGGACCCTCTGACAGTGCAGCACACCCTCAGTACGGACCCTCTGATAGTGCAGCACTCCTTCAGTTCTGTCCCTCTGACTTTGCAGCACTCCCTCAGTTCTGTCCCTCGGACAGTGGAGCACACCCTCAGTTCTGTTCCTCTGACAGCGCAGCACTTCCTGAGTTCTGTCCCTCTGACTTTGCAGCACTCCCTCAGTTCTGACCCTCTGATAGTGCAGCACTCCTTCAGTTCTGTCCCTCTGACAGTACAGCACTCCGTCAGTATAGACCCTCCAACAGTGCAGCACTCCCTCAGTACTGACCCTCTGACAGTACAGCTCTCCCTCAGTACTGACGCTCTGACAGTGCAGCACTCCCTCAGTTCTGTCCCTCGGACAGTGCAACACTCCCTCAGTTCTGTCCCTCTGCCAGCGCAGCACTCCCTCAATACTGACCCTCCGACAGTACAGCACTCCCTCAGTACTGACCCTCGGACAGTGCAGCACTCCCTCAGTACTGACCCTCTGACAGTACAGCACTCCGTCAGTATAGACCCTCCAACAGTGCAGCACTCCCTCAGTACTGACCCGACAGTGCAGCACTCCCTCAGTACTGACGCTCTGACAGTGCAGCTCTCCCTCAGTACTGACCCTCTGACAGTGCAGCACTCCCTCAGTACTGACGCTCTGACAGTGCAGCACTCCCTCAATACTGCCTCTTCGACAGTACAGCACTCCCTCAGTATTGACCCTCCGACAGTGCAGCACTCCCTCAGTACTGACCCTCGGACAGTGCAGCACTCCCTCAGTACTAACCCTCCGACAGTGTGGCACTCAGTCAGTACTGCCCCTCCGACAGTGAAGCACTACTGCCGTACTGACACTCTGACAGTGCAGCACTCACTCAGCACTTTCTCAGAACTGACCCTCCAGCAGTGCAGCATTCCCTCAGTGCTGACCTTCTGACAATGCAGCACTCCCTCAGTACTGACCCTCCGACAGTGCGGCACTCTCTCAGTTCTGTCCCTCTGATGGTGCAGCGCTCCCTCAGTACTGACTCTCCGACAGTGCGGCACTCCCTCAGTTCTGTCCCTCTTGACAGTGCAGCGCTCCCTCAGTGCTGACTATCTGACAGTGCAACACTCCCTCAGTACTGACCCTCCAACAGTGCAGCACTCCCTCAGTACTGCCTCTCTGACAGTGCTGCACTCCCTCAGTACTGACCCTGTTACAATGGAGCAGTGGGTTTGTTGGGTTGATCATGTGTTGAGATGCCTCCAGTGGGACTCCAGCCCAGAACAAATTTCCCATTGCAGCTCATGACCAGCACTGGGGTTGCCAACTCTGGTTGATGTATTCCTGCAGTTTTCATTACTTGACCACCTGCTGCCAGTGGCCCCACCCCCCACACTCCCACGATTGGCTGCCCAGTATGTCCATCATTACGAGGTCCTTTCTTGTCACATCTAATTGGAAAGCAGGAAGAATCTTGCTTAACTGATTGGATGGATCTTGATTGTCAGTCAAATATTCTCCATCTCTAATATTTTTATAACCAGTAAAACAGAAGGGTGTAAAAATAATGAAAAAATGCACAATTTATTTTAATTTATTTTTCTCCAGGATTTTTGCACATCAAAAAAAAAACAAAGAGAAAAGCAGATTGGACTCACCTGGACCTTGAAGCCTCCTTCTGATTTGTGAGAGTCTGTATTATAACATCATATATTCATAGAATCTTGCAGCACAGGAAGAGTCCATCCAGCCCATCATGCCTGTGCTGGCTCTTTGAAAGATCTATCAAATGAGTTCCACTCCACTGCTCTTTCCCCAGAGCCCTATAATTTTATTTTTTAATTTTCAGGTATTTATCCAATTCCCTTTTGAAAGTTATTATTGAATCTGCTTCCACCGCCCTTTCAGGCAGCATGTTCCAGATCACAACTACTCACTGCGTTAAAAAATGCATCCACCCATCACCTCCAGGTCCTTGCCAACTACTTTAAATCTGTGTCCTCTGGTTACTGATGCTCCTACCAGTGGAAACACTTTCTCCTTATTTCCTCTAACAAAGCCCTTCATGATTTTGAACATCTCGATTAAATCTGCCCTGATCCTTCTCTGCCCAAAGGAGAACAATCCCAACTTCTGCAGTCTCTCCACATAACTGAAGTCCATCAGCCCTGGGAGTTTTCTAGTAAATCTCCATACCCTCTCCATGGCTGAGGTGCAGTGTCTTATTTTATAGAATCATAGAATCTTACAGCGCAGAAGGAGGCCATTCGGCCCATCATGCCTGTGCTGGTTCTTTGGTTGAGCTTTCCAATCAATCCCACGCCCCTGCTCTTATAGCCTAGAGAAACTTTACAGGTCTTCAATAAATGCTTGTTGTTGGGTCATAATGGCAGAGAATTGTTCATGGTAACTGAGAGGGCAAGTGATTTCACAGAATTATTAACAAGAATTGAGCTTGACCGTTGCTCGGGAAAACTCTTTTCCTCAGAAGATTTAACCCAATCCTGGGTTCAGAAAGGAGATAATGAACCAGGACTTAGCAAATGTGCTTTGAAGTTTTTTGTCAGAAAGCATTCCAGCTTATCTAGACCCAGCCCAGCAGTTAGCAGCTTTAAACAATGGAAAATGAACACATTTCCAGATTTTTTCCCTGGGATATGAAGTGAAAACATTTCTTAAGATCGCGGTCTGAAATTCTGGCTATCGCCATGGCAATCAGGAGACTCAGTGATGCAATAAGCACTGAAGCATGAAGTCAAAGAACAGATGCAAGTAAAACAAGTAAAAATATTCAACCATACTACCCCTAACTGGAGTCTGTGCATAATCATAGTATGCCAGAACTTTCCATGACTGATAAGCCATTCGGCCCATCAAATCTGCAGTGCTATTTTTCTCCAAGTAAATAACCCAGTCTAATCCCACTCTCCCCCTCACTCCCCACACCCTTTAATATCCGATTCAGTCTAATCCCATTCTCCCCCTTTCTCCCCACCCCCTTTAATATCCCACCCGGTCTAATCCCATTCTCCCCCTCACTCCCCACACCCTTTAATACCCCACCCAGTCTAATCCCATTCTCCCCCTCACTCCCCACACCCTTTAATATCCCACCCAGTCTAATCCCATTCTCCCCCTCACTCCCCACACCCTTTAATACCCCACCCAGTCTAATCCCATTCTCCCCCTCACTCCCCACACCCTTTAATATCCCACCCAGTCTAATCCCATTCTCCCCCTCACTCCCCACACCCTTTAATATCCCACCCAGTCTAATCCCATTCTCCCCCTCACTCCCCACACCCTTTAATACCCCACCCAGTCTAATCCCATTCTCCCCCTCACTCCCCACACCCTTTAATATCCCACCCAGTCTAATCCCACTCTCTCCCTCACTTCCTTTAATACTCCACTCAGTCTAATCCCATTCTCCCCCTCACTCCCCACACCCTTTAATATCCCACCCAGTCTAATCCCATTCTCCCCCTCACTCCCCACACCCTTTAATATCCCACCCAGTCTAATCCCATTCTCCCCCTCACTCCCCACACCCTTTAATACCCCACCCAGTCTAATCCCATTCTCCCCCTCACTCCCCACACCCTTTAATATCCCACCCAGTCTAATCCCACTCTCTCCCTCACTTCCTTTAATACTCCACTCAGTCTAATCCCATTCTCCCCCTCACTCCCCACACCCTTTAATATCCCACCCAGTCTAATCCCATTCTCCCCCTCACTCCCCACACCCTTTAATATCCCACCCAGTCTAATCCCATTCTCCCCCTCACTCCCCACACCCTTTATTACCCCACCCAGTCTAATCCCATTCTCCCCCTCACTCCCCACACCCTTTAATATCCCACCCAGTCTAATCCCATTCTCCCCCTCACTCCCCACACCCTTTAATATCCCACCCAGTCTAATCCCACTCTCTCCCTCACTTCCTTTAATATCCCACCCAGTCTAATCCCATTCTCCCCCTCACTCCCCACACCCTTTAATATCCCACCCAGTCTAATCCCATTCTCCCCCTCACTCCCCACACCCTTTAATATCCCACCCAGTCTAATCCCATTCTCCCCCTCACTCCCCACACCCTTTAATATCCCACCCAGTCTAATCCCATTCTCCCCCTCACTCCCCACACCCTTTAATATCCCACCCAGTCTAATCCCACTCTCTCCCTCACTTCCTTTAATATCCCACCCAGTCTAATCCCATTCTCCCCCTCACTCCCCACACCCTTTAATATCCCACCCAGTCTAATCCCATTCTCCCCCTCACTCCCCACACCCTTTAATATCCCACCCAGTCTAATCCCATTCTCCCCCTCACTCCCCACACCCTTTAATATCCCACCCAGTCTAATCCCACTCTCTCCCTCACTTCCTTTAATACTCCACTCAGTCTAATCCCATTCTCCCCCTCACTCCCCACACCCTTTAATATCCCACCCAGTCTAATCCCATTCTCCCCCTCACTCCCCACACCCTTTAATATCCCACCCAGTCTAATCCCACTCTCTCCCTCACTTCCTTTAATACTCCACTCAGTCTAATCCCATTCTCCCCCTCACTCCCCACACCCTTTAATATCCCACCCAGTCTAATCCCATTCTCCCCCTCACTCCCCACACCCTTTAATATCCCACCCAGTCTAATCCCATTCTCCCCCTCACTCCCCACACCCTTTAATACCCCACCCAGTCTAATCCCATTCTCCCCCTCACTCCCCACACCCTTTAATATCCCACCCAGTCTAATCCCACTCTCTCCCTCACTTCCTTTAATACTCCACTCAGTCTAATCCCATTCTCCCCCTCACTCCCCACACCCTTTAATATCCCACCCAGTCTAATCCCATTCTCCCCCTCACTCCCCACACCCTTTAATATCCCACCCAGTCTAATCCCATTCTCCCCCTCACTCCCCACACCCTTTAATATCCCACCCAGTCTAATCCCATTCTCCCCCTCACTCCCCACACCCTTTAATATCCCACCCAGTCTAATCCCACTCTCTCCCTCACTTCCTTTAATACTCCACTCAGTCTAATCCCATTCTCCCCCTCACTCCCCACACCCTTTAATATCCCACCCAGTCTAATCCCATTCTCCCCCTCACTCCCCACACCCTTTAATATCCCACCCAGTCTAATCCCACTCTCTCCATCACTTCCTTTAATACTCCACTCAGTCTAATCCCATTCTCCCCCTCACTCCCCACACCCTTTAATATCCCACCCAGTCTAATCCCATTCTCCCCCTCACTCCCCACACCCTTTAATATCCCACCCAGTCTAATCCCATTCTCCCCCTCACTCCCCACACCCTTTAATATCCCACCCAGTCTAATCCCATTCTCCCCCTCACTCCCCACACCCTTTAATATCCCACCCAGTCTAATCCCATTCTCCCCCTCACTCCCCACACCCTTTAATATCCCACCCAGTCTAATCCCATTCTCCCCCTCACTCCCCACACCCTTTAATATCCCACCCAGTCTAATCCCACTCTCTCCCTCACTTCCTTTAATACTCCACCCAGTTTAATCCCACTCTCTCCCTCACTTCCTTTAATACTCCACTCAGTCTAATCCCATTCTCTCCCTCACTCCCCACACCCTTTAATACTCCACTCAGTCTAGTTTAATATTTTTCCTGTTTCAAACAGCTTTCTGACTCACAACACTTTGCAGAAGGGAATTCACCATTCTAAACCCCTCTGATAGTTTTTTTCTAGCCTCCTCTAGTACACTTTTTAGAATTATCTTGAATTCCAGCTCCCACTGATGTGTCACAGAGAGCTGAGAACAATCTGTCATTATTTATAGCCCGTCGTAATCTTGAATCCTCAATCGAGCCAAACCCTCAGCGTTCCCAGCTGTGGATGATTCAGCCTTAGAGGTGTTGATTGTGTTCTCACAGTGGAATTAGAGGAAACAGCAGCTGACTTGGACATCTGGAAGATTTTAAATCACTTACATTTCTGCTTGTTTTGAAATAGTCTTCACCTGGAGACAACAGGCATTGATTCAGGAATTTGGGTTTAGCAGAGTGACACAACACCTTATCTTGCACAAGGAGACACTGGATGAATATTATGGTAAAGGATTAACAATCTGCTAAAGATAATGAATCTCTCTGATGGTCTTCATCCAACATGGGACCAGCACAAGCACCTGAATGAAACAGAGACCATTCATTGGCACATCCATTTAACATTTAGTTTTGGAATCTAGGACTTCATTGTAAATCCAACCACTTAATGAAGAAAGACTTCCATTTATATAGCACCTTTCACAACCTCAGGATGTCCCAAAGTGCTTCACAGCAAATGAAATACTATTGAAGTGTAGTCACTGTTGTAATGCAGGAAATACAGCAGCCTATACACACAGCAAGATCCCACAAAAATCAATTAGACAATGAGCCAATAATCTGCCTTAGTGAGGGGCAGGACACCCTAATCTTCTTCAACATAGTGCCGTAGAATTTCCTACGTCCACCTGAGAGAGCAAGTGGGACAGCTGATCAGACAGACTGCACCTCTGACAGTGCAGTGCTCCCTCACTACCAACCCTCCAACAGTGCAGCACTCCCTCACGACTGACCCTCTGACAGTGCAGCGCTCCCTCACTACTGACCCTCCGACAGTGCAGCACTCCCTCAGTACTGACCCTCTGACAGTGCAGCACTCCCTCACTACTGACCCTCCAACAGTGCAGCGCTCCCTCAGTATTGACCCTCTGACAGTGCAGCACTCCCTCGGTACTGACCTTCCGACAGTGCAACACTCCCTCAGCACTGATCCTCTGACAGTGCAGCACTTCCTTAGTACTGCATTGAAGTGTTAACCTGGATTTATGGGCTCAACTATCTGGAGTGGGATTTGAACCAAGAACCTTCTGACAAAGAGACAAGAGTACCGCTCATCGAGTTACAGCTGACGTGCATGCATTGCTACCCTGCTGTTTTATAACAGCAAGCTTTTTTACAAAGACATTTAGGAATGTAACAGAGGATGGTAATCTGAGGGGTGGGAATTAATTTTTAAAGGTGGGAGTACAGGTAGAAAAAGGCCATTAAAAAGCAAAAGGGGCTCTGGGTTTGTACACAGCAGCACTGCTTGTAAAAGCAATGTGTAATTTGTACGAGACAGTGGTGAGGCCACAGTTGGAGAATCGGATGTAGAGTTGAGCATTAAGTTGCTGAAACATCGAGATGTTTGTTGCCTCCGTGAGAATATCTGCTAAGTATCTGCTGGCTGTTTCCCTTGACAGAATAATGGCTGCCACATTTTCACAGAGTCCACAGGGACAGCATGTGCAGATCTCTAATGCTCACTAAAGCAACTCCAAATGGACTCTCAATAACCCAAATGACATGGGTTCCAACTCCAATCCTCAGTGCAGGACAAAATAGACTGGAAGAGATTTCTGTGGCAGCTTAGCAGGACTGTGATGAATCCAGCTTAAAGATAGGGAGAATACTCATTGCGTACAGAGAGGGAGCAATGTTGGAGTGAGCAGAGGAACAGGAGGAGACCATTCAGCCCCTTGATCCTGTTCCTCCATTCAGTTAAATCATGGTTGATCTGCATGTTACCTACATCTCCCAGCCTTGGTTCTGTAACTCTTAATCCCCTTACCCAACAAAAGTTTAAAGTTTATCAATCTCAGTTATGAAATTTTCAGTTGACCCCCGACCTCAACAGCCTTTTTGGGGGAGAGAGTTCCAGATTTCCACTCCCCTTCGTGTGAAGAAGTGCTTCCTGACATCACCCCTGAACGGCCTGGCTCTAATTTTAAGGTTCTGCCCCCTTGTTCTGGACTCCCCCCACCAGAGGAAATAGTTTCTCTCCATCGACCCGATCAACTCCTTTAATCATCATAAACTCCAGTTAGAGCAGTGTTGCTGCATTAGTTCCCTGGTGTATTTAAAGAGAAGTAAACATAATGAGGCTTTCATTGTACTCAGAACAGGTGCAAAATGTGGCAATTCGAATGAGGCAGCCTCACCATGTGGTGCAGTGAAGAGAGCACAGTGTCTGAGAAGTTATTGCTGCCTATCAATGAGTTGCTGAGATTGGCTCCAGATTGACTCATTGGGCTGCATTTTATTCTGGTGACGGGGGTCCAGGCAGTGGGTTGGGAGGTGTGGGGGGGGAGACCCCACCTTGGCCCTTTGTCAGATCTTTCATGGGATGTGGGCGTCGCTGGCATTTTTTGCCCATCCCTAATTGCCCTCGAGAAGGTGGTGGTGAAGCTGCTGCATGCGGGGAGGCAATTAACTGGCTGACATCGGGGCTGCTGTCCCTTTAAGTGACGATCTCCCGCCTGCAGAGCTGCTGACCAATCCGAAGGCCAATAGCTCAGCAGTATCAGCAGCGCCACTGGGAGTGGTGGCGACTGCTGGTTCTGCAGGAGGCTCTGCAGTAGCAAAGAAGGAGAAAGGCCCGGGACAGGTAAGTCTCGCAGCCTTCCCCGACCCAGACAAAATGGCAGGGGGCCCAGGCAACGTTGGGAATGGCAACTCCTGACATCTTGTTTGCCCCCCCCAGCTCCAGCTCCAAGAGCAGAATAAAATTCTGCCCCTTGTTTTTTTACATGACACATTTACATTGAGAAAGATAAATCATTGGTCCAAATTTGCATGGGGATGGTATCCTGCAACTTACAAGTGAATTGCACCCACCTGTGTCTTCTAGTGTTAACTACCCCCCACCCCCACTGGCCCATTGGTGATGTGGGACATACTGTGTAATTTCATCCATACACAAACATACTTAAAAGGCAGAGAGAAAGATCAACGTGTCTCAGACAGTCATGTTGCAAGGACATTTCATGCCCATAACCCATCACATTGAGATCTGATTGAACAGGCTTTGACAAGAACCACCCACCACCACACTTCCCTAGACACTCCCAGCAAAAGCCAGGACCTGGGAGACTGAGGTCTCAGCCTTTTTCCAGGCATTCTGGACCCCAGCTGAATTTGCAGCGGGAGTTCACCAGAAGTCACATGCATCTTCAGGACCATTGCCCACTAAGAATTATTGTTTTAAAATTCTATAAATAATTAAAGAAAGCACCTACTCTATATTCCCGCCCCCCCCCCTCACTTTCCCTCTCTCATTGAACCAGACTCTCTCCCTAAAATAGAAATGAAGCAACTGATAATAGCCGAAAGGGGAAACTTTAGCTTGAGGACTGCTTCTGAAATCTTTCACAGGCCTGTTTTCAAATCATTTGAAAAAACAAAGAAATTGTGTTACAATATGAGGAAGACGTTCTTCAAATAGCCTGAAAGAATCACACGGACCCACACTGGGAAACTGTTTGCATTCTTGGAACTCAAACCATAGGAAAATAGCAATGTTTTCGGGAAGCAATAAGCATAAGGCCTGTCTAGCCTACCCTTCAACCCCTCCCATCAGTTACCTTGCTAATAGCCCTGTACATCCTTGACAAGCCCTGAATGAGAAGGATAGAATGACATAGCATTTCCATCATAGAAACAGGCCATTCGGCCCAACCGAATGTTGGTGTTTCTGCTCCACTCAAGTCTCCTCTCGCCCTACTTCATCTCACCATATCAGCATAAGCCACTATTCCTTTCTCCCTCATGTGTTTCTCTACCTTCCTCTTAAATGTATCGACACTATTCACCTCAACCACTCCCTGTGGTAGCGAGTTCCACATTCTCACCACTCTCTGGCTGCAGATATTTCTCCTGAACTCTCTATTGGATTTATTAGTGACTGTCTTATATTGATGACCTCTAGTTTTGCTCTTGCATTCTCTCTTTATCCTCTCGATCAAAACCTTTTATAATTTTAAAGGCCTCGATCAGGTCATAGGGGAGGGAGGGCTTCAGGAAGAGAGCTCAGTGAGTGGTGCTGAGACAGTGAATGGTCAGACCCCAGTAAACCTGCCTATTGCCTGGACTTGGGTTTGGGGGTATGGAGCTATTTAGACACCTGTGTATATTGGTTGGATTGATAACCATTCAGATAGAGTGAGAACTTTGATTAGCCGTATCAGATACACCAAACCATCAAACCTTACTCCAGAATTCTCATATCCACAGATTGTGCCTGAAATCTCGAGCACAAGAACCCCTGTTGTTTAACTTTCTGATTCCACATGACAAGTTAAGAGACAAGTTATTGACATACGATGAGTGAGTTTGCGCAATATATTTTAGCAATAGGACTTTTTCTCCCCAGAGTTTGAACATGTTTCGATTTATTTTCTGTTACGGCTCAATTTGTGGTAAAACATGCTTCAAGATTTGAATTTTATTTTCTGCTTGGGATTTTCAAACTTCTCTATTGGAAGACACGAAGGGAAGACTCTCTGAGACTGTGGGAGAGGAAATGCAGTCGTGTTGCCAAGGACAAATCCTGGGACATTGGTGGAACATTAGAATTTCAGCCTCCACCCACTTGTACTTTTCCTCCTCTGAATACGTCTCTCTGAAAAATGTGTCTAGGGACCTGGAATGTGAGATTTTCTCAGAGTGTGGGTGTTTAAAACTTTTGACATAAGTCAGGGAGAATTCTCAGCTAATGGGCAGTCATTGGGAAAAGATTTTAAGGATGGGAGGGAGCAGAATGTATGAATGGTAAAGATCAACATATCTAGAATAATCCCAGACAACTGTGCTTGTCATTAATGAAAGGCCTTTGTTAAAAGATTCCAGAGGAAACGATCAGGAATGACGTGGGTGGGATGTAAAGTACCAATATTTTATTTCTGTTAACCTCATAAACAATTCAGATGGGCTTAACTCTAACTTAACTCTTATGTAGAACAGCTTAGGTGGACTAAGTACATACATGCTGATCTCCAAAAACATGTTAATTACATGTGTGCTGACCTCCAGCTACATGTTAATTACACGCGTGCTGATCCCAGCTACAAGTTAATTACATGTGTGCTGACCTCCAACTACATGTTAATTATACGCTTGCCGACCTTCAGCTGCACGTTAATAACACATGTGCTGACCTCCAGCTACACGTTAATTACATGTGTGCTGACCTCCAGCTACATATTAATTACACATGTGCTGACCTCCAGCTACATGTTAATTATGCGCCTGCTGACCTCCAGCTGCATGTTAATTACACGTGTGCTGACATCCAGCTACATGTTAATTACACGTGTGCTGACCTCCAGCTGCACGTTAATTACACGTGTGCTGACCTCCAGCTACATGTTAATTACACATGTGCTGACCTCCAGCTGCATGTTAATTACACATGTGCTGATCTTCAGCTACATGTTAATTACACGTATGCTGATCTCTAGACTAGTTTACTCAGCTTATCCTGAAACATTCTGCAACCAAGGAGTTGTTTTCTGATGGTAAAGGCAGCAGCCAACTTGTACATAGCAAGATTCCACAATCAGCAAATGAGATGTGTTGATGTGTTTTTTTGTGGTGTTGGTTGTACGAGGAATGTTGAGCAGGACATCGAGAAAATCTCTTCTTCAAGCAGAGCTGCCAATTTACAGGCAGCAAAAATCCCACCAACAGCTGACTCAATGAGTGATCAATGTTTAGTGCCTTGCTTGAAGGAGGAATGTTAGCCTGGAACACCGTGAGAACTCCTCTAATCTTCTTCAAAACATTCCAGGGAATCTTCAATACCCACAGGAACAGACCAAAGAGGTCTTGGCTTAACTTTTCATCCAAACGACAGCACCTCTAACATTGCAGCACTCCCTCTGTACTGCATTGGAGTATCTACATTCTGTGCTCTGGGCCTGGAGTGCAATCTAAACCCACAAATCTTCTGACTCATGCAGCGACACTCTTACCAACAGAGTAACCACAGAGTACCCACAGTGTAGCACTCCCTCAGTACTGACCCTCCAACAGTGCAGCACTCCCTCGGTACTGAGCCTCTGACAGAGCAGCACTCCCTCAGTACTGACCCTCCAACAGTGCAGCACTCCCTCAGTACTGACCCTCCAACAGTGCAGCACTCCCTCTATACTGAGCCTCTGACAGAGCAGCACTCCCTCAGTACTGACCCTCCGACAGTGCAACACTCCCTCAGTACTGCCCCTCCAACAGTGCAGCACTCCCTCAGTACTGAGCCTCTGACAGAGCAGTACTCCCTCAGTACTGACCCTCCAACAGTGCAGCATTCCCTCAGTACTGACCCTCCAACAGTGCAGCACTCCCTCAGTACTGAGCCTCTGACAGTGCAGCACTCCCTCAGTACCGACCCTCCGACAGTGCAGCACTCCCTCAGTACCGACCCTCTGACAGTGCAGCACTCCCTCAGTACTGACCCTCTGACAGTGCAGCACTCCCTCAGTACTGACCCTCTGACAGTGCAGCACTCCCTCAGTACTGACCCTCTGACAGTGCAGTACTCCCTCAGTACTGACCCTCTGACACCATGAGAGCAGACCCCTATTTGTGCATGAGATGTGTGGAAGATTTGGACGATGAGTACAGTTTGTAACTGGATGTGCTTGTGATGTTGGGTAAAATTACACATGTTTCCATTTGTAAAACACGACTGTTCACCTCTGCTCGCAAACACCAGCAATGTGTGTGCTTCTGTAAAAAGCCCGATCAAAATTCCAAGGGAGTGAAATAATGGAAGTGTCAGGAGAATTTCAGCATTTTTAAATCTGCTGTGTGTGTGTGGAAGGCAGCAGTTTTCCTTAGCAGCTGTTTGAAGGGATCAGCAGCATTTTTAAAAATAGATGAATTTCCAGAGACAGATGTTTTATTATTTAATACTTGTTTCCAGCAATTGTACTCGTTCAAACTCTTCATATGTTGGATTGCAGCTTCCCAGCACGTTAACTAAATGGCCATTCCTCATGTGTGAACTTGTAAGGCCAGTGTTTGCAACGGCTGCACAGCAACATCTTGCATTTATATAGTGCCTTTAATGTAATAAACATCCCGAGGTGCTTCACAGGAGCGTTATCAGACACAATTTGGCATCGAGCTACATTAGTAAATATTCAGCCAGGAGACCAAAAGCTTGTTCAAAGAGGTAGGTGATAAGGAGTGTCTTAAAGGAGAGAGAGAGGCCGAGAGGAGGAGAGGTTTTGGGAGGGAATTCAGAGCTTAGGGCCCAGCATGACCGCCAATGTTGGAGCGATTAAAAACAAGGGTGTGCAAAAGGCCAGAATTAGAGACGGGCAGAGATCTCGGAGGATTATAGGACTGGAGGAGATTATCGAGATAGGCCGTGTATGGATTTGAAAATAAAGATAAGTTTAAATTTGAGTTGTTGTTTAACTGGGAGCCAGTGTGTGTCAACAAACACAGATGAGTGAACTTCCCCGATTTTAATCACTCCACCATTGGCGGCCGTGCCTTCAGCTGCCTGGGCCCTGAGCTCTGTAATTCCCTCCCTAAACCTCTCTGCCTCTCTCTCTCCTCCTTCAAGATGCTCCTTAAAACTTACCTCTTTAGCCAAGCTTTTGGTCGCCAGTCCTAATAATTCTCTATGGGGCTTGGTTTCAAATATTGTTTGCTAATCCCTACTATGAAGCACCTTGAGATGTTTTGTTACATTAAAGGCACTATATAAATGCAAGTTGTTTTTGTTGTTGTATCACACTCAGCAAGCACCAGTCAGAACCAGCAGCCAGAGAAAACATTGCCAGATAATAGGGAACTCCATATACTGAGCGTCTCTTTATGTGGACCAATGAGATGTGATTGACTCTTATAAGAACGTCGCACAGTTGATACGATCCCTCACAATAACAGAATGAATGGAATGTGTTATTGGCCATCATCAATGAGCCAAAGGGAGGTTTCTCAATGTGTAAAACCTCAGCCCGATTCATTTCCCTCACCAGAGCATTCCTTTGGTTTTGTTCAACTGCAGTGTTTGAATTTGAAAATCGTGGCTGAATTCACGTGCGCTGAAGTGGCAGATGCTTGAGAGTCAGGCCAAGCTGGGAGAGAGGGTGAAACAAGAGAATCAGTTTCCCTTTGCAGCCCCTTGCGTTGCAATGTGAAATGTAGGAACCTGGCAACCAATCATGCGGAGCTGCCACCTCAGCAGAATCGGCAGCAATGAGTAAAACCAATTAGAATCAGGTATTTGCAATGCAATTCACAAGCATTAGCAAGCTGTGATGTCAGGAGAAACACCAATAAATCAGGTTGACTCCAGATACATCCGGACAAATGCAGCAAGGGGTTCTCCATTTGGCCACAGTTCACTGAAATTTTGCCTCGCAACCAGTCATCGTAAATCATCACAGCCGGGTGCACACCACAGTGAGAGTGTATACCCGTGAGAAAGCATAAAGCATATCCCATAGTGAGAGCATAAACCACAATGAGAGTGTATACCACAGTGAGAGCGTATACCACAGTTAGGAACGCACCATGCAGTTGGGCGGCGCCGTACCACCTATCCTTCGTGGAGCAGTTTCTGCGGAAAAACACCTTTGACCACCGGTCCATCAGGCAGTGGTCTGCACGGAATGTCCTCAAGGCCCTACGGGAAAAGGAAACGGTGGATCCGGTCGGATGGTTCCCCGAGCAGACCGTCAAAGTCATTTGGCGGAATGCCTCATCACCAGAACTTTCAAACAAGCACCAAGACGTAGCTTGGCTGGTGGTGAGAAGGGCCCTCCCCGTCAGATCCTTCATGCACACCCGAAGTCTCGCCCCCTCCGCACAGTGCCCCCGCGTTGGCTGTGGTGGGGAAGAGACGGTCGCCCACCTCCTCCTGGAATGTGCCTTTGCAAAGCAGGTGTGGAAAGAGATGCAGTGGTTTTTGTCAAGGTTCATCCCAAGCAGCTCTGTAACACAGGAGTCTGTGCTCTACGGGCTGTTCCCAGGGACGCACACCGAGACAAACATCAACTGCTGCTGGAGGACTATCAATTCGGTGAAAGACGCCCTTTGGTCTGCCCGAAACTTGCTGGTCTTCCAGCGCAAAGAGTTGTCCACCACCGAATGTTGCAGACTGGCACATTCCAAGGTCCAGGACTACGTGCTGAGGGACGCACTGAAGCTTGGGGCAGCCGCAGCAAAGGCTCAATGGGGAAAGACCACAGTGTAAGGTTCCCCCACCAAGCTGGACTGAGGGGCTGGAACCATGGAAAGCCCCTCGAACTGTATCGTTAATATTCTCAATTGCTGTAAATGTAAAACTGTAATTGACATGACAATTGTGAAACGGAAGGGTTGGGAAGAAACTCATGACATTATTGAAAGAAACTGATCTCTTTTGCAATGTTTGTATTTTTCCGTGCTGTTTGGAAACTGTTTGGCAATGTAATTTTTACAGATTTTTATGAATAAAGTATATTTTGGAAATAAAAAAAAAAGTATACCACAGTTAGAGCATATACCAGAGTGAGAGCGTATACCACAGTGAGAGCATATACCAGAGTGAGAGCATATACCACAGTGAGAGCATATACCACAGTGAGAGTGTATACCACAGTGAGAGCATATACCAGAGTGAGAGCATATACCACAGTGAGAGTGTACACCACAGTGAGAGCAGAAACCACAATGAGAGTGTATACCACAGTGAGAGCATATACCACAGTCAGAGCGTATACCACAGTGAGAGCATATACCAGAGTGAGAGCATATACCACAGTGAGAGTGTACAACACAGTGAGAGCAGAAACCACAATGAGAGTGTATACCACAGTGAGAGCATATACCACAGTCAGAGCGTATACCACAGTGAGAGCGTATACCACAGTGAGAGCATATACCAGAGTGAGAGCATATACCACAGTGAGAGTGTACACCACAGTGAGAGCAGAAACCACAATGAGAGTGTATACCACAGTGAGAGCATATACCACAGTCAGAGCGTATACCACAGTGAGAGCATATACCAGAGTGAGAGCATATACCACAGTGAGAGTGTACACCACAGTGGGAGCGTATACCACAGTGAGAGTGTATACCACAGGGAGAGCATATACCACAGTGAGCATGTCTGCCACAGTCAGAGCGTATACCACCTTGAGAGCATATACCACAATGAGAGTGTATACCACAGTGTGAGCATATACCACAGTGAGAGCAAATACCACAATGAGAGTGTAAACCACAGTGAGAGCGTATACCACAGTCAGAGCGTATACCACAGTGAGAGCGTCTACCACAGTGAGAGTGTATACCACAGGGAGAGCATATACCACAGTAAGAGTCTATACCACAGTGAGAGCGTAACCACAGTGAGAGCGTATACCACATTGAGAGCATATACCACAGTGAGAGTGTATACCAGAATGAGAGTGTATACCCATGAGAAAACATAAAGCATATCCCATAGCGAGAGCATAAACCACAATGAGAGTGTACACCACAGTAAGAGCATATACCACAGTGAGAGTGAATACCACACTGAGAGCGTATACCACAGTGAGAGCGTATAACCACAGAGCATATACCACAGTGAGAGTGTAACCACAGTGAGAGTGTATACCACATTGAGAGCATATACCACAGTGAAAGCGTATACCAGAATGAGAGTGTCTACCCATGAGAAAGCATAAAGCATATACCATAGCAAGAGCATAAACCACAGTAAGAGCATATACCACAGTGAGAGTGTATACCACACTGAGAGCGTATACCACAGTGAGAGCGTATAACCACAGTCAGAGCATATACCACAGTGAGAGTGTATACCACAGTCAGAGCATATACCACAGTGAGAGCGTATAACCACAGTGAGAGCATATACCACAGTGAGAGTGTAACCACAGTGAGAGTGTATACCACATTGAGAGCATATACCACAGTGAAAGCGTATACCAGAATGAGAGTGTCTACCCATGAGAAAGCATAAAGCATATACCATAGCAAGAGCATAAACCACAGTAAGAGCATATACCACAGTGAGAGTGTATACCACACTGAGAGCGTATACCACAGTGAGAGCGTATAACCATAGTCAGAGCATATACCACGGTGAGAGCATATACCACAGTGAGAGCGTATAACCACAGTCAGAGCATATACCACAGTGAGAGTGTATACCACAGTGAGAGCGGATAACCACAGTGAGTTTTAGGCCAGACTGTGCATTTGCACCCCATAACCCAGCTGATCTTGGCAAGAATGGTCACGGACAGAGGAGAGAGAGGACAAGAGAGAGGAGGAGAGGGCAGAGGGAGCTCAGGGAGAGGGGTCTCGGTAGGGGGGCTCAGGAAAAGAGGGAGAGGAGAGAGGGGGCTCATGCGGAGGGACTTCAGGGAGAATGGGTTCAGGGAGAGGGGGAGTGGGAGAGAGGAGAGGGAGCTGAGGGAGAAGGGGCTCAGGGGGAGAGGCTTGGGAAGAGTTGGGCTTGGGGAGGGCGGCTCAGGCAGAGGGGCTTCAGGGAGAGGGGGGTTCAGGGTGAGGGGCCCGAGGAGAGGGGAGAGATTGCTCTGGGAGAGTGGGTTCAGGGAGAGGGGAGAATGAGCTTGAGGGGAGTGGGTTCAGGGGGAGCGGGTTTCGGGGGAGTGGGTTCAGAGGGAGTGGGTTCGGGGAAGTGGGTTTGGGGGGAGTGAGTTTCGGGGGAATGGGTTCAGAGAGAGTGGGTTTGGGGGTAGCGGGTTCAGGGGCAGTGGGTTCGGGGGGAGTGGGTTCGGGGGAGCGGGTTCAGGGGGAGTGTGTTCAGGGGGAGCGGGTTCCAGTGGAGTGGGTTCGGGGGGAGTGGGATCAGGGGGAGCGGGTTCAGGGGGAGCGGGTTCAGGGGGAGTCGGTTCCGGGGGAGTGGGTTCAGGTGGACTGGGTTCTGGGGGAGTGGGTTTCGGGGGAGTGGGTTTCGGGGGAGTGGGTTCAGGGGGAGTGGGTTCAGGGGGAGTGTGTTTGGGGGGAGTGGGTTCGGGGGGAGTGGGTTCAGGGGGAGCAGGTTCAGGGGCAGTGGGTTTGGGGGGAACGGGTTCGGGGGGAGTGGGTTCAGGGGGAGCGGGTTCAGGGGGAGTGTGTTCAGGGGGAGCGGGTTCCGGTGGAGTGGGTTCGGGGGCAGTGGGTTTGGGGGAAGTGGGTTCAGGGGGAGCGGGTTTTGGGGGAGTGGGTTCAGGGGGAGTGGGTTCGGGGCGAGTGTGTTTGGGGGGAGTGTGTTTGGGGCGTATGGGTTCAGGGGGAGTGGGTTCAGTGGGAGTGGGTTCAGGGGGAGTGGGTTTCGGGGGAGTGGGTTCAGGGTGAGTGGGTTCAGGGGGAGTGGGTTCATGGGGAGAAGGTTCAGGGGGAGCGGGTTCAGGGGGAGCGAGTTCAGGGGGAGTGGGTTCGGGGGGAGTGGGTTCCGGGGGAGTGGGTTTGGGGGGAGCGGATTCCGGGGGAGTGGGTTTGGGGGAGCGGACTCCGGGGGAGCGATTTCAGGGGGAGTAGGTTCAGGGGTAGTGGATTCAGGGGGAGAGGGTTCTGGGGGAGCGAGTTCAGGGGGAGCGGGTTCAGGGGGAGTGGGTTCAGGGGGAGCGGGTTCAGGGGGAGTGGGTTCGGGGGGAGCGGGTTCAGGGGGAGTGGGTTCCGGGCAGGTGGGTTTCGGGGGAGTGGGTTCAGGGGGAGTAGGTTCAGGGGGAGTTGGTTCCGGGGGAGTGGGTTCAGGGGGAGTGGGTTCAGGGGGAGTGGGTTCAGGGGGTGTGGGTTCCGGTGGAGTGGGTTCAGGGGGAGTGCATTCAGGGGGATTGGGTTCCGGGGGAGTGGGTTCAGGGGGAGTGGGTTCAGGGGGAGTGGGTTCGGGGGGAGCCGGTTCATGTGGAGCGGGTTCCGGGGGAGTGGGTTTAGGGGGAGCGCGTTCAGGGGGATTGGGTTCCTGGGGAGTGGGTTCCGGGGGAGTGGGGTCCGGGGGAGTGGGTTCGCGGGGAGCGGGTGCAGGGGGAGTGGGTTACGGGGGGTGCGGGTTCCGGGGGAGTGGGTTCAGGGGAGCGGGTTCAGGGGGAGCGGGTTCAGGAGGAGCGGGTTCAGGAGGAGCGGGTTCAAGGGGGCGGGTTCAGGGGAAGCGGGTTCAGGGGGAGCGGCTTCAGGGGGAGCTGGTTCAGGGGGGGTGTGTTCAGGGGGAGCGGGTTCAGGGGGAGTGGGTTCCGGGCGGGTGGGTTCAGGGGAGCGGGTTCAGGGGGAGCTGGTTCAGGGGGGGTGTGTTCAGGGGGAGCGGGTTCAGGGGGAGTGGGTTCCGGGCGGGTGGGTTCAGGGGGAGTGGGTTCCGGTGGAGTGGGTTTAGGGGGAGTGGGTTCAGGGGGAGTGTGTTCAGGGGGAGCGGGTTCAGGGGGAGTGGGTTTAGGGGGAGTGGGTTCAGGGGGAGTGGGTTCCGGTGGAGTGGGTTTAGGGGGAGTGGGTTCCGGGGGAGTGGGTTTCGGGGGATTGGGTTCAGGGGGAGCGGGTTCAGGGGGAGTGGGTTCAAGGGGAGCGCGTTCAGGGGGAATGGGTTCGGGGGAGTGGGTTCCGGGGGAGTGGGTTCGGGAGGAGCGGGTTCGGGGGAAGTGGGTTGCGGGGGGTGTGGGTTCAGGGGTAGCGGGTTCCAGGGGAGTGGGTTCAGGAGGAGCGGGTTATGGGGAAGCGGGTTCAGGAGGAGCGGGGTATGGGGGAGCGGGTTCAGGGGGTGCTGCTTCAGGGGGAGCGGGTTTAGGGGGAGCGGGTTCAGGAGGAGCGGGTTATGGGGGAGCGGGTTATGGGGGAGCGTGTTCAGTGGGAGTGGGTTCCGGGGGAGTGGGTTCAGGGGGAATGGGTTTCGGGGGAGCGGGTTCAGTGGGAGTGGGTTCGGGGGGAGTGTGTTTGGGGGGAGTGGGTTCAGGGGGAGTCGGTTCCGGGGGAGCAGGTTCGGGGGGAGCGGGTTTCGGGGGAGCGGGTTCAGTGGGAGTGGGTTCGGGGGGAGTGTGTTTGGGGGCAGTGGGTTCGGGGGAAGTTGGTTCAGGGGGAGCGGGTTCAGGGGCAGTGGGTTTGGGAGGAGTGGAGTTCGGGGGAGCGGGTTCAGTGGGAGTGGGTTTGGGGGGAGTGGGTTTGGGGGGAGTGGGTTCAGGGGGAGCGGGTTCGGGGGAGCGTGTTCAGGGGCAGTGGGTTCGGGTGGAGTGGATTGAGGGGGAGAGGGTTCAGGGGCAGTGGGTTCGGGGGGAGTGGGTTCAGGAGGAGCGGGTTCAGGGGCAGTGGGTTCCGGGGGATTGGGTTCAGGGGGATTGGGTTCAGGGGGAGTGTGTTTGGGGGAGTGGGTTCGGGGGAGCGGGTTCAGGGGGAGTGTGTTTAGGGGAAGTGGGTTTCGGGGCAGTGGGTTCAGGAGGAGTGGGTTTCGGGGAAGTGGGTTTGGGGTGAGTGTGTTCGGGGTGAGTGGGTTCAGGGGGAGTGGGTTTCGGGGGATTGGGTTTCGGGGAGCGGGTTCAGGGGGAGTGTGTTTAGGGGAAGTGGGTTTCGGGGCAGTGGGTTCAGGGGGAGTGGGTTTCGGGGAAGTGGGTTTGGGGTGAGTGTGTTCGGGGTGAGTGGGTTCAGGGGAAGTGGGTTTTGGGGCAGTGGGTTCAGGGGAAGTGGGTTTCGGGGGAGTGGGTTCAGGGGGAGCGGGTTCAGGGGGAGTGGGTTCAGGGGCAGTGGGTTTGGGGTGAGTGTGTTCGGGGTGAGTGTGTTCAGGGGAAGTGGGTTTTGGGGCAGTGGGTTCAGGGGAAGTGGGTTTCGGGGGAGTGAGTTCAGGGGGAGCGGGTTCAGGGGGAGTGGGTTCAGGGGCAGTGGGTTTGGGGTGAGTGTGTTCGGGGTGAGTGGGTTCTGGGGGAGTGGGTTCGGGGGGAGTGGGTTCAGGGGGAGTGTGTTCAGGGGCAATGGGTTTGGGGGGAGTGTGTTCGGGGGGAGTGGGTTCGGGGGGGGAGTTAGTTTGGGGGAAGTGGTTTCGGGGGGAGCGGCTTCGGGGGGAGCGGCTTCAGTGGGAGCGGCTTCAGGGGCACTGTGTTACGGGGGAGTGGTGTTGACTGCTCATTGTTCAGCTTTACCTGATATCTGCTCTCCCTCCCCCTACACCATACCTGCACAGTGAACAGGCTGATCTCTGTGATGTGTGGGTCTCTTGAGGGGCAGTCCTTGCTGGTAGCAAGTTCAAACCAACTTACTTAAAGGTCAGGAATTAGGGAAAGAGTTTGTTCCACTTGATTGGAATGTTTTTTGCTTTCGAAAGTGAGTGCTTTGCCCAATGTGTCAGCAGGGGCGGTTTGAACAGTTCCAGCAATCTAGTTGTTCTGTTTATTAACACTCCTTACTGTGTTCTGCCCAATTCCAGCTGCTTTATTTACTCCTGCTTTCCCTGCTTACAGCTGTGTGCAATAAAACAGACTGGAAAAGGAACATGGACTGGCAATCATCCAGATAGAGGTTTTATAACATTTACTGGATGGGTTTCTACCAGAAATCCCGCAGAGGCCACTTTACCTGGAATTCTCTTCACCAATTTTAACTTCACACCTACGCTGCACAATTCTGTTCTCCCAAAGTTCTCACCACGATTGATTGGTTAATTCACAGGCTAATAGTAATGCAGTCTTGGGAACTGTACTCGCACAAGGAACATCTCCTAGAATCCCTGGCATTTATATCCTTTTTTTCCTGAAGTTAACACTGCAGCTTACTGCCACTGCGATTTTTTAAATTGGATGCACAGATGGTTCATATTACCACATGAAATGTACAGACAGCCCCATCAGTGAAAATCTTTAGCAGAGAACAGTCTTCCTCCCACACCCTGCTGCTCCACTGCCCCGAAATAGTGGGAAGCATTTCCTTCTTATTCCAGACTTCCATTCACATTTTTACTCCGACTAAAATAAAAGCAGCTCCCAGCACTGGGTGTGGACAGAACGTATCCAAAGTGAAACAGCTCCTGGCTCATGCCGAGTCTCTGCCAGTCTGCAGGGCCCCTGAGTGAAAGGAGTCCATTGCCCAAATCAGCAAAGTATTCCACCCAGACTGGTTAACGATTGATAATTCCCCAGCTCAGGGAAGTTGTGCTAAACCTATATCGAACCTTGGTTAGACCACACTTACAGTACTGTGTGCAGTTCTGGTCACCATACAATAGAAAGGCTACAGAGGCATTGGAGAGGGTGCGGAGAAGATTTACAAGGATGAGATCAGAAATGCGTGGGTATACATATCAGGAAAGGATGAACAGGTTGGGTCTATTTTCTCTTGAAAAAAAAGGCTGAGGGTGGCCTAATAGAGGTCTTTAAAATTATGAAAGGTTTTGATCGAGTGCATACAGAGAGAATGTTTCCACTTATGGGTAAGAGCATAACTAGAGGTCATCAATATAATATAGTCACTAAGAAATCCAATAGGGAATCCAGGAGAAACATCTTTCCCCAGAGAGTGGTGAGAATGTGGAACTCGCTACCACAGGGAGTGGTTGAGGTGAATAGTATCGATGTATTTAAGGGGAAGCTGGATAAACACATGAGGAAGAAGGAAATAGAGGATTACGATGATGGATGTGGATGAGGAAAGCTGGGAGGAGGCTCGAGTGGAGCATAAATGCCAGCATAGACTGGTTGGGCCGAATGGCTTGTTTCTGTGTTGTATATCCTATGTAATGTAATCCTATGTAGTCCAGGCCCTTATGTTGGGGGATATTGAGCTAGAAGAGTAAGATGTGCTGTATTCTGCATCAATCTCCTGCAATATCCAACCAGACTCTCTATAGGAAAAACTAGAAAGGTTTTCCATTCCATCTCCTCCTCACCCACCAACTACATCACCGATAAAACAAAAACTTCCAAATCCAGAAAGGTGGGGGAAAGATTATTCAGGATACCGAGAGACGAAAGCAGTGAACATTCCAGGGGAAGCTTTACTTGTATTTTGGTTTTGGATTTTTACTCTCGATATTCGGCCTCTCAATGTCACTGGCCACCCCTGTGAGTGGACCTCATGGCCCCTACAACCCGGAAAGCATCCTTTCTGCCCAATCTAGTTCAATGATAACAAGACACAGAAATTATAAAGAAAATTCTTACTCTGCACTTGTGTGATGCCCCTCTCTTCAGATTCATATACTTGGCCTTTCTGCTGAATGCATAAAGCAATAAGACACTATTTGTTATCTCTCCACACATCAGGCTGGATTTTAATTCCAGGTGGGAATTATGCATGCAGCCAACTTCACCCCTCCCCCGCAGCATGTGATTTTAACTCCCAGGTCTTATTTCCCTGTTTATAAGTCAGATCTGCACTGGAACATGACTGGAATAATTCCTGACCAGTGGCAGACCCTGCAGCCGGAGAGTACGATCCCCTGGCTCTCAGATCAGTGGGAGGGTTGGAGGAGGGGAGGAGAAGCCAAGGGAAGCTGTGGCTGAAGGGTTCCTTTTGGGGCCAGGAGGACAGGCGGGATAGAGGGGGATGTAAAAGGGGTGGGGGAGTTGCATTACTGGTTAAGGAGAATATCACAGCTGTACTGCGGGAGGACACCTCGGAGGCAATATGGGTAGAGCTCAGGAATAGGAAGGGTGCAGTCACGATGTTGGGGGTTTTCTACAGGCCTCCCAACAGCCAGCGGGAGGTAGAGGAGCAGATATGTAGACAGATTTTGGAAAGATGTAAAGGTAACAGGGTTGTAGTGGTGGGTGATTTTAACTTCCCCAATATTGACTGGGACTCACTTAGTGCTAGGGGCTTGGATGGGGCAGAATTTGTGAGGAGCATCCAGGAGGGCTTCTTGAAACAATATGTAGATAGTCCAACTATGGGATGGGGCCAGACTGGACCTGGTATTGGGGAATGAGCCCGGCCAGGTGGTCGAAGTTTCAGTAGGGGAGCATTTCGGGAACAATGACCATAATTCCATAAGTTTTAAGGTAAGTGTGGATAAGGATAAGAGTAGTCCTCGGGTGAAGGTGCTAAATTGGGGGAAGGCTAATTATAACAATATTAGGCTGGAACTGAAGAATTTAGATTGGGGGCGGCTGTTTGAGGGTAAATCAACATCTGACATGTGGGAGTCTTTCAAACGTCAGCTGATTAGAATCCAGGACCAGCATGTTCCTGTGAGGAAGAAAGACAAGTTTGGCAAGTTTCGGGAAGCTTGAATAACATGGGATATTGTGAGCCTAGTCAAAAAGAAAAAGGAAGCATTTGTAAGGGCTGGAAGGCTAGGAACAGATGAAGCACTTGGGGAATATAAAGACAGTAGGAAGGAACTTAAGCAAGGAGTTAGGAGGGCTAAAAGGGGTCATGAAAAGTCATTGGCAAACAGGATTAAGGAAAATCCCAAGGCTTTTTATACATATATAAAGAGCAAGAGGGTAACCAGGGAAAGGGTTGGCCCACTCAAGGACAGAGATGGGAATCTATGTGTGGAGCCAGAGGAAATGGGCGAGGTACTAAATGAGTACTTTGCATCAGTATTCACCAAAGAGAAGGACTTGGTGGATGATGAGCCGAGGGAAGGGAGTGTAGATAGTCTCAGTCATCTCATTATCAAAAAGGAGGAGGTGTTGGGTGTCTTGCAAAGCATTAAGGTAGATAAGTCCCCAGGGCCTGATGGGATCTACCCCAGAATACTGAGGGAGGCAAGGGAAGAAATTGCTGGGGCCTTGACAGAAATCTTTGCATCCTCATTGGCTACAGGTGAGGTCCCAGAGGACTGAAGAATAGCCAATGTTGTTCCTTTGTTTAAGAAGGGTGGCAAGGATAATCCAGGAAATTATAGGCCGGTGAGCCTTACATCAGTGGTAGGGAAACTATTAGAGAGGATTCTTCGGGGACAGGATTTACTCCCATTTGGAAACAAACAAACTTATTAGCGAGAGACAACATGGTTTTGTGAAGGGGAGGTCGTGTCTTACTAATTTGATTGAGTTTTTTGAGGAAGTGATGAAGATGAGGGATGTGCGGTGGATGTTGTCTATCTGGACTTTAGTAAAGCCTTTGACAAGGTCCCGCATGGCAGACTGGTGCAAAAGGTGAAGTCACACGGGATCAGAGGTGAGCTGGCAAGATGGATACAGAACTGGCTCGGTCATAGAAGACAGAGGGTAACAGTGGATGGGTGTTTTTCTGAATGGAGGGATGTGACTAGTGGTGTTCCGCAGGGATCTGTGCTGGGACCTTTGCTGTTTGTAGTATATATAAATGATTTGGAGGAAAATGTAGCTGGTCTGATTAGTAAGTTTGCGGACGACACAAAGGTTGGTGGAGTTGCGGATAATGATGAGGATTGTCAGAGGATACAGCAGGATATAGATCGGTTGGAAAGTTGGGTGGAGAAATGGCAGATGGAGTTTAATCCGGACAAATGTGAGGTAATGCATTTTGAAAGGTATATACTGTGCGGCGCTCCCTCAGTACGGACCCTCCGACAGTGCGGCACTCCCTCAGTACTGCCCCTCCAACAGTGCAGCGCTCCCTCAGTACTGACCCTCCGACAGTGTAGCGCTCCCTCAGTACTGACCCTCCGGCAGTACAGCACTCCCTCAGTACTGACCCTCCGACAGTGCGGCACTCCCTCTGTACTGACCCACTGTCAGTGCTGCACTCCCTCAGTACTGACCCTCCGGCAGTACAGCACTCCCTCAGTACTGACCCTCCGACAGTGCAGCACTCCCTCAGTACTGACCCACTGTCAGTGTTGCACTCCCTCAGTACTGCACTGGAAGCACCAGCCTGGATTTTGTGCTGGAGTGTCTGGAGCGGGACTTGAACCCTCAACTCTTAGACTTAGTGGTGAGAGTGCTACCCACTGAACCAGCTTTCCAAGCTTGTAACATTGCAGTGGAAGTTCGGGTTGTCTCCCTGGCTCCAGTAACAACATAATCAGTAAAGCTAAAGAGAAGTTTTTCTTCACTATGTAACATTTCCTGTGATTGGACAATCTCTTATATATTACGGGCCCCTTTAATTCACGCCTGGGTTTCTGCCGCCACCTCCTGGAATCACCAATAATTACACCCTGTGATCTTTTCTCAAAAGCACAAAATGAAGAACTCAAAGATTTCACTTCTAATTGCTTAAATCTTTCACCTTTTGCTAAAAACTTCCTTTCTTCTTTTGCTCTCAGTCTCCAGACACTAAACTATAATCAGACAAAATCTGCTCACCACTCACTCTCACCACTAAGTCAAAGAGTTGAGGGTTCAAGTCGCGCTCCAGACACTCCAGCACAAAATCCAGGCTGGTGCTTCCAGTGCAGTACTGAGGGAGTGCAGCACTGACAGTGGTGGCACAGTGGCGCAGTGGTTAGCACCGCAGCCTCACAGCTCCAGCGACCCGGGTTCAAATCTGGGTACTGCCTGTGTGGAGTTTGCAAGTTCTCCCTGTGTCTGCGTGGGTTTCCTCCGGGTGCTCCGGTTTCCTCCCACATGCCAAAGACTTGCAGGTTGATAGGTAAATTGGCCATTGTAAATTGCCACTAGTATCGGTAGGTGGTTGGGAAAATATAGAGACAGGTGGGGATGCGGTAGGAATATGGAATTAGTGTAGGATTAGTATAAATGGGTGGTTGATAGTCGGCACAGACTCGGTGGGCCGAAGGGCCTGTTTCAGTGCAGTATCTCTAAATAAAAAAAAATAAAATGTGACACTGAACCATGTGAGGCAATATTAGGGTAGGTGGCTTAAAGCTTGGTCAAAGAGGTTGATTTTAAGGAACATCTTAATGGAGGAAAGAGAGGCAGAGAGGTTTAGGGAGGGAATTCCAGAGCTCAGGGCCCAGGCAGCTGAAGGCACAGCCGCCAATGATGAAGTGATTAAAATCGGGGATGCTGCAGAGGCCAGAACTGGAAGAGTGCAGAGATTGCAGAGGGTTGTAGGGCAGGAGGAAGTTGCAGAGATAGGGAGGGGCGAAGCCATGGAGGGATTTGAAAATAAAGAACGTTTCTGTCTCAGTTCACAAATCATTTTTCGTTGCAAAGCAGAATTTGGTTTTAATGTAAAATGTAGGGGTGACTGAGTGTGACAGGAAATGGAGGATTCACTTGGGACTGCGAATCAGAGCCAGAAACTCTCTTCAAATCAAACAGACAGGTTTTTGTCCCCAAACTCAAACCAGCTGACATTTGATTTTGAATATTTCACTGAGATTTGGGCTGATGAAATATATTTTCATATAAAATTTATTGGAGATAATTATGAGCAAATACTTAACATGTTCCTCTGCCTTATATTTTAACAAAGGCACAAAATGTTTACAGTTATCAGGCAGTGTAAACTCACACAAACGCACTGAGCGTTCATTCGACATTATCCCAGACAGTCATTCCGAGACAGATACTCCAGTGTCATTGTTAAATCAGGATTGCTCCCTGATACTGGGATCACAACTTCAACATGTTTCTGATGAAGAGGAGCTCAGTGCCTGGCCAAGTACATAAAGAATGAGTATTTCGATAGTGCCATTCAGATCCTCAGGACATTCCACAGTGCTTTACAGCCAATGAAGTACTTTTGAAGTGTAGTCACTGTTGTAATGGATGAAACGTAGCAGGCAATTTGTGCACAGCAAGCTCCCACAAACAGCAATGTGATAATTGCCTGTACCTGGAGTGACGCAGTATCTGGTGTCACCCTGTATTGTTACCGTTGTGTTGTTACCCGTCAGTTGACAGACTTATTTTCTTTCTAGGGTCGGCCAGGAATCCCAGGAGTTCAGGGACCTCAGGGTCCGCCTGGCCCTCAGGGGCGGTGGGGAGTGCCCGGGCATAAGGGAGTGAAAGGTGATAGAGGTACAGCTGGATTGACTGGACACATCGGAGACAAGGTGCGTACAAAGCAATCATTTACACTGATCAAAACAAAAGAATTGGAGCAGCCCAACATTTCTATGTAGATCCCAGTGATATCAGTACATTGACTAAATGCACATCTCCTCATTTTCATTCATTAATGGAATTAATTCAACATCCAGTTCAATGATGAGTCTAAATTACCCTCTAGGTTTGAAATGGTTTGTACTGAAATTTAGCTATGGCTGCACGGAATGGGACAGAGGGAATATCACTTCCTTTGGTGACAAAAGACCAGGATCCATTGAGTTCATCTTTTACAAAACCCCACATGGTGGAGAGCTCTGGAAACCATGGGTCCAAACTCACCTGTTCCTCCCGAGCACACTAAACTCAAAACACATCATGTCTGCAATTGCTCAGATACTGGGCCCCAAAATGTTATTCTCTGAAAGAAATAACTTATTTGCTGAACTTTTTAGGGAGCTAACACTGCCAGAAATACCTCCACTAGTTTTCCAGTGTGATATATTTAAAGTTTGTGAGGTGGGGTTTTCTTTGTCAATAAACCATTGGGAAGTTGAAGATGCAGACCAGTGCAGGTTTAAAGCTAGAGTTTACAAACGGGTACTCCTGGTTCAGAACACTCCATGTGGATGTGTGCTGACAGTTGTTGGGAATGCCGGAGATAGGCGGAAACTGGGAGAGAAGCCCGGAATGGTCCACAACCTCGTAACATTTACCCCATAAATCCTGAGCCGGGTGCACAGCCTGAAATTCCTGTCGTTGTGCTCTAGCTGAAATGGTTCAGCAGAAAGGAGACAACTCTGGGAAGGAGCAGATCACAGGTGGGAGTTTTACTCGTCAGCTTGTCAAACAGTTAAAGAGGCACATCTGGGTCGATGGTTTGTGTTAAAGGGCTATGCCTATGGTCGATGGTATTAAAGGGGCATGCCTAGGGTCGATGGTGTTAAAGGGGCACACCCACGGTCAATGGTTTGTGTTAAAAGGGCATGACCAGGGTCAATGATTTGTGTTAAAGGGGCACGACCAGGGTCGATGATTTGTGTTAAAGGGGCACAACCAGGGTCGATGGTTTGTGTTAAAGGGGCATGACCAGGGTCGATGGTATTAAACGGGCATGACCAGGGTCGATGGTTTGTGTTAAAGAGGAATGACCAAGGTTAATGGTTTGTGTTAAAGGGGCATGCCTAAGGTCGATGGTATTAAAGGGGCATGCCTAAGGCCGATGGTATTAAAGGGGCATGACCAGGGTCGATGGTGTTAAAGGGACACACCCACGGTCAATGGTTTGTGTTAAAAGGGCACGACCAGGGTCAATGATTTGTGTTAAAGGGGCACGACCAGGGTCGATGATTTGTGTTAAAGGGGCACAACCAGGGTCGATGGTTTGTGTTAAAGGGGCATGACCAGGGTCGATGGTTTGTGTTAAAGAGGAATGACCAAGGTCAATGGTTTGTGTTAAAGGGGCATGCCTAAGATCGATGGTATTAAACGGGCATGACCAGGGTCGATGGTTGTGTTAAAGGGGCACGACCAGGGTCGATGATTTGTGATAAAGGGGCACAACCAGGGTTGATGATTTGTGTTAAAGGGGCACGACCAGTGTCGATGGTTTGTGTTAAAGAGGCACGACAAGGGTCGATGGTATTAAAGGGGCACACCGAGGTCACTGGTTCGGGTTAAAGGAGCACTGCCACCCTCACACCCCCCACGCCCCCCCCGAGGTCAAAGATCTTCACCTGTCAATGATTTGGAGCCTTCTCTGAGGCCTCACTGCAACTCCTGGCCGCTCCCAGCTAGTGTAGTTTACCTGTGGCTTGTTAAGGACAGACTGGGAGGAATTCCCAAATGACCCCTTTGTGATCAGGAGGGGCAGGTGGAGTTTTGTGCCCTCCACAACAGCCCCTCACCTCAGAATTTAACAGACTTTGTTTAAAGAGGTGAAATCCCAGCTCCGCGGATTCCTGCCTCTCCAGCAATGTACTCCCTCTGGACATGAGTCCTCGGATCTTCCATCAGAAGGACAGTGGGATTTCAGGAGAACTGTGACAGGATGATTGGTGTCAGTCTTTAGCCCTCGGTGGCATTTTCCGTTTGCCAGCCTCCTGCCCTCTCTCAGTGAGGCCATTCTGCCCATCTCTGGGTCACGTTCTTGACCACTCTTGTATGTTGGGAATGGGCATTAGGAAGTTGGGCATCAAGGTGACTAGTGCAGAATCGATTGCTCCTGAACTCGATGGTCCGACTGTCCCTGATCTCGACATGGAGCCGGGCGGCAGGGTCAGCAGGTTGGAGAACTGGAGCTGCACCATTCCGGGCTTCTGTCCCAGCTGCTGCCTGTCTCTGGCATTCCCAACAACTCCCAGCACACATACACATAGAGTGTTCTGAAGCAGGAGTGGCCGTTTGTAAACTCCAGCTCTAAAACTGCATCGCTGATAACTCAGGATTGTGACTTCTAACTTTGACTAATGTGTTTTCTTACCTGATCTGTTTTCATTTCTGTTTTAACACAGGGGCCAATGGGAGTCCCCGGATTTGCAGGGAATGATGGAATACCGGTTAGTGTACAGTCTGAGGGGAATGTGAGGCTTCTCTTCAGATGGGGCTCATGACTATTACCTTGTGGGATTGTTTATAAGTTGAAACACCTCGATCAGATCACTCCTTCAACATCTAAACTCAAAGAAACACAAGCTTTGTCTGTGCAACCTGTCCTCGCAACTTAACCCTTTAAACCCTGCTATCATTCGAGATTCCCCCACCAGAGGAGGTAATTTCTCTGTTTCTATCCTAACAGGCAGCTTTCTGATTGTTTGATTCAGAGATTCCTGGGAAGGGAGAGAGTTCCAGATTTTTACTCCCCTTTGTGTGAAGAAGTGTTTCCTGACATCAGCCCTGAACGGCCTGGCTCTAATTTTAAGGTTCTGCCCCCTTGTTCTGGATTCCCCCCACCAGAGGAAATAGTTTCTCTTTATCGACCTTATCAACTCCTTTAATCATCTGAACCCCTCAATTAGATCACCCCTTAATCTTCTACATTCGAGGGAATACAAACCTCATCTGTGCAACCTGTCCTCATAATTTAACCCTTTTAACCCCAGGATCACTCTGGTGACTCTGCGCTGCACCCTCTCCAAGGCCAATATACCCTTCCTGAGGTGTGTTACCCAGAACAGAACACAGTGACTCCAGGTGGAGTCTGCTCAGAGCTCTATATGAACTGTAAACTAGTTTTAATGTAAGGAGATTGTTGTTTTATTGATTTGATGTTAGTTCCTAGAGTTTATCATTCTATAGGAACAGTGGACCTGCCTTCCCTTAGCTGGATGAATGACCTTGTGTTGTCACTGTCACTGTTTTAGGGTCACCCAGGACAGCCAGGTCCCAGGGGACCTCCTGGACTCGATGGATGCAATGGGACAAGAGGGGATGGCGGTGAAATGGGACAACCTGGATTCCCTGGTTTGTTGGGCTTCTCTGTAAGTAAAAGTTACTGAAATACATCACGTGCAGGGTGAGAGTGGACAACGTTATCAGAACTGAAAAAGCCAGCCTTGGTCAAACAGCCTGCGTGCTGACTGCATTACGACTTTTAAATTGTGTTTGCTTTCTAATTGTAAGATAAACGCAAAGAATCATAGAATCATACAGCACAGAAGTAGGCCATTCAGCCCATCGTGCCTGTGCTGGCTCTTTGAAAGAGCTATCCAAATTGTCTCACTCCCCTGCTATTTCCCCATAGCCCTGCGAATATTTCCTTTTCAAATATTTATCCAATTCCTTTTTGAAAGTTACTATTGAATCTGCTTCCACCGCCCTTTCAGGCAGCGCATTCCAGATCACAACAACTCACTGCTTAAAAAAACTCTCCACATTGAGGAAATTCTATTCTCTCAACATTTCCCATTCAATTTTCCAATGTCAACTGTCACGATGTAGTTGCAAACTCTAACCACTAGGTGTTGCCTTCACTTGAATATCTGGAATCTTCTCCCCACCCCCCACCAACCTCCGTTGCCAGCTAATATATTTTTTTTAATACATTTGTCAACTGTCCCTGGACAGTATCATTTTAATATTTAATGTAAGAATCCTACAAAATAACAATATTAATGAAATAAAAATGCAAATATATTTCAGGCTCCTAAAGAGTTAAATTGGGCAAGGGAAGAGAATTTTTGTTTCAAACTATCGTAGAATTTATAAAGAATATTTGTGGGAGACATCATGTGAAATTCTCTCCTCGAATTTGATGGTGATATGGATCCCAGAATTAACCCTGTAATATTAAGGGTTCTGTCTGAGACCTCCAGTGGCACTGAGTGCAGATCTGTGAGGGCTGCAGCATCGGGGAATCTATCCTCACGTTCTCACGGTTTTCCATTCCAAAAAATGAAAACCCAAATCTTTTTTTCCTGCATTTTTATGCAAAACATAACAGGACGAATTCTGAAAGAAAAGCAAAATACTGTGGATACTGGAAATCTGAAATAAAAACAGAAAATGTTGCAAATACTCGGCAGGTCTGGCAGTGTCAGTGGAGAGAGAAATAGAGTTAATGTTTCAGGTCGATGTCCTTTCGACTGGAACAAGTTCGAGATGTAACAAACCAGGTTTTAAACATTTTAAGGGTCAGAGAAAGGAGGGAGGGGAGGAAAGAATCAAAGGGAAGGTTTGTGACAGGGTGGAGGGCAGGAGAGATTAAATGGCAAAAGGGATGATAATGGAACAAGTAAAGAAACTAATGACTGATTTGAGGAGGTGTAAATGGGAAAAGCCGAATCATTACCAACAGCTGCTGTCTGAAATAATGGGATCAGTGGTTATGATCTGAAATTGATGAACTCGGTATTGAGTCTGGAAGGCTACAAGGAGGTGAATTCTGATCCACTGACATGTTAATTTTTCACTGTGTACACAGGGAGTTCCCGGAAGAAAGGGGCAGAAGGGTGAGCCTTTTCTTGTCACAGTTGAGTGGAAGAGATTTAGGGTAAGTTTCACGTAACTGTACAAATGGCACATATTCCAAGTGTGACAGTACGTAGCTCGTATGTGAGGCTTCCTAACGATAGATTTCCCCACCATTTACTCCTGACTAACGGGCGTCAGGGTGACAGCAACTGATCTGAAAAATAGGGCATTGATCTGTTACAGCAGGTTTGTGTGGGTGCAGTGATGCAGTGTTTGTGTTACTGGCGGAGCAATCCACGGAACATGAGTTTGAGAATTTCAATTCCCTTTTTAAAATCTGGAAATCAAAAGCTGGTCTCAGTAAAAGTGGTCCTGATGCTGTCAGATTGTTGTAAAAACCCAAATGATTCACTAATGTCCCTTAGGACAGGAAACCTGCTGTCTTTACTCAGTCTGGGCCTATGTGTGACTCCAGTCCCTTGACTGCCCTCTGAAATGGCCTAGCAAGCCTCGTGGTTCAAGAAGGACCCACAACAACCTTCTGAGGGCAGCTAAGGATAGGCAATAAATGCTGGCCTTGCTAGTGACATCTACAGATCATTGATTGATTGATTAGTGGGGTGAGCAGTTCACCATACTACAGTAATAGTGAGCACCTGATCTCAGCTCTTTCATCCAGAGTACAGGGTAAGTAATAAGAGCCTTTACCATCCATACACCTCATCACCCTAGGGATCCCATTCATGGGGTAGAAGATGGGGATGTAAGTCCAAGCAGCCGAACCATCATTCCTCTGGGACACACTGGAGAACAAGGGAAAGGGGGAAAACCACCTAAGAATGAGAATGCAAGGGCGAAATGAAAATAATTGTATTCTAATTGTGCATCATTCTCCTTCTGTTTGCAGGGCGATCCTGGTCTCCCAGGTGTTCCTGGTTTTCCAGTAAGTGTTTGGGTTTTGAGGCAGTAGGAGGGGGATTTTCAGAATTCCTGCTTTAGGTGGGGAATCTGACCAGCTGGAGGACAGAGGTCCCTGCTGTTATCCTATCAAATCAGCAGGAAATAGTGAGGGCCTCACATCCCAACCTTCAGTAGAAACTCCCAGTGGAAGAGGTTCCCTCACCTGAAGCCTGACCTCTGAACAATGATTCCCTCCATCGTCGTTACATTTGTGATGATTTGGATTTTATGCTCACTATCGTTAGTTCTCCTCTCAAGCAAAAAGGGAACACACGCATCTAATAAAATAAGCAAGGATAAAAAATTCTGTTTCTCTAAAATAATGAAATAACATTCACACCACACAAGTGCCAGGCAATGACCATTTCTAACAAGAGAGAATCTAACTATCTCCCCTTGACATTCAATGACATTACCATCGCTGAATCCCCCACTATCAACACCCTCGGGGCTACCATTGACCAGAAACTGAGCTGGAGTAGCCATATAAATACCGTGGCTACAAGAGCAGGTCAGAGGCTAGGAATCCTGCGGTGAGTAACTCACCTCTTGACTCCCCAAAGCCTGTCCACCATCTACAAGGCACGTCAGGAGTGTGATGGAATACTCTCCACTTGCCTGGATGGGTGCAGCTCCAACATCACTCAAGAAGCTCAACACCATCCAGGACAAAGCAGCCCGCTTGATTGGCACCCCATCTACAAACATTCACTCCCTCCACCACCGACGCACAGTGGCAGCAGTGTGTACCATCTACACAAAATGCACTGCAGCAACTCACCGAGTCTCCTTTGACAGCACCTTCCAAACCCAGGACCTCTACCAACTAGAAGGACAAAGACACCACCACCTGCAAGTTCCCCTCCAAGTCTCACACCATCCTGACTTGGAACTATATCGCCGTTCCTTCACTGTTGCTGGGTCAAAATCCTGGAACTCCCTTCCTAACAGCACTGTGGGTGTACCTACCCCACACGGACTGCAGCGGTTTAAGAAGGCAGCTCACCACCACCATCTCAAGGGCAATTGGGGAGACTGTGGTGTAGTGGTAATGTCACTGGACTAGCAATCTAGAGGCCCAGGCTAATGCTCTGGGGACATGGGTTCAAATCCCACCATGGCAGCTGGTGGAATTGAAATTAAATTAATTAATGAATTCAATGGATTAATTTTTAAAAATTGGCATTGTAAGCTAGTCTCAGTAATGGTGCCATGAAACTACCATCAATTATCATAAAAACCCATCTGGTCCACCAAATGTCCTTTAAGGAATGAAGTCTGCTGTCCTTACCTGTTCTGGCCTCTATGTGACTCCAGACCCACAGCAATGTGGTTGACTCTTAACTGCCCTCTGAAATGGCCTGCAAGGCACTCAGTTTTCAAGGATAATTGGGGTTAGGCAACAAATGCTGGCCTTGCCAGCAACACCCACATCCCATGAAACAATAAAAAAAATTTCCATTCTTGTGCCAACTGTGATTCAGTTGGTAGCACTCTTGCCTCTGAGTCAGAAGGTCATGGGGTTCAAGGCCAACCCCAGAGACTTGAGTACAAAGTTCTAGGCTGACACTCCCAAGGCAGTGGTAACATTTTTGGATAAGGCTTTAAACTGAGGCCCTACCTGCCCTCTCAGCTCGATGTAAAAGATCCCATGGCACTATTTTGAAGTCGAGCAGGGGAGTTCTCCCTGGTGTCCTGGCCAATATTTATCTCTCAATCAACATCACTAAAAAAAATGATCTGGTCATAATCACATCGCTATTTGTGGGAGCTTGCTGTGCACAAATGAGTTGCTGTGTTTCCTAGGTTACAAAGCACTTCGGAGCATCCTCAGGTTGTGAAAGGCACTATATGAATGCAAGTCTTTCTTTCTTTTGCAGGGTTTACCTGGCATCTCTGGAAAAATGGGCTCTAGGGGTCCTCCGGGAGTAATAGGCCCACCAGTATGTATCAGTATTGGGAATTATCCCACTGGGAATGCCAAACCTTCCTGTTGGATTTAATCGGTTGTGTTTTGTGGTTGTTACTTGTTTTAATTTGCTGTTCCAATTCTCACATGGTTGAAACTTCTCTCCCACAGGGCCGGCCTGGATCCCCAGGAACTCCAGGACCAAAGGTAAGAGGTTCTCCATCAATTGGAGTAAAAATAATGACAATTAAATAATCTGTCCCATCTGCTACACTGAACCTAATTCTTACAGCTCAGAAGGAGGCCATTCAGCCCATCGTGCCTGTGCCAGCTCTTTGAAAGAGATTTCTGCTCTCCTACTCTTCTCCTCATCCCCCCTCTGGTTCTTTTGCCAATCAGTTTAAACCTGTGTCCTCTGATTACTGACTGTCCTGCACTGGGAACAGTTTTTCCCCATCTACTTACTCAAAAATCACTCACCATTTTGAACACTTCTATGAAATCTCCCCTTAAACTTCTCAAAGGAGAACAGTCCCAGCTTCTCCAGTTTTCCCATGTAACAGAAGTCCCTCATCCCTGGTGCCATCCTGGTGAATCTCCAAGGCCTTGATATCCTTCCTAATGTCTGCTTTCCAGAATTGGACACAAGATTCCAACTGAGGACTTTAAGTAATGAAGGATAGGGAGGTGAATTTGCCAATTCACAGAGAATTGTAGGCCGAGTGTTTTTTGATATGTTTGCTCGGTGGCTGGAGTCCATTCAGATTTTGGATATCTCACTGCATTCTCCACGTTACATTAAACCCCTATCACAATGAGTGCTTTCCCTGCGTCTTATGAAACGCTGCAGTGCGTCAGCCGCGTCTCAGTGGGCAGCACAAACACCTCCGAGTCAGAACGTCTTGGGTTCAAGTTCCACTCCAGAGGCTTGAGCACATAGTCCAGGCTGACACTCCCCAGTCAGTACTGTGGGAGTGCTGCACTGTCAGTGATGCCGTTTTTCAGATGAAGTGTGAAATGGAGTCCCAGTCTGCCCTCTCAGATGGATATAAAAGGTCCCAGTCTCTTGTTGAGAAAGAATGGGAGGAAGTTCTCCCCCGTATCCTGGCCAAAATCTATGTCTCAACCGACATTATTGAAATCATTGTGGGAGGGCACAAGTTGGCTGTTGTGTTTCTGATATTCAGATGTGACTGCAGTTCATATATACTGCATTAGCTGTAAAGCACTTTGGGACATCCTGCGGTTGTGAAAGGCACTATAGCAATGCAAGTCTTCACGTAATCTTTAACACTGTATTACTGGTTAATTTACAGGGTAATGATGGAATCAGTTTCCAGGGGAGAACTGGAGATAAGGTTTGTGGATTTGTTCATTGTACAAAGGGCTGTTGCTGTTGAACAGCATTGTGGAGTCCATTTGATGGGGTAGAAGTTTGCAGAATGGCCTCACATCAGGATTGGCATGATGGAGCTCATTGTGTCTTATTTAATCTGCTTAGTTTTCTGTTAATGTGATCGCAGGTTCCTTTAGCTCAAAGCTCTTGTGCTGGGAGCACTAAATTGGAACATTTTCCCTTTCGGAAAGGTTAAATCAGAGAAAGACAATGACTGACCCTGCTGTAGCTGCTTTTACAGAATAAAGCATAAAAATGGCTTCACAGGTGTGAGAATAGTCAGACTTTAAGCAATGGCTAAGGACAGAAATTGAAGACAGGATCAAAGACGTTGGTTCTGAGGAGGCTGAAGGTGGGAAGGGAGGTAGTGAGGTGGGGGGAAGTAGTGAGGGAGGGGAGGGCTGATAGAGGCATGTGGAAAGACTGCATTGGAGGCAAGACTCAAAAGATTGGATGGTTCAGATGGAGACATAGAGCGGTAAGAGATTGCAGAGAGGGAAGTGAATGACGAAGTTCATTGGGGGGAGTGTCGTTCGCTATCACCCGCTTTGTGCTTCCTCTGTCTCTCTTTCTCTCTCTTCCACAAACACATCCGTTGGAAGAGGAATGATTTTGTCAATAGAGAAACAAAGGATCCGCAATTAATGTGTCTTTCATATGAAGCAGTTTCAGACGTATCAACTGTTTATTAGTTTCTGTGCTGCAAACCCAGTGTCATTACTCCTGTAATACTGACAGTTTAGCAGATTGCAGCACAGTAGCGTTCTGCCGTTTCCTCTTGTTAACTGTTTATTTTAACTGTTGCCCCTCAGGGTGAGCCAGGTTTGCCAGGTCCACCTGGAACCCAGACGGTAGATGACATCAGCCAGGTTTCTGCAGCAGGAGGAGAGACGGGAGAAAAGGTAAAAACCCCAACTGTTTCTGAACAACTCACTGAACAAAGCAATAGAAGCACTTAAAGAACAAGTAGCAGTTACCACGGCCAATGAAAAGCTTGCTGTTACCATAGAGTGTGTTTCAGGCAGGACAAGGCCTTTCGTGTCAGCGGGAAAGTCCAGTCGTCTCTCGGTCAGAGGTTTAGGCATCCACTTCAGTCATCTGACCCCAAAATATAGGGTAACACACCAGTGCAGTACCGAGGGAGTGCTGCTCTGTCAGAGGGTCAGTACTGAGGGAGTGCTGCACTGTCGGAGGGTCAGTACTGAGGGAGTGCTGCACTGTCGAAGGGTCAGTACTGAGGGAGTGCTGCACTGTCGGAGGGTCAGTACCGAGGGAGTGCTGCTCTGTCGGAGGGTCAGTACTGAGGGAGTGCTGCACTGTCGGAGGGTCAGTACTGAGGGAGCGCCGCACTGTCGGAGGGGCAGTACTGAGGTAGCGCCGCACTGTCGGAGGGTCAGTACTGAGGGAGCGCCGCACTGTCAGAGGGTCAGTACTGAAGGAGTGCTGCACTGTCGAAGGGTCAGTACTGTGGGAGTGCTGCACTGTCGGAGGGGCAGTACTGTGGGAGTGCTGCACTGTCAGAGGGTCAGTACTGAGGGAGTGCTGCACTGTCGAAGGGTCAGTACTGTGGGAGTGCTGCACTGTCAGAGGGTCAGTACTGAGGGAGTGCTGCACTGTCAGAGGGTCAGTATTGAGGGAGTGCTGCACTGTCGGAGGGTCAGTACCGAGGGAGTGCTGCACTGTCAGAGGGGCAGTACTGAGGGAGTCCTGCACTGTCAGAGGGTCAGTACTGAGGGAGTGCTGCACTGTCAGAGGGGCAGTACTGAGGGAGTCCTGCACTGTCGGAGGGTCAGTACTGAGGGAGTGCTGCACTGTCAGAGGTGTCATATTTCAGATGAGACATAGAATCAAGACCCCCTCCGCCCTCTCAGGTGCATCTGAAAGATTCCATGGTGCTATTCAAAGAGCAGGCAAGTCTCTCCAGTGTCCTGGCAAATATTTATCCCTCATCATAAAGGCAGGTTTTGAGGAGGGGTGAATTGCTGACTGGTCCATTGTGTGTGTTTTAATTTGGTCCGGTATAGTTCTGAATATTTAGTCCACATGGGATGCAATGCCAAGTTCACCAGATGCTACCTCCCGACAAGTTGGGATTCTGGAAATTAGTGCTTAAAGTGAAATCTCTTCATTTCTAATTAAAGCTCTGTGATGTATAATGATTGCAATGATTATGTCTCAAAATGTTAAAACACAATTTGTACTACAAATGGGATTTAAAATAAGCTTATCCAGTTCATACTTATTGGTGTACACTTGTTAGTATATGTTGACAGGTATATATTGGTATATCTCAGCAGGTCTGGCAGCATCTGTGGAAAGAGAAACAGAGTTAACGTTTCGGGTCAGTGACCCTTCTTCGGAAGGGTCACTGACCCGAAACATTAACTCTGCTTCTCTTTCCACAGATGCTGCCAGACCTGCTGAGTGATTCCAGCAATTCTTGTTTTTGTTTCAGATTTCCAGCATCCGCAGTATTTTGCTTTTAATATATTGGTATATGTTTGGTATCTGTTTCATGGTTATATTTAAATTGGTATATGCTTATGGTATGTATTTGTTGTCTGCATATTTATTGATATATGCTCATGGTCTGTATCTTTCATATATAAAACTTTTGTATCTACATGTACTTGCTATAATATTTTTCTATTATAAATCCTATGTCAACATTTAAAATGGAGTTGTCCTATATAAATACATCACACTGTAATGGCACATTCTGCCAGTGGGGGTGCTGTAGTGCTACCACTGACAAGAAGGTGCAGTTACAATGTGCCAGGTTTACATCGGGAAAAATTCATTATAAACGTTGACATAGGATTTTCGAATGGAAACATCAAAATAAGGATGGGATGAGTCACTTTAAAATGAACTACATCTGAGCACCTGGTCCAGCTATTGCCATTCACTAACCCCACTTCATCTGGTCTGCACTTGGTCCGGACTCCCTGTCGTACAATACCTTGTGAGATAAGCCAGTTCATGGATATATAGTGATTGCAAGAAGTTTATTGGTATACATTTATTGTTAATTTTTGTCATTTTTAATTCTTTGCTCAGGGTGAAAGAGGAGATCAAGGATTTGAGGGAGAAACAGGGTCCCCTGGGAAACCGGTGAGTTTTAACAACGAGGACCTGAGTTCAGTTCAACACGATACTGTGCATTCCAGATCGGCACTTTCAACACTACCACTGGCTTTTTACATTTAAAAAGCGGAATTCACAATGAAGGAAGATTAGGGTTCATGCAGAGTGACATGGACTAATTATTTTTGTGATCATTGTTTTGTTTAGGCAGCCCCCAGCCCAAAGGGAGAGAAAGGAGAAGAGGGAATAATGGGTCTTCCCGGATTGAGGGTATGGCATTATCTTGTACAGGAATACTTTCTACAAAATTATACAATTGTTATTGATCTTTGCCTTAAAATGACCTTTGTGTGATTCCAGGGTTTGAGTGGTTTGGATGGATCCCCAGGTACTGATGGAGGCAGAGTGAGTATAAAATTTAGGTGGAAATGCCATTGGGTTCTGGCACATTCTATATCATTCCAACATCTTCCTCACTGTGACGTCTGCCTTTGTGTCTTGTTTCAGTTTGGACTGGAATCTCCTTTAACTCTGTCACTGTCTGGAATTTTCAGAGACAGATTGACACACAGTCAGAAAAGATTACAAGGAAATATTATTTATATAAGAAAATTATCTACTAAAGAATACTTTAGAATATAGATTGTGACTATTTTTAAATTTAGTATATGTATTATATCCCTGTTACATATCACAAATATACAATGATGATGGACAGGTACAGAGCATCTGGACAACCCAGCAAGTCCCACACAATTGCCATACTTTGTGTATCATAATATATACACTCTCCACCTACCTGAAACCATGTGATCACCTGAGAGTGACGAAAAAACAGATTAAAAAACCCATCGGGGGGAAGAAATCTGGGCAATTTTTCTCCAACCCATCTAGGCAATCGTAACTATTCCAGGAGATCCCTCTGGCCCTGAATTCCATGCTGTACCCCTTTTGTATGAGGTGATCTCTGCTCCCGGCAGAAACAGGTCCAGCTCTCACTTGAAGGAATTCGATGAATCAGAGTCCACTGCACGAAATGGCAGACTGTTCCAGGGACCACCATTCTCTGAGGAAAAAAAAAACACCTCCTGATATCTAACCTAGATCTAGCCTGAGACAACTTAAAATTGTGACCCCTGGTCTTCCCTAATCTATTTAACTGGAACTAATTATAAACTGGCACACAGTCTATTCCCTTCATTACCTTACAAACCTTGATCAGATCAACCCCTAAGTCGAAACCAAATTGTAAAGTCCCAATTCTTTTACCGTATCTTGATAACCAAGATACTTTATTCTGGGAATTAGTCTAATGACCCTCCCCTGCATCCTTTCCAAAGCCTCAATATCACCCACCATGTGAGGAGGCCAAAACTGGACACAGTATTTCAACTGAGGTCTGACCAAGGTCTTGTACAAGGAGAAAATAGTCTGGCTGATCTTAATATTGATTGCCCTATGTACGTACCCCAACACTGTATTCATTCCAGCTATCACTTCCCAATTTTGCACATCTTTTGTTCAATAAATTCACATGATCGTTAAAAACCTAAACCCCGGTCTGATGTTGGCGTTTCCGACTGCTATTCAAAGGCAGAAGATCATTTCCTGTGGAGGAATGGGACAGATGCACAAGCTGAAGTAATTGTCTGAAAGATTGTCAGAATCTTACCTAGATGTCAAGTTCAGTGAAGAGACTGTTGAGATTATCGGGAGCTAAGATTCATCCGTCAGGGTGACTGAACAGACAGGAAGCCTCACAACCAGTAGCAGGAATGGGCCCGGAACACAATACTGAGCCCAACAGGGCTGATATATAATTGCTGCCTGTGTTATTATCATTCCAAATTTCTTACTGCCCAGTCTCTAGGTGATAATTTGGAGCAGATGGGTTGTGAAGTGTTAAGCCAAACCCCACCCACTGGTAGTCTCCATGGTGACCCTATTGGAGTTTGTGGGGGTCAGTGGCTGGACAGCTCATTAGCATAGGGGGAAGGTTCCTACTGAAACCTCAGTGTTGCTTCCCCCTTTGACAGGGAAACTTGACCAGATTCCCCCTTCCTGCTCCTAACAACTGTCTTGTTGTCTTTCTGAATAGAGGAGACCAATCACCAAAAGGATGTGGAAAGAAAGAATGCTGGTGGTCTTAGGGTTTAGATCTCTCGGACCCACAAGCAGCTTTGTGGAGGGTGATAGCCCTTCACTCACTTGGTGCACCCATTACAGTACTACTGTAGGGCCCAACTAGAGCTTAGGAGCAGGAACCTCTGTCTCCGGGAGCCCCTGCCCCCACCCAGTTTCTGGGAAACGGGTTACACTAAGCACATGGAGGATATCTCCTCAAGGATAGAGGATGTTAAGTTAACAAATGAGGCAGCTCTACTTTAAACTGGCTGTGATTTGTACACTTGGGGAAATCAATCTGTTTCGTCAAACTCTACATATACCTGCTATATAGTCATGCGACTGTTTTTGTCATTTTCAGGGTCTCCCAGGAATCCATGGTCTCCCAGGGATCGATGGTCGACCAGGAATGAAGGTAATTTGCATGAGTTTCCATTACTGATCATCAAATGTCAAATTGCTTATTTCAAACTTGCTGTTCAGGGTCAAGGTTCATCTGTTCACCAACATCAGTAAATCACATTACCTGGCCACATATCTCAGTGTTGTTTTGTGGGATCTTTGACTGTCGGTTTCTTATACTGCAACAGTGACTACACTTCAAAAGTATAGCTGTAAAATGCTTTGGAACGTCCTGAGGTTGTGAAAGGCGCTATATAAATGCAAGTCTTTCTATCTTTCAATCTTCAGTCCTTTCTTTCTTTCCTAGCTGTGGCAAGACTGTTTCCCAAGGCTCACAAACCGGCCTGTCCACATTCCCTTTATGGCCTCTCTCTCTATGGGCAGGATTTTCCTGTGGGCTTTGCGATCCCAACGTTGGGACTAAATGGGGGTCTCGAGCCCTCACTTGCCAGGAGCCAGACCAGCACAGCGAGATTCCTCTTAATTGGTCGCCTTCAAGCTTGCCATCCTATTAAGGACAACGGGTGGGATGTGGATGCTGCTGGTCCAATCAGAGGGTCAATTGGAGGCCCAATCGGAGGCCCAATTAGAGGGGCAATCAGAGGGCCAATCGGAGGCCCAATTGGAGGCCCAATCGGAGGGCCAATCGGAGGGCCAATCGGAGGGCCAATCGGAGGGCCAATCAGAGGGCCAATCGGAGGCCCAATTAGGGGCCCAATCAGATGGCCAATCAGAGGCCCAATCAGAGGCCCAATCAGAGGGCCAATCAGAGGGCCAATCAGCAGCCCAGCAGCTCTGAATCCTCAGTCCTCCTATGGGCAGAGGCGGGCACTGCTGAGGCAGCTCAGAGAAAGTGAGGGTGCCTCGAAATGGAGGCAGCCTCGGAGGAGTCAAAATAATTTTAAATTATTGAAGGACCCACGAATGGAGCGGAAGGCACTCCAGAGGGAGTGTTTGAGCTCATTGGGGGATGGAGCCTCTAGCCGCAATGGGCCCCCAGATTGATGCAGGGAGGCTCCCTCTATGAAGCTGGCAGCTTCCACATGCCAGCAACCAATCCACATCCATACTCACTGCTGGAAGCGTTACCAGCTGCAGGAATACATCAGGGAGATGTCCCAACATGACTCCACCCCACTCGCCCATTTTCCCTGCACCTCCCCCCTCCCTCCACTCCCCCCATTTTCCCTGCACCTCCCTCCATTCCCCCCATTTTCCCTGCACTTCCCTCCACTCCCCCCATTTTCCCTGCACCTCCCCCCTCCCTCCACTCCCCTCATTTTCCCTGCACCTCCCTCCACTCCCCCCATTTTCCCTGCACCTCCCCACTGCCCCCACTGTCTCCCAGGATGCTGTCCTGGGGCCAGGAAAATCCTGGCCTATTTCTTTCTTTCTCTTTTTTTCTCCCTCTTTCTCCTTTTCCTCTTTCTGACTCTGTTTTCTCCTCTCACTTTATCTCTCCCCTTCTCCTCTACCTCACTTTCCTCCTCTGTCTCCATCACTCTCTCTCTCTGCCGCCCCCCCACCCCTCTACTTCTCTCCCTCACTATCCCAGTCTGACTCTCTTTGCAGTCATTGCAATTGAAGTAGAGTCAGTCTGGTTTAGGGTGTCCAACATGCACCGGGAAATGATCCTGGTGCCAAGGATTGGGGGAATAGGTCCTTGGTCTCACAGTTAAAGTAGGAGTGAGGTGGAGACACATATAGGCCAACCCTATGCAGCACTGGTGGAAAGTCTAGTGGAGCTTGCATGGCACAACTCTGCCTAGCTTTTAACGCATTTTACAGAAAGATCCTGAAATAGCTGCTGGTCTCACATCTTTGCAAATTTACATTGGGCCGCCGCGTCTATCGGGCAGCCAACAGGGAGACCTAAAAACAGGGAGGACCATCATGGCAGCAGTGATGCTGTGGCTACAGGACCCAGCAGCAAGAAATTGGTAGGTTTTCTTCTTATTTTACACCTGGAAAGAGGCACAATGCAGACTGATTTCCAGCACCTACCCACAAATCCCAATCCCCTTGTTTCACGATTTCAGTCCATCAACATTCAAGTGGCTCCAAACTTTCTTAAATGTAAACAGCAGAGACATGGCCATTCATCCACAGCAACTGAGCTTGTGTTTTATTATTTCAAAGCCTTTCCAATCCCAGATTTACTCTGGTTTTCTTTTCAGAGGTTGTTCTGATTTACCACAAGCTGTGTTCTTCAGGACATTTCATCAACTGTTTAACACTCCTTTTCCAGGACAATAGACTTCCGAAGCTAGTTTCAGTTAAAGTCAGTGGCTTGGATTGGTTAATTTACTCAGCTTAATAACTGAACTGGATCAGTATTTTGTATTTACACTTCCCTATTCTTCCATCTGATTGGCGTGAGAGTTCGAGAATCGAGATCATTCGCACATCCTACCGCCATTCCTTCACTCCTGGGCCTGGCTCTGGGAGCCCGTGCTGACTGCCCTGGTTCAAGCTCGTTCCTGCTCCCTGCCTTCGCTTCTATTCCTCAGCTTGTGTGGTGCAGAGCAGGAAGTGAGCAGACAGAGAGAGTTAACCTGCAGCTGCTCCTCCACACTCAGCTCACAGCTCAGTGTGCCTTGGGAATTGTACAATTACTGCAGCACAGAAGGAGGCCATTCAGCCCATCAGCCTGACTCTTCACCCGCAGCTATTAATTCTCATCCTGTTACCCTGCCTCTTTGTGAACAGAAGGTTTGGTATATTTTGCTGAGCCACCTGGAACAGTAGGTGACACCTTGAGGGTAAATATTAGCTTTCAGCACCCGGGAGGTGATCTGTCAGAGTGGATAAACCGCATTTTATGGAATTGGACGATTCTCATTCTGCTGGCTTCAATAGAATGTTCTATAATGAGGAAGTGATATCCACTCTGACGTCTCCTGCCTGAGGAGTGAAGAATAGCAATTCCATACTCCTGTTGCTGTTTCCTGTGTGATGACAATGTTGAACAAATGGAGAGAAACATGAAGTTCTTCTAACAATCTTCCCCAATGTCTTGCTCTCCTTCCACAGGGGGACCGAGGTACCCAAGGCCTCCCTGGCCAGCCCATCACTTATACAGGATTGGTCCCCAAAGGTACGTTAACTTCCCTCAGATAGAGAAAGGAGCTAAAAATACCAGGGGGTACCAGAGGCAGCACAAACCAGGCAATAGCAAATCAGCCGCCCGTCTTGTATGTAGGCATGTAGGAGCTGGAGGAGGCCATTCAGCCCCTCAATACTGTTCTACCATCCTATTAGATCATGGCTGATCTGCACCTGGACTCTATTTTCCTGTCTTTGCTGCATATCCCTTGATATTCCTACCCAACAAAAATCTATTGATCTCAGTTCTGAATGCCTCCCCCATCCATAGCCTTTTTGGGGAAGAAAGTTCCAGATTTCCACTCCCCTTTCTATGAAAAATGCTTCCTGATCTCGTTTACAAATGTGCCCATTTCAAAAAGCTGTTCACGGAGAGAGGAAACCTTTAGTTCCAGTGAATTGAAGCTTGATTATCTCTGCAGCATGTCTGGGGTGAACGATGAACCAGTATGAGATGCCCTGTGTGATCCTAGTCTCCAAGTAAAGGACACATCACACTGGAAGATCATATATCTCAGGCTAGAATCTATTCATCAGTTTTATTAACAAGTAATTTAAGCAAAAGCAATAGCTAACACAGCAGAATTTACTAGATTACAATATGCTATATAATCACCCAAAGCAATTAAAGATGTTTGCAGTTCTTTGAGCTACATTTAACAATGTATATCCTCAATGAAACAGTTTTATTTGGGAAGGACACTCCTACAGTCCTCTCCATCCAGTGATAGTTCATACCATCAGCAAGCTGGCAAAATCCTGCTGTGCCCATATGGAGAACTGGCTACAGAGCTGTCAATCAAAAATAACCTTTAAAGCCAGCAGGGCATTGCCCTTCAAAGTCAGTTTCTAGGCTGCATTCAATGCCAGGGCCGCAGACGGGCTGTGTGCCTGGTAATAGAGGTCCCCCATGTTGCCATCACTCTCACAGCTGTGGGGGTGGGGGGGGCATCAAATGTTTGGTACTGTGATTATTGGAATTACTGGAAATGTGGGAGATTGGAACACTGCCGATTCACTGTGGATTCACTGCGGATTCACTGTCCATTCACTGCCAATTCACTGCCCATTCACTGCCCATTCACCGCCCATTCACTGTCGATTCATTGCTGATTCACTGCCCATTCACTGCTGATTCACTGCCGATTCATTGCTGATCCACTGTCGATTTACTGCTGATTCACTGCCGATTCATTGCTGATTCACTGCCGATTCACTGCCGATTCATTGCTGATTCACTGCTGATTGACTGCCAATTCACTGCCCATTCACTGCTGATTCACTGCCGATCCATTGCTGATCCACTGTCGATTTACTGCTGATTCACTGCCGATTCACTGCTGATTCACTGCCGATTCATTGCTGATCCAATGTCGATTTACTGCTGATTCACTGTCGATTTACTGCTGATTCACTGCCGATTCACTGCGGATTCACTGTCGATTTACTGCTGATTCACTGCTGATTCACTGCGGATTCACTGCCCATTCACTGCTGATTCACTGCCGATTCATTGCTGATTCACTGCCCATTCACTGCTGATTCGCTGCCGATTCATTGCTGATTCGCTGCCGATTCATTGCTGATTCACTGCTGATTCGCTGCCGATTCATTGCTGATTCACTGCCGATTCACTGCCCATTCACTGCTGATTCACTGCCCATTCACTGCTGATTCACTGCCGATTCACTGCCCATTCACTGCTGATTCACTGCCGATTCACTGCCCATTCACTGCTGATTCACTGCTGATTCACTGCCGATTCATTGCTGATTCGCTGTCGATTCATTGCTGATTCACTGCCCATTCACTGCCCATTCACTGCTGATTCACTGCCCATTCACTGCCCATTCACTGCTGATTCACTGCCGATTCACTGCCCATTCACTGCTGATTCACTGCCGATTCACTGCCCATTCACTGCTGATTCACTGCCAATTCACTGCCGATTCACTGCCCATTCACTGCTGATTCACTGCCGATTCGTTGCCGATTCGCTGCCGATTCATTGCTGATTCACTGCCGATTCACTGCCCATTCACTGCTGATTCACTGCCGATTCACTGCCCATTCACTGCTGATTCACTGCCGATTCAAAGGTCCTCAGCAAAGAGAAGCAGCTAAATTTCATCTTCACTACCTGATCCAGAATATATACAATTGACCTGATTTCCAATTCCAACAGAATGAGAATCAGGCTCGGGAAGGGAATTGGTGTCTTTGTTCGGTGTTTTAGATCCAGGTGAATTACCCTCCATCTGCTGAAGAGTAAAGTCTATCCCATCGCCTTTCTTTGTAATCTATATATTTTCTTTGATATATTAAGGTTCGAAGGGTAGTACGGGTCCGGAAGGAGATCGTGGACCCCCAGGGGATGTGGGTCCCTATGGCCCTCGGGGTCCCCCCGGTCCTCCCGGTGAAACAGCCCCATATCGAGGTATGGTCAGAGATGTTCTCAAGCACACATATGAAAAAAACTACCTCCATTACTCATTCATTTGCAGAGTCAGCTGATAGTATTAACGATTTTCACCACTTCATTTTGCTGTCAGCTTGTTAGTTTATTTATTAAAATGTCCTTCGAGCAGGAAGGAAGTGTCTATTTTTTATTTTATTATCTTTTAACTGTTCATGAAAAATTTGACAACAGTGAAACAAATATCACCCATACTGTCTGCCTCTTCCAATCGCAGCTCTTGCTCTCTCTCTCTCTCCCTGTCTTTCTCTCCCTGTCATTTTCGCCCTTTCATTTTCGCTCTGTCGTTCTCCCATTTTCGCTCTGTCTCTCTTGCCCTGTCGTTTTCGCTCTGCTGTTTTCGTTCTGTCATTCTCGCTCTGTCTCTCTTGGTCTGTCATTTTTACTCAGTCGTTTTCGCTCTGTCTCTCTCACTCTGTTTTTTTCTCTTATCATTTTTGCTGTCTCTCTCGCTCTGTCTCTCTCGCTCTGTCTCTCTCACTCTTATTTTCTCTATCATTTTTGCTGTCTCTCTCGCTCTGTCTCTCTCACTCTGTCTCTCTCACTCTGTCTCTTTCGTTCTGTCCTCGCTCTGTCTCTCTCGCTCTGTCGTTTTCGCTCTGTCTCACTCACTCTTATTTTCTCTATCATTTTTGCTGTCTCTCTCACTCTGTTATTTCCTCTGTCATTTTTGCTCTCTCTCGCTCTGTCTCTCTCGCTCTGTTGTTTTCTCTCTGTCATTTTCTCTCTGTCTCTCTCGCTCTGTCTCTTTTGCTCTGTCTCTTTCATTCTGTCCTCACTCTATCTCTCTTGCTCTGTCTCTCTCGCTCTGTCTGTCTCACTCTGTTATTTCCTCTGTCATTTTTGCTCTCTCTCGCTCTGTTGTTTTCTCTCTGTCATTTCTCTCTGTCTCTCTCACTCTGTCTCTCTTCCTCTGTCTCTCTCTCTGTCTCTCTCACTCTGTCTCTTTCGTTCTGTCCTCACTCTATCTCTCTTGCTCTGATTCTCCTGTCTTCTCACAGATGCAAGTGTTACCAGTGGGATTTTTTTTAACTTTTTCTAACTGTCAACATGTGACATAGAGGTTTTCTTTTTGCTTCAAGATTGAACTTTCCATTAATTTAAATATATTAAAAATAGGATGGGCGAAGCTGAATAAGATTTTTGAAGCTTATAGAATACAGCAAAATCAGTACACTCACTTTTTGCACTCTGATATGCACACACACTCACACAGATACAGACACAATGCACAGACTTACACACTCACACACCCAGATACAGAAGATGGCAAGTGTGGGTGATATGGGAGGAACTAGCAAGCAGTTAACATCATTCGGGTCACAGAAGGAGGTGGAAATGGGGGCAAACAGTGAAATTCAAGGGTGAAAAACAATTGTGTAAAAACACCTAAATGTTAATGTTTTTGTACCTCTCACTCACAGGCTTCCCAGGAACACAAGGTTTACCGGGGGTCACAGGAACCAAAGGATATAAAGGTGATCCAGGCTTGCCAGCTCTCCAGCCTGGATTCACTGGGTTTCCAGGAATATCAGGACCACCTGGACCTCCTGGACCGCCAGGACCTGCAGCGTCCAAAGGTCAGTTACCCATTCCGGCCACTAAACTGTCGACTGTTTTAAAACACAAACTAAACCATTCCTCTTTCAAATGAAAATCTGTTCTCTGCTTTTACCTGAATAGAGTTTATCGGAGAGCCAGGACACCAGGGACAGAGAGGATACCCCGGTCAGAGAGGGAGAACAGGAGACAAAGGTAAGCGGCAGTGTTAAATACAGAGGGGTCAGGACAGACATGGGGCCAGGACAAACACAGAGTCTGGATGGACACGGAGTCAGGACACAGGGTCCGGACAAACATGGAGTCAGGACAAACACGGGGTCCGGATGGACACGGGGTCTAGATAGACACAGGGTCAGGACTTGTGATGGAATAATAGGCTTAATTAAGTAGCATTTAGATATAGTTAATATATACCTTTTAGAATGAAAGATTGAATAAATGGTCAGGTTTTCAAGACTCATTGACATTCCCCTTTAAGAAGGTAGAGTTAAAAATTTCAAGGCCCCTGTTAGAATAGAATTTCTGTTGCCAGGGACTTGGAAGATAAACACACACATTGAAATATCCTGTGTGACATCAGTAAAAGGTAGCCATAAATCTAATTAATTGATGGTATTGGTAAATGCAGGCAGATTAACCCACAAAGAGGGTTCAACCTACTATAAAACACAATTATAGATAATAAAACAATAAAACGGACTTACAGGAACAAGAAGTCAAGTAAACACAATTATAAAAATTTTGACCAGATGAATGCTCACAACTTCAAGAGCAGGGGAATTCCAGTAAAACATTAAGTGGAGATGTCAGTTAATGATACTACCAAATATGGATCTTGAAAACAAGTAAAACACACACAGAAAGTTAACACCCATATGCTAAAAGGTCATATGACACCTTGGAAACAGTATAAACATAAGGCTACCTGTTGTAAAAAATTAGAAGTATTGAATTCCTCAAACAATACTTCTCACCCCATGGTTTACTCAGGGAATTTAAAATAAAAGCTTGCTTTAAATTTTGATGGATATTCTAAGATATTTTGCTAAAACATTAGCAAGGTTAAACTTTTGGATTCTATGTTAGAAATAGGATTATGTGTTACATCTTTCAGTAATATTTGATACTGTGATATACTTATCCATTTAAAAGAGTATTACATGTTAAATTCTTTAATAAATATATAAAAGTTAATAAATCATCTCATGTAGCATTCTACAAGAACCCCCTCTCTGTGTCTCTTTAGGGGAGAGATACGTATTGAAGAGAGATTTCCAGACCCTTATAATATCTGGGATATTTATGACTTAGCCATAATTATTAAAAATAGGCTATCCAAAAGATGGTAATATTCTCTGTTAGTTTTCTTTCTTTGAGGGGCAGCTAGTACAATTCTTTGGCCCCAAATAAGTGTCTATAAGAATTTGTCTGGCTTGAACTTGATTAAAGGAGATTCATGGGGATGTAATCCTGATTTGGTTTAGTCCCTATAAGGGGTTAAAAGTCATAAATCGCTTCAAATAAACACGGAGTCCGGATATGGAGCCAGGACACAGGGTCGGACACAAGGTCAGGACGGACACAGAGTCAGGACATGGGGTCCGGACGGACATAGGTTCAGGACAGACGTGGAATCAGGACATGGGGCCAGGATGGACACAGAGACAGGACACAGGGTCTGGATGGACACGGGGTCAGGACAAACACAGCAGCAAGTGAGTGACACAAATCAGCTTTTTAAATCTGGCACTGATCACATTTATTGTGCACGCATTGATCTGCTGCATCTTAAACAGGCAGTGTTTTATATAAAGGGATGTCTTTGTGAGAAAACGTGTCACCATTTTGCCATATATTTATAAAATTGTAGAATCTTACAGCACAAAATGAGGCCATGTCGGTGCTGGCTCTTTGATAGTTCTATCCAATTATTCCCCTGTTGTTTCCCCAAAGCCCAGCAAATTTTCCCCCTTCAAGTATTTATCCAATTACCTTCTGAAAGTTACTATTGAATCTGCTTCCACTGCCCTTTCAGGTAGTGCATTCCAGATCACAACAACTCACTGTGTAAAAAACAGTCTCCCCATCTCTCCACTCTGGCTATTTTACCAATTACATTAAATCAGTGTCCTCTGGTTACTGACCCTCCTGCCAGTGGAACCGGTTTCTCCCTATTTACTCTATCAAAACTCTTTATAATCCCAATGACAAAGAATTCTTCTGGACCAACCTCAGAAACCCAAGCATTTCTTCTTAATAAAGATACTGTCCCTTTAATATTGAATTTCATTAAAACCAGATACCTACAAACATGGGATTAATCAGATCTGTATAAGTTTATGGGCACTAAAAAGGTTATTGGGCTGGAAAAGCTTCTAGTAATCATATTCCCGTTGCTGATAGCTTCTTGATTCCTTGTGCTCCAGAGGGCAGGAATTGTGATATTTAAATGCTGGGACAGGACTCACTAAACACAGAGGCCGCCTCGATACAACATCACACTCTAACCCAAACCCCTCCGTCACAAGAGAGGTCAATCTCTACCCTTTATTTCTCTCACCCCCTCCAGCACCATTTCTCACTATTCTTCCAGATTTTCTGTGTTCCTCTCTCACTCATCATCCGTTCTATTTCCATGAGGTAAAATCTTTGCTGATCAATGAGCAGAAAATGAGGAAGTAACGCATATCAGGTGGGAAAGGGGTCAGTTTTTGGTGGGTCCAGGAGGAAGCATTAAATCGTTTAAAGGCTTTATTATATCTCTCCACTTTTTTCAGTGGCCTGTGGCGGCTCTTTAAGGACGGCTGGTCAGGTTGCTTTATACCCACGTACCAATGTGGGAGAGTACGTGGCAAACACGCAGCCCATTAATACTTCAAAATTTGAATCGCCTGATGACATAGGACCATGATACACATGGGCAAATGTTGCTCGTTTCCAACTTGCATTTGTATAGTGCCTTTACCATGGCAAAATGTCTCACAGTGTTTCACAGGAGTGTAGCCAGACAAAGATTTGACACCGAGTCACATAAGGAGATATTAGGGACAGGTGACCAAAAGCTCGGTCAAACAGGTAGGTCTTAAGGAGCGTCTTAAAGGAGGAGAGAGAGGCGGAGAGGGGGAGAGGTTTAGGGAGGGAATTCCAGAGCTTAGGGCCGGGCATCTGAAGGCACAGCCACCAATGGTGGGAATGAGCAAGAGACCAGAATTGCTGGAGTGCAGAGATCTCGGAGGAGGTTACAGAGATAGGGAAGGGTTACACCATGGTGGGATAGGAAAACAAGGATGAGAATTTTAAAATCAACACATTGCTTGACTGGGAGCCAATGTTGGTCAGTGGGCACAGGAGTGATAGGGGAACAGGACTTGGTGCGAGTTAGGACACGGGCAGCAGAGTTTTGGATGAGCTCAGTTTCGAGGCCCCAACAAGAACAGCGTCTGTGAATAGGGGACAGGAAAGGACTGGGCTGCTGCCTCATGCCTCCTAAATTCCCCCTAAACCCCTGTCTAAATTACAGTGAACTCCTGCATCGAAAGTGCATCGAGGAACCCAATATAGACACTCGTGCAGTGAAGCTGCTGTAACTCAGTTTCAGAAGCATAGCCCTCTCTTTCCTGATGTTTATCTTCCCTCTATCTCCCCTGTAGGTGATGCAGGCCATTGCGCTTGTATTGTGGAGGAAGCTTCTCCTGCTGGACCTCCGGGACCTGCAGGAATTCCAGGATATCCTGGGAAATATGGCGTGACTGGTCAGCTGGGAGATGAAGGGGCGCCAGGGCCATTCGGAGCACCTGGGACTCCAGTAAGTATCATAGCTTCTCTCTTATCCCCTGTAATACTGTGGGTATAACGTTATGTGACTCAGCCATTGAAGTGAGGTTCAGAGGGCATTAGTCTGCTGTTTTAAAATTTCATTGCAATTCCTAATATTCACCACCTGATCGTGATGGAACACAAGCAGACACCTTGGGAAAAGCAATTAAAGTGGTGTTTTTTGAAAAAAGAATTTGCATTTATATAGTGCCTTCAAAGTGCTTTGTACAGTGACCACTGCTGTAATGTCAGGAAACAAAGCAGCCAATGTCCGAGCAGAAAGTGCCCAATCAGATAATGTTTTTGTGTTGATTAAGGAAAAAATATAGTCAAGGATAATGGGGAGAACTCCTGGCACATCATTGAAAGACTGGCTACGGGATATTTTACATTCATCTGAGAGATCAACAGGGCCTCCGTTTAACGACTGATCCAAAGGCAGCACCCTCACTACAGACCCTCCGACAATGCAGCGCTCCCTCACTACAGACCCTCCGACAATGCAGTGCTCCCTCAGTACTGACCCTACGACAGTGCGGCACTCCCTCAGTACTGACCCTCCAACAGTGCAGTGCTCCCTCACTACTGACCCTCCAATGGTGCAACACTCCCTCTGTAGTGACCCTATGACAGTGCAGCACTCCCTCAGTACTGACCCTCCGACAGTGCAGTGCTCTCTCGGAACTGACCCTCCGACAGTGCAGCGCTCCCTCAGTACTGATCCTACGACAGTGCAGCACTCCCTCACTACTGACCCTCCAATGGTGCAGTGCTCCCTCAGTACTGACCCTCCGACAGTGCAGCGCTCCCTCAGTTCTGACCCTCTGACAGTGCAGCGTTCCCTCAGTACTGACCCTCCGACAGTGCAGCGCTCCCTCAGTACTGACCCTACGACAGTGCAGCACTCTCTCAGTACTGACCCTACGACAGTGCAGTACTCCCTCGGTACTGACCCTCCGACAGTGTGGTGCTCCCTCCACACGAACTCTCAGTAATGCACTGGAGTGTCAGCCTAGATTTTGTGCTCAAGTCTCTGGAGTGGAATGTGAACCCACAACCTTCAGACTCAGTGACGAAAGTGCTTGCCACTGAGGCACTCTGACCCAGTAGCTATATAAATGCAGGTTGTTGTTGTGTTGTTAATGATGATAATGATCTGATGTGCTTAAAACATCACCTGCATTATGTTTTTAAATCAAATGTACAAGTTTGTCACTGGACACAGTCAATGTCCAGCAAGGTACAGACAAGACCCACTGACATATTGTTCATGTCACACTCACAGGGAGCAGCTGGTGCTGTTGGAGCTCAAGGTTTGAAGGGACAGAAAGGCGATTCCATCTTCATCACCACCATAACCACTAAAGGTACAGGATTCAGAGCGGTCAAAGAGGCTCCGCCTTTACAACGTGCAGATCCACAAACATCAGCCTCAATAATGCTGCAAAAGAACTGATTGTGTGGTGGACAGAGGAGTAGGGTAAAAGATCTGAAGCCAAGGAGAGGGAGGGCAGAGAGAATGGGGGACGGAGGGAGGAGGGGATGGGGAGGGAGGAAGGAGAGGATGGGGAGGGAGGGAGGAGAGGAGAGAGGTGAGGATGACAGAGGGAGGTGAGGAAGGTACCATAGCAATCGAAGGTATCAATGTGAGGAGAGGGATGAATTGAAGGGAGGGCTGGGCAGTGATGAGGCACCTCTCTAAAAAGGAGTGCATCTGCTTCTTTCTCATAAACCCTACTGATCAGTCCATCCGGTGCAGTGATTCACAGGCAGGAGGAGAAACTGCCTCGTTTAGCATCACTCTCCGTGTATTCGTTGTGCTGCTGGTCACACCCTGTGTGCTCTGGAATGTGTGGATTGGGCTTTATCCTGACGTCTCACAGTCCAACCAGCAAATGCGATGATGCCGAGATCCCAAATTAGGTCAATGAGTGTTCCAGTAATGCCTGCCTGTTAGTTACTCATAAAGAAGAAGCATAAAGCCGCAAGCTGGGCCCTGCAGTGGTCTTATTTAAAGGGCCAGCATCTGCCTGCAGGTAAGTTACATTTTTGGAATGTTTTCTATTGCAGAGTGTCTCTGGAAGTACTCTGGAATTTTCTTGGAGGAGTTGTGCTGTGTCCCTTCATTTGGCAGAGAGTATTGCTGCGTCCTCACAGGGTAGGCAGAGGAGTAGGTGACCTGTCCATACAAAGGCAGACACAGGTAGGGGGGAGCAGTGTCTGTGCCTCTGGGTCAGCAGCACAACAGGGAGATGGAGCAGAGGCTGCCAAGTTGGAGCCGGACTCCTCCATGCTCCTTGACAGTGACAGGAGGCTGACTGGCAGGCCAGTCAATACATCCAGCATCTCAGTGTGTATGCCCATCAGCGTTCTCCTGGATGCTGCCCCATTGAGGTCCTCATCTGAGTCCCCTGTAGCAGAACTCGTCTGTGACCTCACTCTCTGGTGAGCTGGCACACAAACCATCCTTTTCCCCTGGCCTGGCTGCAGCCTACTCGAGCCTGGTGACTCACCATGTGCTGATCCCAACTCTATACTAGGCCCCAGGGTGAGTGCAGTGTCACTGTCTGAGCTGATGGCTGTAAGTGTCAGATGAAGTGCTGGCCCATATATGAAAACATACAAGCAGAAGGAGAGGATTGGGTGAGGGAAAGGCAGATGGGGAGGAAAGGAGAAGGTCTGTAGTCAGACTCCACTTGATGCCACATCTCAGGATGAGGGCAAGGAAGGAACCGACCTCCTGGACAGTCTCTGCTGTGCCAGATGCCACAGGCTGAGGAGGAAGCTTATGGGTTGGAGTCACGTGCCCTCCTCCAGTCTGCTGCCTGGTGTTATGGGCAACCTTCTCCTGCAAGAGAGAGGGCAGAGTGTCAGATTATGTGGCACTGTGCTTGGGTGTTGTGCTGAATAGCTGGAGGTGTGTGAAGGCAGGGAGAGGTGGGTGTGAGGCTGGCAACATTGGTAGATGTGTGAGGGCTGAGTGCTGCTGGGTGGCTAACGGGAGGCTGTTACATGGAGCAGAGAGTTGGTGTGGTGGACATGAGCTGTAATGTGAGGGTGCATTCGCTTATCTTGATCACCCTTGTGAGGTCATTGTATTTTTTGTTGCATTGCTGGCATGTCTGTGATGCCAGACTTCGGGCATTCACCCCCTTTGTGACGTGCTCCCATTCCCTCTTTGGGCTGTGTCTGGAAGGTTTCTTTCTCACCCGGGGAAACATTGCCTCCCTCCTGGAGTCCAGTGACAAGAGCATCCAGTGCAATGTCACTAAATCAAGGAGTCCTCTCCCTTACCTGCTGAAACATTCTGCCAATGCTTCAAACTGATTTTCTATCAGCCATGATTTCACAAATGCAGCCTCCCTTTACTGGGCAAAGTGCCTTTAAAAGAGCAAGCTGCCTGGAGCACGCGATCACCAAACAACACTGCTGGGGCCTCCTGCTGAGCACAGAGGCAGCAGGCAGCTCGGAGGACAGAGAAGCAGCAAAGGAGTCACTCACAGAAATCATGCAGATGAGGTGGGGATTTGAAAATTGCGTGGTCCCCACCTCAATCTGCATGGTGCTGGGAGCTTGCGAATTGTGACCTCCACACACAAAAATAAGCTTCAGCCAATTACTAGCTCCAGGAGTTTAGGTGGCCCCAGGTCATTGAGCAATCATTTTATGGATGAGAAATATTGACTCACAAATTGGTTACATACTCGAATTGCTGATTTGCAATTTCCCTGAAACAAGGTGAAAAATAACAAAGACAAACCTATAATGTGACGTCTGTGTGTTCAGGTTCCAAAGGAGAACGAGGGGAGCCGGGACTAACAGGAGCTCACGGACAACCTGGAGTTACAGGACAAGATGGCAAACCAGGCAAACAAGGCTTTCCAGGATCCCCTGTAAGTTGATAAGTTGAGTTCATAGTCACCTCTGTAAATCTGACAGGTCACATTATCCAAGTTACACAGCTGATAAATATTCACATATTAGTGTGCAGTGGAAGCAGATTCAGTTGGGACCTTTCAAAAGGAAATTGGATAAATACTGGACCAGGAGGAACCTGCAGTGCAGAAGCAAAGAGCAGGAAGTGGGACTAATTGGATAGCTCTTTCAAAGAGCCAGCATAGGCATGATGGGCTGAATGGCCTCCTTCTGAGCTGTATCATTCCATGAGTCAACAAAGGAATCTGCCTGAGTTATCCCACCCTCTCCCACCTCAATCACCTTCTTCACATCCCTGCTCACAGCCAACACTCCTCTGACACAGGCCTTGCTGTTTGATGGTCATCCGCAGCACACAGTCATCCTCCGTTCTCCTGGCCTCAGGGACACCCTCCCTTATTGCTTTGTTTTAACCCTCCCAGCCCCTCCCCTCTCCAGCCCCCTTACTTCCTTCCTCCTGCCTCCTCTCTCCTTTTATCCGCCCCTCCACTTGGGGCTGATTGTGTGTCACAATGTTGATGCTTTTTCCCTTCTCAGTGGTTGAGGTTTCAGGGGAGGGAGGTGAGTTGCTGCAGTGCATCCTCTACGTGCTGGAGCTACAGTGCACCAGTGGCTGATGCGATCAATACTGAGTCCAGTGGCAGGGCACAGATCAATATTATTATTTAACTCAGTGTTGATGATGTCCCTCCAAATCCAGCATCCCCAATTTCCATCTCTCCATCACTGGGGACAGTGTCTTCAGCTGCATAGGCCCCAAGCTCTGGAATTCCCTCCCTAAACCTCTCCACCTCCTTTAAGATGCTCCTTAAAACTGACCACTTTGACCAAGTTTTTGGTCACTTGTCCTAATATCTCTTTCGCAGCTCAAAGCCATGATCTTTTTTGAATGACGGAGCAGGCCCAAAGGGCTGAATGGCCTACTCCTGCTCCTATTTTCTATGTTTCTATGTCAAATTTTGTTTCATAACGCTCCTTGGGAAGTTTTACTATGTTTAAGTTGTTCTATAAATGTTAGTTGTTTTTGAAGAACTGTTGTAATGGTAGATGTCTGGTCAGTTGTCTGACCACATGGTATATCTTATATTTCAGGGTGACGCTCGGAAAGGTTACCCTGGCAACAATGGTATCCAAGGCATCCCAGGTCGTAAAGGATACCTGGGGAGGCCAGGCCTACCAGGGGTGGGAATTCGAGGCCCCCGAGGAAGGCCTGGGTTTCCTGGTGACCTAGGACCTGATGGTGTTCCAGGAATTCCAGGTCTTCCAGGCCCACCTGGTACTCCGGGTAAGTGTGCATCTCTCACATCTTAGCTAAGAGACAGTTTGTAGAGTTAAGAAACCTTCCTCTAAATAGAAGGCACCTCACGGTAATGAGTTGACTATTCACGCTCAAGGCTCTATCACCCACAGGGCTGCTCCGAGGGGCACAATCCCCGCTTCCTTCATCCACACTTACCCACTTGATGCCTTCCTTCAGTTGGCATTAGGCAGTAACTCTCACTCATTTGCATGCTGCAGCCTCCTGTTATGGATCACTGATGTACGGTAGGGATGATTCTGTGATCGCTGATCCCAGGAAAATGCAGTTGAACAGCCCATGATGACATCTCGAATAGTTTTAATGGAGGGAACATCACAGGGCAACGGCCTGCAAAACAGAAGATGTGCTTTCCCCCAAAAGCTGGTGTTAAGCACCAGACTGCAGAATCAGCCCTACCTGAGTTCAAGTTCAACACTGGATCCCACATCTTTCTCCTGGCTTATTGGCTGTCATTGGAAAACCAGCATTTGTTGCCCAACTCCAGGTGCCCCCAGAGAGTTGGAACTTTAACAGACTGGCAGACTCGGTCTGTCTGAAGGACATCTGTCAACTAGTGATATAACTAGTGATATAACTAGTGATATAAATCCACCAACTCCCTAATCACAAAGTACCAGATTTACTGAATTCAATTTCACAACTTGCAAGTGAATTTATCAATACCCCTTTGGGCAGAACAGAGGATGGTGAACAGATTATAAAACATTTGAGGAACATTTCAGTAACTTCTCCAGATAAATCCTAGTGACGGTAACACGTAACTGGTCATCTTTAGGGAATATTTTTAACTACACATTAACTCCCATTCAATATAATCCAAATTTGTGTCTGTCTTGTTTCTGTTTGAATGGTAGGTGACTGCATTGACGAACAGGAAATCGTGACAATAGCTGAAGACGGCACACAATTCCAATCAGGTATAGAATGGATTTTCTCCACCTTCTCCAGTTAACCACCTTTCATCTGTTTGCCTTTCCCCTTTATAATGAAATCGATCAGCATAGTCTGAAGGAAATTCCGAGAGTCGAGAGTGAAAAATGGTTTCCACTGACTGTTGACCCACAGACTGAAGATTCTCACTGCGAGAATGAAAGGGAGGAGTGAGAAGAGATGTTTTCACACGGGGTTATTGGAACAGGGAATGTTTAACCACAGGGAGATAGTGAGGCAGAGACTGGAACATCATTGAAAGTGGAATTGGAGACGAATTTTAAAAGGGAGAATGTAGAAACATGGGGGAAAGGGGACGAAAGTGGGATTCGATTGCACACCTTGCGTTGAAGATTGGTGCAAATGGACTGAGTGACCTCCTCTGCACTGTAATTTCTGCGACTCGACAAGTACATCATTTTGCTTAGCTGATTGGGTAAAAGGGTATTTTCTGCTGATACCCTTAATGCTAGCCTCCTTTTGTGTATCTCCCTGCAGTTTAGGGCTGTGGGATGTGGGCTACAGGTGATTGTCGCAACAGAGATGGGTCTGGCCTGGAACTGAAAAGACTCATTAAACATCTGGGCATAAAGTTACAACTTGACAAATCCATTAGTGCCCAATCCAGTTTGGTGCTAGGACACAGAGCAAGTTTAATTCCCAGTACATTGCAATGTTGTTATTAGGACATTCCTAATGTATTTAAATCACTGCTCAGAGATTTACTAAATGACTGATCTCATGATGGCAACTATTAGACCACTGGGGACAGGTCAGGAAATCACAAGTGCACAGTGTTATGACTGAGGTGGGAGGAGTGCACTGTCTTTTCTAGTTCCACTTCTCCAGAGGTCACACATATATTTAAATGTTTACCCAGTTACTGATACGGTCAATCATATACTCTACTCTTTATCCCACAATAAAATTCACCAACCAAGTTTCTTTATTAAACAACAAAATTATCAGTTTATTATAAAACAAGACTTATCTGGTAATGAAGCAAAGCATTAACACACAGATTGAAATATGAAGTTCCCTTTTTAAATACCCCACACACAAACTCACACACACACTGAAAGAAATAAAGAAATTCTCTCTGCAGAGGCCTTTTACAAAAAAAAGACAAAAAAAGAATACTTTGGCCAAATACTTTCTTATTCATGAAGAAAATAAAAGAAAAGATATGGAAGGGTGTCAGTAGACCTTTTTTGTCTGGCGTCCAGGTATATGGAGGCAGGTCACTGGGATCTTTTCAGAAGCAGTTCATTCTGGAGATGTTGAGAAATAGTCTGGTTGGCTTTCCAGCAGAAATGTGGCATCAGGGTTTTCAGTTATCCTACTCTGAATTCGCAGGGTTTTTTCAAAGAGGTAGAGAAAGAGGAGCTGACGCATTGGATTGCTCAGGATCTCTTAGAGAGGTGCAGGAAAGATGATTTGGGGGTTTCTTTTCAGCAGGCTACTAAACCAACTGCTTTTCAACACTTTCCACACCCCAACTGAACCAAAACAATATCTCAGAAGCGAATCCACCTCCTGACCCTCATAAATCTTGACATGTCACTTCTCTGTAAACATGTCCCTCAAGTCACTAAGGTTTCTGTTCTATATTTATCTTAAGGCATGTGATATCCAGTAAAGGTTGTTTTCAAATACATCTCCAGTGTCCTTTCAGTGAACTTTCAACAACAAAACAGAGTCCAGCATCTATGAAATCTTCAGCCTTCCAAAATGAATCCATTTTTAACAAAAAATAGAAGCACTTTCAGAACAACAGTCAGTGATTATTTGCCCATAGATGGAGTTCCCAGCTCCTGCTCAAGGTGCGAACACCTCATATGAACATACCAATTAGGAGCAGGATTAGGCCACTCGGCTCCTTGAGCCTGCTCCGTCATTCAATAAGATTACGGCTGATCTGATTGTAACCTCGACTCCACATTCCGACCTACCCCTGATAACCTTTCACCACCCCCCCCCTTGCTTATCAAGAATCTATCTACCTCTGAATTTAAAATATTCAAAGACTCTGCTTCCACCGCCTTTTGAGGAAGAGAGTTCCAAAGACTCATGACCCTCTGAGAGAAGAAATTTCTTCTCATCTCTGTCTCTAATGGGTGACCCCTTATTTTTAAACAATGACCCCTAGTTCTAGATTCTCCCACAAGAGGAAACATCCTTTCCACATCCACCCTGTCAAGGCCCTTCAGAATCTTATTTGTTTTAATCAAGTCGCCTCTTACTCTTCTAAACTCCAACCTTTCCTCATAAGACAACCAGCCCATTTCAGGTATTAGTCTAGTAAACCTTCTCTGTACTGCCTCCAACGCATTTACATCCTTCCTTAAATAAGGAGACCAGTACTGTACACAGTACTCCAGATGTGGTCTCACCAATACACTGTATAACTGAAGCATAACCTCCCTACTTTTGTATTCAATTCCCCTCACGATAAACGATAACATTCTATTAGCTTTCCTAATTATGTGCTGTACCTGCATACTAACCTTTTACGATTCATGCACTAGGACACCCAGATCCCTCTGCATCTCACAGCTCTGCAATCTCTCACCATTTCAATAATATGCTTCTTTTTTATTCTTCCTGCCAAAATGGACAATTTCACATTTTCCCACATTATACTCCATTTGCCAGATCTTTGCCCACTCACTTAACCTATCTATATCCCTTTGTAGCCCCCTTATGTCCTCTTCACAACTTACTTTCCTACCTATCTTTGTGTCATCAGCAAATTTAGCAAACATACCTTCGGTCCCCTTCATCCAAGTCATTCATATAAATTGTACAAAGTTGAGGCCCCAGCACTGAACCCTGTGGCACACCACTCGTTACATCTTGCCAACCAGAAAATTACCCATTTACGCCTACTCTCTGTTTCCCGTTAGCTAGCCAATCGTATATATGCCAATATGTTACCCCATATACCATGAGCTGTTATTTTCCACAATAACCTTTGATTTGGCACCTTATCAAATGCTTCTGGATACATCCACCGGTTTCCCTTTATCCACAGCACATGTTACTTCTTCAAAGAACTCCAATAAATTGGTTAAACATGATTTCCCTTTCACAAAACCAAGTTGACTGTGCCTGATTACCTTGACTTTTTCAAAATGCCCTGCTATAACATCTTTAATAATAGCTTCTAACATTTTCCCTAAGACAGATGTTAAGCTAACTGACCTGTAGTTTCCTGCTTTCTGCCTCCCTCCCTTTTTGAATAAAGGAGTTACATTCGCTATTTTTCACTAATGAAACCTTCTCTGAATCTAGGGAATTTTGGAAAATTAAAACCAACACATCAACTATCTCAATAGCTACTTCTTTTGGGACCTTAGGATGAAGTCCATCAGGACCCGGGAACTTGTCAGCCCACAGCTCCAACAATTTGTTCAGTGCCACTTCCCTGGTGATTGTAATTTTCTTGAGTTCCTCCCTCCCTTCCATTTCCTGACTTACAGCTAATAGTGGGATGTTACTTGTATCCTCAAAGTGAAGACCGATGCAAAATATCTGTTCAATTCATCTGCCATCTCCTTATTTTCCCTTATTAATTCCCCAGACTCACTTTCTATAGGATCAACGCTCACTTTGTTAACTCTTTTCTTTTTAAAATATCTATAGAAACCCTTACTGTCTGTTTTTATATTTCTACCTAGCTTTCTCTCGTACTCTAATTTTACCTTCCTTATCAATCTTTCAGTCAGTCTTTGCTGTTTTTTATATTCTGTCCAATCTTCTGACCTACCACCCATCTTTGCACAATTATATGCGTTTTCGTTAAGTGTGGTACTATCTTTAACTTTTTTAGTTAACCACGGCTGATGGGTCCTCCCCTTAGAATTTCTCTTTCTCATTGGGATGTATCTATTCTTTATATTCTGAAATATCCCCTTAAATGTCTGCCACTGCATCTCTACTGACCTATTCTTTAACCTAATTTTCAAATTCACTTTAGCTAGCTCTGCTTTCATGCCCTCATAATTGCCCTTATTTAAGTTTAAAATACTCGTCTTGGACCCATTCTTCTTGCCCTCAAACTGAATGTAAAATTCAATCATATTATGATCACTCCTGCCTAGGTCATCAATTAATCCTATCTCGTTGCACAATACCAGGTCTAGTATAGCCTGCTCTCTGGTTGACTCCAGAACGTGCTGTCCTAAGAAACGATCCTGAAAAAATTCTATCAACTCCTCATCTAGGCTACCTTTGCCCCTTTGATTTTTGCAGTCTATATGTAGATTAAAATGCCCCATGATTATCACTGTACCTTTCTGACAATCACCCATTATTTCTTCCTTTATACTACATCCCACTGTGTGGTTACTATTAGGGAGCCTGTACACCACTCCCACAAGTGACTTTTTGCCTTTATCATTTCTCATCTCTACCCAAATCACTTCTACATCCTGGTATCCTGAACTTAGGTCATCCCTCTCTATTGCGCCGTTACCATCATTAATTAACATTAATTAACCTCCTCACGGTCAGAGCCAGATAGGGGAAGCCTGCATACGTACATTGTCGACTTCATTTCAGATGTTCATTCTACTGTGGAACTCGCTTGTAGGCTTACTCGGAAAAGTTTCATTATAACCAGAGGAGTCTATACAGACCATTTCATTGTAACAGGTGACAATGGCAGGTTACCATTGACCAGCAAATTAATTGAGCCAGCCATGTAAATACTATGGCTACAACAGCAGGTCAGAGACTGGGAATTCTGCGGCGTAACTCGCCTTCTGACTCCCCAAAGCCTGTCCATCATCTTCAAGGCACAAGTCAGCAGTGTGATGGAATGCTCTCCACTTGCCTGGATGGGTGCAGCTCCAACAACACTCAAGAAGCTCGACACCATCCAGGACAAAGCATCCAACTTGATCAGCACCCCATCCACCACCTTCAGCATTCACTCCCTCCACCACCGATGCACAGTGGCAGCAGTGTGTACCATCTACAAGATGCACTGCAACAACTCACCAAGGTTCCTTCGACAGCACCTTCCAAACCCACAACCTCTACCACCTAGAAGGACAAGGACAGCAGATACATGGGAATATCACCACCTGCAAGTTCCCATCCAAGTCACGCACCATCCCAACTTGGAACTATATCGTCGTTCCTTCACTGTTGCTGAGTCAAAATCCTAGAACTCCCTTCCTAACAGCACTGTAGATGTGCCTACCCCACATGGACTGCAGCGGTTCAAGAGGCAGCTCACCACCACCTTCTCAAGGGCAATTAGGGATGGGCAATAAAGACATCCACATGCAGGCTGTATGAAGTTTTTCAATAGACATTTCAGTATAATTCATTATAATTCCATTATAACAGGGTTTTGATGATTGAGATTTGTATTGAATTTATGGAAGTTAATTTTGGTTATTTTGTTCAACTTCACAGTGGTTCCTTGTGGAACCCCAGGACCTACAGGACAAAGGGGACCACCTGGCCTGCCTGGAGAGAAAGGTATTGTGGAGATATATTGTACTGTCCTTGATCCCACAGATAAGTTGTAATTTTCACCAATTAACATTAAGCTATTCGGTCATCTCACTTGAAAAAAAAATGTTACATTCCAGGTGTCAAAGGTCAGCAGGGATTCCCAGGATTATCCAGACCAGGATTCCCAGGAAGGAAAGGTTTCATCGGTGCTCCAGGACCAGGAATTCCAGGGCCACCAGGTTATCCAGAAGCCATTGCTATTGTATCTAAAGTAAAGATGTGTTTGGAGAATCAGAACAGGAGGAGGCCATTCGGCCCTCAACCCTTTTTCAATCATGGCTGATCTGTGACCTAGCTCCATATAGCCGCCTTGCTTCTGTAACCTGTATTAACCTTACCCTTAAACCACTGGTAGCAGTTTTAATACAACTGAGTGCTTTGATCGGTCATTTCAGAGGGTCAGAGAACCACGTTGGTGTGGGACTGGAGTCACATATTGGCCAGACTGGGTAAGGACGGCAGGTTTCCTTCCCTAAAAGGACATTAGTGAACCAGCTGGGTTTTTACAACAATCAATGATAGTTTCATGGTTACCTTTACTGAGATCTGCTTCATATTTACAGATTACTTTTTAAACTCGATTTCAACTCTCTTACTGCAAAGGTGAGATTTGAATTCACATTCTGGATTACGAGTCCAGCATCATAAAAGAGAATTGGATAAAAATTTGAAGGGGGAAAATTTGCAGGGCTATGGGGAAAGAGCAGGGGACTGGGACTAATTGGATAGATCTTTCAAAGAGCCGGCACAGGCATGATGGGCTGAATGGCCCCCTGTGCTGTATCATTCTCTGATATTTGCTATCCTACTGTACCATGATGTAAATCACCCAGCATCCCACCTACCCCTTATACGCAGTAATATCAGCCTCAGTTAGGAACCCATCCAGCTCTCTTGTTTGTCGTGAATACTCAGTCACTACATGAGCTGGTAACTTGTCCCAGAAGTCAATGACTCTCTACAAAAGGAAAACCTCCAGATATCCTAATCTCTTTACTTAGGTAGCTTATCCATGCATCCTCTCCCTAACCCTAACCTATCAAAGTCAATCCACATCCTTTCATCATGTTAAAGACTTCAATCAAGTCTCCCTGAAGTCGACACACTATTAAAGCATAAAGGTGGCAGCTCCCTCAGCCCATTGCAATAACCAAGGGACTTTAAATAGCTCAAAGACACAATAGGAACTGGTGAAACAGACCCTACATTTCAAAAGCTTTAATCAAAATGTTCTTCGCTGTATGAAATTTCAGAATTATCATCCTTGTTTTCAAATCGCTCCCTGACCTCTCCCCTCCCGATCTCTGTAATCCCCTCCAGCCCCACATCTCTCCAGGCTCTCTGCCTCCTCCAATTCTGATCTCTTGTCCATGTCCAATTTCCATCGCTCCACCATGGCAGCCGTGCCTTCAGCTGCCTGGGCCCTGAGCTCTGGAATTCCCTCCCGAGACTTCTCCACCTCTCTCTCCTCCTTTAAAACCTACCTCTTTGACCAAGCTTTTGATCACCTGTCCGAATATCTCCTTATGTGACTCAGTGTCTGCTACCACTCTTGTGAAGTGGCTTGGTACGTTTTACAATGTTAAAGGTACTATATAATTGCAAGTTTCTTTTGTTGAATTTTTAGTGAAAAGAGTTAAAATAAAGATTGTAATGTGATCGACCCTCATGTAGGTTTTGTTGGGCCCCGTGGAGATCAAGGACTCCCAGGCCCACCTGGGCAGGTGGGGAACGCTGGGTTTCCAGGCCTATCGGGGAGACCAGGGCCATATGGTGCAAAAGGTTTGCCTGGAGAAGCCATCGGTGCATTGCCAGGATACCAAGGTGAACCAGGACAGCCAGGACGGCGAGGAGCCAAAGGAGCTCAAGGAGATGCAGGAAGAACTGGACTCAGAGGCAAGCAACTGTTACAATAATTATTCATCAAGTTCTGGGCACCACACTTTAGGAAGGATGTCAAGGCCTTGGAGAGGGTGCGGAGGAGATTTACTGGAAGGGTCCCAGGGATGAGGGACTTCAGTTATGTGGAGAGACTGGAGAAGCTGGGATTGTTCCTTGGAGCAGAGAAGGTTAAGTGGAAATTTAATGGAGGTGTTGAAAATTATGGAGCGTTTTGTAGAGAGAACCTGTTTCCTCTGGCAAGTGGGTCAATAATCAGGGGCCACAAATTTAAAATAACTGGTGAAAGGACCAGAGGGGAGATGAGGAGAGATTTCTTCACACAGAGAATTGTGAAGATGTGGAACACATGATCTGAAAGGGGTAATCAGATTCCATAGAAACATTCAAAAGGCAATTGGACATCTATTGGAAGAGGGTTAATTTTCAAGGTCGGAGGGGGGTGAGACTAATTGGATAACTTTTTTAAAGAACAAGCAGAGGCATGAAGGGTTGAATGGCCCTTTGCTATGCTGCAAAATTCTATGATTTTAAGTTGAGCTATGGGGGTTAACATTGTTTTTTGACAGGAGTACAAGACAACTCAAAAGCAAATCAACTGCCAGTCTCGCACTGCGCTCGGTTTTCTGTTCCATTGAAATCAATGGGTTGCTCGGGGAAATGTCTTTCCTTCTCGTGTTTACTGAAGTTACAGCCACAGAGCAGGAGAATTTCTGAGGAAGTCCACCCACTGAATATCTCCCTCACCCAGAGAAAATAAGCCCTATGACAGCAGCTAACTGTGTCAGGCTGGAGGCTGGGCCTGGAGCACTTGTAGGTTTGAGCACTTCACCCAGTCGCTAAGATCGAGCTAGGCCGTAGCAGGGAGTATAACATTTGTCTCTTTAGCAAGAAATGGATTGCACCGGAGAGGCCTGGACAGATGAGGTCATCGCCAATCGTGACTTATCAGCTTTGTTGTTTAGAGAAATGCATTCTCAACTCACAGGAAAAATTAAAACCCTTTTATTTTCCTCAGGTGCGGATGGAATTTTGGGAACGCCAGCTCCCAAAGGTGAACGAGGAGAGCCAGGACCGCCTGGCATTGTAGGGTTCCCTGGCCCGAGGGGATCACATGGGGGTCCCGGACAGCCTGGATTTCCAGGGTTACAAGGGATACCTGGTTTCCCAGGACATGGAGGTAAGCACAGTGCGTTCATCATCGCCATGTTTGTGACTGACAGGCAGCAAAGGACGATTCCCAGGGAGTTGAGTGAACAAGGAACATCGATCAGCAATCATGGCAACAATAATGTGGTGTCAACTAGGTCTCAGTGGGTTCCACACTCGCCTTGGTGTCAGAGGTTGTGTGTTCAAGCCCCACTCCAGAGACTTGAGCACAAAATCCAGGCTAACACTCCCAGTGCAGAACTGTCAGAGGGTCAGTACTGAGGAAATGCTGCACTGTCAGAGGGTCACTACTAAGGGAGTGCTGTACTATCGGAGGGGCAGTACTGAGGGAGCACTGCACCATCAGAGGGTCAGTACTGAGGGAGTGCTGCACTGTCAGAGGGTCAGTACTGAGGGGGTGCTGCACTGTCAGAGGGTCAGTACTGAGGGAGCACTGCACTGTCAGAGGGTCAGTACTGAGGGAGTGCTGCACTGTCAGAGGGTCAGTACTGAGGGAGTGCTGCACTGTCAGAGGGTCAGTACTGAGGGAGTGCTGCACCGATGGAGGGTCAGTACTGAGGGAGCACTGCACTGTCGGAGGGTCAGTACTTAGGGAGCGCTGCACTGCCGGAGGGTCAGTACTGAGGGAGTGCTGCACTGTCGGAGGGTCAGTACTGAGGGAGTGCTGCACTGTCGGAGGGTCAGTACTGAGGGAGTGCTGCACTGTCGGAGGGTCAGTACTGAGGGAGTGCTGCACTGTTGGAGGGTCAGTACTGAGGGAGTGCTGCACTGTCGGAGGGTCAGTACTGAGGGAGTGCTGCACTGTCGGAGGGTCAGTACTGAGGGAGTGCTGCACTGTTGGAGGGTCAGTACTGAGGGAGTGCTGCACCGATGGAGGGTCAGTACTGAGGGAGCACTGCACTGTCAGAGGGTCAGTACTGAGGGAGTACTGCACTGTCGGAGGGTCAGTACTGAGGGAGCGCTGCACTGCCGGAGGGTCAGTACTGAGGGAGTGCTGCACTGTCGGAGGGTCAGTACTGAGGGAGTGCTGCACTGTCGGAGGGTCAGTACTGAGGGAGTGCTGCACTGTCGGAGGGTCAGTACTGAGGGAGTGCTGCACTGTCGGAGGGTCAGTACTGAGGGAGTGCTGCACTGTCGAAGGGTCAGTACTGAGGGAGTGCTGCACTGTTGGAGGGTCAGTACTGAGGGAGTGCTGCACTGTCGGAGGTGCCATCTTTCAGATGAGAGATTAAATGAGGTCCTGTCTGCCCCCCATGCCCCCAGTGGATGTAAAAGGTCCCGTGGTCACTATTTCAAAGAAGAGCAGGGGAGTTCTCCCCGGTGTCCTGGCCAATATTTATCCTTCAATCAACATCACAAAAACAGATTATCTGACCTTTATCATATTGGTTTTTGTGGGATCTTGCTGTGTGTGCTAATTAGCTGCCATATTTCCTACGTTACAACAATGACTAACTTCAATAATTATTTCATTGTCTGTAAAACATTTTGGGACATCCTGAGGTTGTCAGAGACACCGCAGAAAGGCAAGTCCTTCTTTTTACTTCTAGCTCCATTCCACACTCCCCCACTAGGGGGAGCAGATTGTCCATCACATTGTCAATCTGAAGGGAGTTTTTCTTTAACTCCTACACGGCATGTGAACCTCACAGCCACACCAGCAACTATTGTCCATCCCTAACTGTCCTTTAAAAGGTGGTGGTGAAGGATATGATCACCATTACTGAGACGAGCTTTTTATTCCATGTTTATTTAAGTAAATTTAAATTCCCCAGATGCTGTGCTGGGATTTGAACTCTTGTCTCTGGATGATTAGTCCAGTAATATTATCACAATGTTGTGCAAATTGGGTTAATTTGAAATGTCAAACTGTGGTCAGCCTTACCTGAGGGTCAGAGGTCAGAAGGGGTCTTGACTGCAAAAGTTCATCCCAAATTTGGTTCCTTTACAAATATTGAAGTCCAGAAAATGGGGTCAGAGAAGGTCTATAAGAAGGGAAACGATTATTTCCAGCCTAGGCCTCCTCTTCGTTTGTCCATTGGCCCCGTGTGCTTCAAGCAAGATTCAACAGGCACAGTATTGAGAGGCCCAATTGCCTAATCTTTCAACATTAATAAGTCCAGGCACCTTGTAGGTCCACATCCTCCTCTCCCGCCTCCTCTACCTCCACCTCCTCCTCTACATCCTCCTCTAACTCCACCTTCCTCCTCTTTCTCCTCCTCCTCTTCTACCACCACCTCCTCTCCCTCCTGCTCCTCCTACTGATGAAGGTATGTTTGGTTGCAGGTCCTCAGGGTTACAAAGGAGACCGTGGTGACCGAGGACCCCCAGGTCCAGCTGGAATGAAAGGTTTGCCAGGGATTCCTGGTATCCAAGGGTCGTTCGGGGATAGTGGATTTCCTGGAACCCCTGGTCCCTACGGCATGGATGGGCTGCCAGGAATCGATGGACTAAAAGGTAAAATAATATTTAACGGGCGCTTAAATGAGTTAAACTGTGTAAATGCACATAGCAGCATTCCTATAAAAAGGATTTTCTTAAATTGAGCAGTGTAACTTTCTCAGAAATTATCCCATCTATATTGGAGGTGTGCTTGCTGAGAGTGCAAATGAATGTATTGAACCCTCTATTTTTGATTATAGATCATCCAGTAACACCAACACTGAGACTGGTGATGGGGCCATAATACTACACACCCTGCTGTGACCCCTACTGGGGTATAGCACTCGACCCCCACTCTGTGACCCACACTGGGGTATAACACTCTAACCCCACTCTGTGACCCCTACTGGGGTATAGCACTCTACCCCCATTTTGTGACCCCTACTGGGGTATAAAACTCGACCCCCATTCTGTGACCCACACTGGGGTAGAACACTCTACCCCCACTCTGTGACCCCTACTGGGGTATAACACTCTACCCCCACTCTGTGACCCCTTTTGGGGTATAACACTCTACCCCTACTCTGTGACCCCCACTGGGGTATAACACTTTACCCCCACTCCGAGACCCACGCTAGGGTATAACACTCTACCCCTACTGGGGTACAACACTTTACCCCCACTCTGTGACCCACACTAGGGTATAACATCTACCCCCACTCCATGACGCACACTGGGGTCTAACACTCTACCCCCACTCTGTGACCCACACTGGGGTTTAACACTCTACCCCCCCTCTGTGACTCATACCGGGCTTTAACACTCTACCCCCACTGGGGTCTAACACTCTACCCCCACTCTGTGACCCAAACTGGGATATAACACTCTACCCCCACTCTGTTACCCAAACTGGGGTATAACACTCTACCCCCACTCCGTGACCCACACTGGGGTTTAACACTCTACCCCAACTGGGGTATAACACTCAACCCCGACTCCGTGACCCCCACTGGGGTCTAACACTCTACCCCCACTCTGACCCAAACTGGGATATAACACTCTACCCCCACTCTGTTACCCAAACTGGGGTATAACACTCTACCCCCACTCCGTGACCCACACTGGGGTATAACATCTACCCCCACTCCGTGACCCACACTGGGGTATAGCATCTACACCCACTCCATGACGCACACTGGGGTCTAACACTCTACCCCCACTCTGTGACCCACACTGGGGTTTAACACTCTACCCCCCATCTGTGACTCATACCGGGGTTTAACACTCTACCCCCACTGGGGTCTAACACTCTACCCCCACTCTGTGACCCAAACTGGGATATAACACTCTACCCCCACTCTGTTACCCAAACTGGGGTATAACACTCTACCCCCACTCCGTGACCCACACTGGGGTTTAACACTCTACCCCAACTGGGGTATAACACTCTACCCCCACTCCGTGACCCACACTGGGGTTTAACACTCTACCCCAACTGGGGTATAACACTCTACCTCCACTCTGTGACCCAAACTGGGGTATAACACTCTATTCCCGCTCTGTGACCCACACTGGGGTTTAACTCTCTACCCCTCCTCTGTGACCCACACTGGGGTTTAACACTCTACCCCCACTCCGTGACCCACACTTGGGTTTAACACTGTACCCCCACTCTGTGACCCACACTGGGGTTTAACACTATACCCCTACTCTGTGACCCACACTGGGGTTTAACATTCTACCCCCACTCTGTGACCCACACTGGGGTTTAACAGTCTACCCCCACTCTGTGACCCACACTGGGGTTCAACACTCTACCCCCACTCCGTGACCCACACTGGGGTTTAACCCTCTATTCCCGCTTTGTGACCTCCACTGGGGTCTAACTCTCTACCCCCACTCCGTGACCCACACTGGGGTTTAACCCTCTATTCCCACTCTGTGACCCACACTGGGGTTTAACCCTCTATTCCCGCTCTGTGACCCACACTGGGGTTTAACTCTCTACGCCCCGCTCTGTGACCCACACTGGGGTTTAACTCTCTGCCCCCACTCCGTGACCCACACTGGGGTTTAACATTCTACCCCCACTCTGTGACCCACACTGGGGTTTGACACTCTAACCCCACTCTGTGACCCACACTGGGGTTTAACATTCTACCCCCACTCTGTGACCCACACTGGGGTTTAACACTCTAACCCCACTCTGTGACCCAAACTGGGGTTTAACACTCTGCCCCCACTCTGTGACCCACACTGGGGGTTAACACTCTACCCCCACTCTGTGACCCACACTGGGGTTTAACACTCTAACCCCACTCTGTAACCCACACTGGGGTTTAACCCTATACCCCCACTCTGTGACCCAAACTGGGGTTTAACACTCTGCCCCCACTCTATACCCCACTCTGTGACCCAAACTGGGGTTTAACACTCTGCCCCCACTCTGTGACCCACACTGGGGGTTAACACTCTACCCCCACTCTGTGACCCACACTAGTGTTTAACACTCTACCCCCACTCTGTGACCCACACTGGGGTTTAACACTCGACCCCCACTCTGTGACCCACACTGGGGGTTAACACTCTACCCCCACTCTGTGACCCACACTGGGGTTTAACACTCTACCCCCACTCTGTGACCCACACTGGGGTTTAACACTCGACCCCCACTCTGTGACCCACACTAGGGTTTAACACTCTACCCCCACTCTGTGACCCACACTGGGGTTTAACACCCGACCCCCACTCTGTGACCCACACTGGGGTTTAACGCTTTTGGGTTGGATTTTGACCTGCACAGTTTATTAGCTGTCTGTCTGTTTCCTATTTATACCATGTGTGATGTGTGATATTGCACGTCTGTTGTGGACCAGTTTTAAGTTCGCTGCTCTCTAACTGATTTGTGTTCATTGCATTCGTTCCTTTAGGTTTGAAAGGTTCGCCAGGAATGGCGGGATTCCCTGGTCTAAAGGGGGCTCAAGGTCGACCTGGCATCATAGGCCTGAAGGGAGATAATGGAATCCCCGGAATTACAGGGATCAGAGGCCAGTCCAGAGGGAAAGGTGCCAAAGGTAATTGTCAACCTGCAGTATCTTTCCTCACAGTTAGTGTGTGTGAGCTGTTTGAGTAACTCCTTTCTGGCAAAAGAGTAATCTCACCGCAGTTAAAATTCATTAAAGAAACAGGATCCCAATTTGCCTGTTGTATTATGTGTCCCAGCGGTTGCTATCCAGCTCAGGGAGTGCTGCAATGACAGAGGTGCCGTTATTCAGATCATAAACTACCTACATCAAAGTGACCATAATGTCACTTTCAAACAAAATGTTGCAAAGCTCTGTCTGGAAAATTACTATTTAGCTTCTCCACTGCAAATTTTTTCAGGGTCTTATGTCTGTTGTGTCTGAGGTTCTGCAACATAATTTCACAGTCAGTAATCTTGTGTACACCTCTCCTGGACTCTGGACTTCCAACAGATTCCTGGCACTTCCCATTTTCGATTGATTGATTGTTTTTCCAGGTCTCTGATCCACACGCCCATTGACCGAAACTCCACTCTGGGAGTGCAAGCACTAGACATTTAACTTACGAACATATGAACATACGTTACTTATCAAGAATCTATCTACCTCTGCCTTAAAAATATTCAACAACTCTGCTTCCACCGCCTTTTGAGGAAGAGAATTCCAAAGACTCACGACCATCTGAGAGAAAAAAATTCTCATCTCTGTCTTAAATGGGCGACCCCTTATTTTTAAACAGTGACCCCTAGTTCTAGATTCTCCCACAAGGGGAAACATCCTTTCCACATCCACCCTGTCAAGACCCCTCAGGATCTTATATGTTTCAATCAATTCCCCTCTTACTCTTCTAAACTCCAGCAGATACAATCCTAGCCTGTCCAATCTTTCCTCGTAAGACAGCCTGCCCATTCCAGGTATTAGTCTAGTAAACCTTCTCTGTACTGCCTCCAAAGCATTTACATCCTTCCTGAAATAAGGAGACCAATACTGTACACAGTACTCCAGATGTAGTCTCACCAATGCCCTGTATAACTGCAGCATAACCTCACTACTTTTGTATTCAATTCCCCTTGTGATAAACAATAACATTCTATTAGCTTTCCTAATTACGTGCTGTACCTGCATACTAACCTTTTACGATTCATGCACGAGGACACCCAGATCCCTCTGCATCTCAGAGCTCTACAATCTCTCACCATTTAGATAATGTGCTTCTTTTTATTCTTCCTGCCAAAGTGGACAATTTCCCACTTTCCCACATTATACTCCATTTGCCAGGTCTTTGCCCACTCACTTAACCTATCTATATTCCTATGTAGCCCCCGTATGTCCACTTCACAAGTTACTTTCCTACCTATCTTTGTGTCATCAGCAAATTTAGCAACCATACCTTCGGTCCCTTCATCTAAGTCATTTATATAAATTGTACAAAGTTGGGGCCCCAGCACAGATCCCTGTGGCACACCACTCGTTACATCTTGCCAACCCGAAAATGATCCATTTATGCCTACTCTCTGTTTCCTGTTAGCTAGCCAATCTTCTATCCATGCCAATATGTTACCCCTTACACCATGAGCTTTTATTTTCTGCAATAATTTTTGATGTGGCACCTTATCAAATGCCTTCTGGAAATCTAAGTACAATACATCCACCGGTTCCCCTTTATCCACAGCACATGTAACTCCCTCAATTGGTTAAACATGATTTCCCTTTCACAAAACCATGTTGATTCTGCCTGATTACCTTGAATTTTTCTAAATGTCCTGCTATAACGTCTTTAATAATAACTTCTAACATTTTCCCTAAGACAGATGTTAAGCTAACTGGCCTGTAGTTTCCTGCTTTCTGTCTCCCTCCCTTTTTGAATAAAGGAATTACATTCGCTATTTTCCAATCTAACGGAACCTTCCCTGAATCCAGGGAATTTTGGAAAATTAAAACTAACACATCAACTATCTCATTAGCCACTTCTTTTAACACCCTAGGATGAAGTCCATCAGGACACGGGACTTGTCAGCCCGCAGCTCCAACAATTTGTTCAGTACCACTTCCCTGGTGATTGTAATTTTCTTGAGTTCCTCCCTCCCTTCCATTTCTTGACTTACAGCTAATACTGGGAAGTTACTTGTATCCTCAATAGTGAAGACCGATGAAAAATATCTGTTCAATCCATCTGCCATATCCTTCTTATCCATTATTAATTCCCCAGACTCAGTTTCTACAGGACCAACGCTCATTTTGTTAACTCTTCTTTTTAAAATATCTATAGAAACTCTTACTATCTGTCTTTACATTTCTAGCTAGCTTTCTCTCATACTCTAATTTTACCTTCCTTATTAATCTTTTAGTCATTCTTTGCTGTTTTTTATATTCTGTCCAATCTTCTGACCTGCCTCCCATCTTTGCACAATTATAGGCTTTTTCTTTAAGTTTGATACTATCTTTAACTGTTTTGGTTAACCATGGATGGCGGGTCCCACCCTTGGAATTTTTCTTTCTCATTGAAATGTATCTATTCTGTGTATTCTGAAATATCCCCTTAAATGTTTACTACAGCATCTCTATTGACCCTATCCCTTAACCTGATTTTCCAGTTCACTTTAGCTAGCTCTGCTTTCATGCCCTCATAATTGCCCTTACTTAAGTTTAAAATACTAGTCTTAGACCCACTCGTCTCTCCCTCAAACTGAATGTAAAATTCAATCATATTATGATCGCTGCTACCTAGGGGTGCCTTAACTATGAAGTCATTAATTAATCTCGTTGCTCAATACCAGGTCTGGTATAGCCTGCTCTCCCGTTGGATCCAGAACTTATTGTTCCAAGAAATTATCTCAAAAACATTCTATGTACTCCTCATCTTGGCTACCTTTGCCAATCTGATTTTTCCAGTCTATATGTAGGTTAAAATCCCCCATAATTATCACTGTACCTTTCTGACAAGTTGCCATTATTTCTTCCTTTATATCCCATCCTACAGTGTGGTTAGTGTTAGAGGGCCTGTACACCACTCCCACAAGTGACTTCTTGCCTTTATGATTTCTCATCTCTACCCAAACTGATTCTACATCCTGGTCTCCTGAACTTAGGTCATCCCTCTCTATTGCGCTAATACCATCATTAATTAACAGACCTACCCCTCCACTTTTTCCTAGCTTCCTGTACTTCCTAAATGCCATGTAGCCTTCAATATTCAGGCCCCAATCTATGAGATCCTACAGCCATGTCTCTGTAATAGCTATTAGATCGTACTTATTTATTTCTATTTGTGCTCTCAGTTCATCTGTTTTGTTTCAAATGCTATGTGCATTCAAAGACAGAGCCTTTAGTTTTATCCTTTTATTATTTTTGTAACCTCTAGCCTTATCTGTTGATTTACTCTTAGATTTGTACACTCTGTCCTTTCCTGTCACAGTCTATCATTTCCCATATTAATACCTTTCTCTCTTGCTTTGTCTCTACTCCTTGATTTACCATATCTTCCCAGATTTGATCCCTTGCCCCCACTATTCAGTTTAAACGCCTCTCTACTTCCCTAGTTATGCAGCTCACTAGAACACCGGCCCCAGCACGGTTCAGGTGGAGACCGTCCCAACGGTATAGCCACCACTTTCCCCAGTACTGGTGCCAGTGCCCCAGAAACCGGAACCCATTTCTATCACACCAGTCTTTGAGTCACGCATTAATTTTCTCTAATCTTACTTGCCCAAAGCCAATTTGCATGTGGCTCAGGTAATAATCCAGAGATTATTACCTTTGAGGTTCTGTTTCTTTCTGTTTCTGCAGAACCTCTTTCCTTGTCCTGCCTATGTTAGTGGTACCTACATGGACCATGATGACTGGATCCTCCCCCTCCCACTGTAAGTTCCTCTCCAGCCCTGGACAGATGTCCCGAACCCTGGCACCGGGCAGGCAACCAAGCCATCTGGACTTTCACTCTTTGCTGCAGAGAACAGTGTCAATCCCCCTAACTATACTGTCTCCTACTACCACTACATTCCTTTTTTCTCCCTCCACATGAATGGTTTCCTGTACCATGGTCAGATTGCTCATCCACCCTGCAGTCCCCACTCTCATCCAAACAAGCTGAAAGAACCTCAAACCTGTTGGACAAGTGCAAAGGCTAAATTAAATTAAAAGCTTACCTGTAAACTCAACCCGGCGGCTCTCTGTTTCCTGGCTCTGTCTCTCGATTCTGACGACACTCTGATGGCACTTTTCCATTTTTCCCGGCTCCGGTCCTCTGCTCCCGCTGTGCTCCTCTCTCTCTCTCTCTCTGCTCCTGCCGTGCTCCTCTCTCTCTCTCCACTCCCGCGGGGCTCCTGTCTCTCTCCCCACTCCCGCCGTTCTCTTCTCTCTCTCTCTGCTCCTGCCGTGCTCCTCTCTCTCTCTCCGCTCCACCCGTGCTCCTCTCTCTCTGTCCGCACCCGCCGTGCTCCTCTCTCTCTCTCTCTCTGCTCCCGCTGTGCTCCTCTCTCCCTCTCTCCGCTCCCGCCGTGCTCCTCTCTCTCTCTCCGCTCCCGCCATGCTCCTCTCTCTCCATTTCCGCCGTGCTCCTCTCTCTCTCTCAACTCCCGCTGTGCTCCTCTCTCTCTCTCAACTCCCGCCGTGCTCCTCTCTCTCTCTCTCCACTCCCACCGTGCTCCTCTCTCTCTCTCTCCGCTCCCGCTGTGCTCCTCGCTCTCTCTCCACTCCCACCGTGCTCCTCTCTCTCTCTCTCCATTCCCACCGTGCTCCTCTCTCTCCATTCCCACCGTGCTCCTCTCTCTCTCTCCACTCCCGCCGTGCTCCTCTCTCTCTCACCACTGACGCCGTGCTCCTCTCTCTCTCTCTCACTCCACTCCCGCCGCGCTCCTCTCTCTCTCTCCGCTCCCGCCGTGCTCCTCTCTCTCCATTCCTGCCGTGCTCCTCTCTCTCTCTCAACTCCTGCCGTGCTCCTCTCTCTCCACTGCCGCCGTGCTCCTGTCTCTCTCCCCACTCCCGCCGTTCTCTTCTCTCTCTCTCTGCTCCTGCCGTGCTCCTCCCTCTCTCTCCGCTCCCGCCATGCTCCTCTCTCTCCACTCCCATTGTGCTACTCTCTCTCTCTCCACTCCCGCCGTGCTCCACTCTCTCTCTCGCCGCTCCCGCTGTGTTCCTCTCTCTCTCTCCACTCCCGCCGTGCTCCTCTCTCTCTCTCCGCTCCTGCCATGTTCCTCTCTCTCTCTCCATTCCCGCCGTGCTCCTCTCTCTCCGCTCCTGCCATGTTCCTCTCTCTCCACACCCGACGTGCTCCTCTCTCTCTCTTTCCACTCCAGCCGAGCTCCTCTCTCTCTCTCTCCACTCCCGCTGTGCTCCTCTCTCTCTCCGCTCCACCCGTGCGCCTCTCTCTCCATTCCCACCATGCTCCTCTCTCTCTCTCCACTCCTGCCGTGCTCCTCTCTCTCTCTCCGCTCCTGCCGTGCTCCTCTCTCTCTCTCCACTCCCTCCGTGCTCCTCTCTCTCTCTCTGCTCCCGCCGTACTCCTCTCTCTCTCTCCACTCCCGCCGTGCTCTTCTCTCTCTCTCTCTACTCCCGCCGTGCTCCTCTCTCTCTCTCCATTCCCGCCGCGCTTCTCTATCTCTCTCTCTCCATTCCCGCCGTGCTCCTCTCTCTCTCCTTCCATTCTCTCTGTGCTCCTCTCTCTCCATTCCCGCTGTGCTTCTCTCTCTCTCTCCGCTCCCGCCGTGCTCCAGTCTCTCTCTTTCCATTCCCGCTGTGCTCCTCTCTCTCCATTCCCGCTGTGCTCCCCTCTCTCTCTCTGCTGCTGCCGTGCTCCTCTCTCTCTCTTTCCATTCCTGCAGTGCTCCTCTCTCTCCATTCCCGCAGTGCTTCTCTCTCTCTCCACTCCCGCCGTGCTCCTCTCTCTCTCTCCATTCCCGCCGTGCTTCTCTCTCTCTCTCTCCATTCCCGCTGTGCTTCTCTCTCTCTCTCCGCTCCCGCTGTGCTCCTCTCTCTCTCTTTCCATTCCTGCTGTGCTCCTCTCTCTCTCTTTCCATTCCCGCCGTGCTCCTCTCTCTCTCTCCATTCCCACCATGCACCTCTCTCTCTCTCTCTCTACTCCCGACATGCTCCTCTCTCTCTCTCTCCATTCCCACTGTGCTCCTCTCTCTCTCTCCGCTCCCGCCGTGTTGCTCTCTCTCTCTCTCCACTCCCGCCATGCTCCTCTCTCTCTCTCTCCATTCCCACTGTGCTTCTCTCTCTCTCTCCGCTCCCGCCGTGTTGCTCTCTCTCTCTCCACTCCCGCCATGCTCCTCTCTCTCTCTCTCTCCACTCCCGCCATGCTCCTCTCTCTCCACTCCCGCCATGCTCCTCTCTCTCTCTCTCCACTCCCGCCATGCTCCTCTCTCTCCACTCCCGCCATGCTCCTCTCTCTCTCTCTCTCTCCATTCCCGCTGTGCTTCTCTCTCTCTCTCCGCTCCCGCCATGCTCCTCTCTCTCTCTCTCCACTCCCGCCGTGCTCCTCTCTGCCTCTGTCTCCGATCTCCGACTCTGGGCTTTTGCACGCTTTTTTAACTTGTTATCCATATGCAGAGGGAAGAGGCAGGTGCACAATTCACAGCATCAACATTCCCATCATTAGCACGCACAAGATTATTTTCTACATCAGTTTGTTTCAGATTTTCTTCGATGATGCACTGATCTCTTCAAGAGTTTTAATCAGGCCAAGCAGGGTTAGAGGGCAGAAGAGGCACTGGACCTAAACTGGGTCTGTGGAAGGAGGGCCAAGCAGTTTGTGGGAAAGGAGGCGGAGACGGGTTATAGAGGGGAGGATGAAAGATTTGTCAGATGTTATACATGGATGTAATTGATGTGTGGCATGAGTTGTACAGTCATATCATGTCACCACAATAAAGGAACCAGATTGAACCACACTCTCCCACTCTGTACATTCACTGCATGCAAAGCATTGACATCTCATCTTTTTTTTATTCATTCTTGGAATGTGGGCGTTGCTGGCTATGCCAGCATTTATTGCCCATCCCGAACTGCCCCTTGAGAAGCTGCCTTCTTGAACCTCTGCAGTCCATGTGGGGTAGGTACACCCACAGTGCAGTTAGGAAGGGAGTTCCAGGATTTTGAGCCAACGACAGTGAAGGAACGGCGATATAGTTCCAATCAGGATGGTGTGTGACTTGGAGGGGAACTTGCAGGTGTTGGTGTTCCCATGCATCTGCTGTCCATGTCCTTCTAGTTGGTAGAGGTCATGGGTTTGGAAGGTGCTGTCGAAGGAGCCTTGGTGCGTTGCTGCAGTGCATCTTGTAGATGGTACACACTGCAGCCACTGTGAGTCACTGGTGGAGGGAGTGAATGTTTGTGGATGGGGTGCCAATCAAATGGGCTGCTTTCTCCTGGATGGTGTTGAGCTTCTTGAGTGTTGTTGGAGCTGCACCCATCCAGGCAAGTGGAGAGTATTCCATCACACTCCTGACTTGTGCCTTGTAGATGGTGGACAGGCTTTGGGGAGTCAGGAGGTGAGTTACTTGACGCAGGATTCCTAGCCTCTGACCTGCTCTTGCAGCCACGGTATTTATATGGCTACTCCAGTTCAGTTTCTGGTCAATGGTAACCTCCAGGATGTTGATAGTGGGGGATTCAGCGATGGTAATGCCATTGACTGTCAAGGGGAGATGGTTAGATTTTCTCTTGTTGGAGATGGTCATTGCCTGGCAATTGTGTTGTGCGAATGTTACTTGCCACTTATCAGCCCAAGCCTGGATATTGTCCAGGTCTTGCTGCATACAGGCACAGACTGCTTCAGTATCTGAGGAGTTGCGAATGGTGTTGAACACTGTGCAATCATCAGTGAACATCCCCACTTCTGACATTATGATGGAGGGAACGTCATTGATGAAACAGCTGAACATCTTTGGGCCTCGGACACTACCCTGTTAAACTTCAGGTGGTGGTGTTCCCATGTATTTGCTGCCCTTGTCCTTTTAGTTGGTAGAGGTCGCGGGTTTGGAAGGTGCTGTCTAAGGAGCCTTGGTGCATTGCTGCAGTGCATCTAGTAGATGGTTCGATTCTCTCTTGTTGGAGATGTTCAGTGCCTGGCACTTGTGTGGCGCGAATGTTACTTGCCACTTATCAGCCCAAGCCTGGATATTGTCCAGGTCTTGCTGCATTTCTACACGGACTGCTTCAGTATCTGAGGAGTCACAAATGGTGCTGAAAATTGTGCAATCATCAGCGATCATCCCCACTTCTGACCTTATGATTGATGGAAGGTCATTGATGAAGCAGCTGAAGTTGGTTGGGCCTAGGACACTAGGGTGAAGCAGATCGTACTTCAGAAGAATCATGTCAAACAGAAAAGCAGAGTGGGACAGGAAGGGAGAGAGAGATTAACAGTAAGTAGCCAAAACTAGTTTATTCATCTTGACAGGCTGTTAAACTAGGTCCTGGATTCTAAAATACAGAAACAACAGCATCGCTCATGAATAAAATATAATTTACTCACCAAAGCTAGTGACAAAATTAGAAGAATACAATTACAGATAAAGAGTATTGTTCAGTTCCTCCAATAAAGTGATTCTTTTAAATTCACATGTCTATATCTCAGTCTATCATTGTTGATTCTGATTCATCTTGAAAAAGATCATTATTAACAATAAGCTTTTCTGCAAAAAGTTGAATGGTTGTTACTGCATCTATTATTCAGTTACAAAATGTTCAGTCACTATCTGTAAGATTGTACTCCAGACTAACCAATTAATGTCCAAGCCAAATCTCTTACCTGTTAGCAAAGGTGCACTTTTAATGTAATGCAATTATATGATGCAGACAACTTTCAAATTACATTGTCTACTCAGGTTGTCTGCCCTCAAACTGGATAATAAATGATGCACATTGCAGTTACTGATCTTTGATATACTTGTAAATCATGTCCTTTAATCCAATTTTCAGTGAGAAAAATCAGTTAATGACTGTTTCTAACATGGTCATTGAAACATAATAAATTTTTACTCTGTCTTCTCCGACAGTTTGTAAAACTGCAAATGCAACATGGATTCTGTTAAGGAATCGCAGACAGTTCATCATAGATTAAGGTTTATTAAAGCTATCCATTATCTTGTATTTACTAACTATTGTATATGGGTCAGCAGCATCCTGTTTTGCCATTATCATACAACTCCATTACACTGTCCTCTTGTATTCATGGGGAACTTACATTGCTGGAAATTCCTCGGATTTTCTTGCCTGTTTTGCCCTCAATACAAATTCTGGAACATTGTGATTCCAAATGGATAGCAGTGAAATTGCGACATTTATATTGTCGTAAAAGTCCAACAACTTTCAACATGTCGCTGAGCTTATGTCCCAAGTGAAACTAATATGTGCCAGAGGGTAGAATTCGGACGTTCCCTACGTGACTTTTGCTATTTAAAATGAGTTTACATAAAACAAGCCTTTAAACTTGCATTTTAAAATAAGCTAGCTGGTAGATTATTTTAAACACAACATTAAAGGCTTGAAGCAGTGTTGTCCAGCCTTTACAAGTGGGGGGGGGGGGGGGACATTACAATTTTTGTCTTACATAGGGAGCTGGTGAGACAATTTTGGAAAGATAAAGGCATTAAAAAATTATCTTACTGTTATTCAAAACAACAACAAATGTGCATTTTTGTGAAGAACCTTTACATGAGAAGACTATTGACTTACTTTCTCTTCACTGTGTTGGACACTGATTTAGTGAGATCCCTGCCATTTTTTTCTTGCTTGCATAAGTCGTCAATGTTTGCCCACACACTTCTTGTAACGATGTGAAGTATTCCGGATAGATGTCCATCTGTCAGGAATGATCTTGATCACTCTCTCTCTCCCTCCTCTCTCTCTCTCTCTGTCTGTCTCTCCCCTCCCTCTCTGTGTCCCCCCTTCCCTGTGTCCTCCTCTCACTCTCTCTGAACTTGTCTCTCTCTGCCCCCTCTCTGCCCCTCTCCCTCTCTTTCTCTTTGTCCACCCCTACACTCTGCAGCCCCCTCTCTCTCTCTCTCTGGCCTTTGCTGAGTGGAAACAGTAGTTTTCAAACTTCAGACAGCTTCGCAGTTTTCCAGCAGGCTTTTTCAAAAAAAAAATTGGAAGTTTTTGGCAAACCCCAAATGTGTCCAAAATTTGGAAACCACTGTTCCACTCACAGCATCTGTCAGCGATGAATATGGAAAGGTGTGTTAAAGAGCGTTAGATAAAAATCTGAGCTCCGAAATTCCAATTCAGCTGTGAAACAGACAGTGCAATTTGTTATAAAGCCAATCTCTTTGGAAAGAAGAAGCCAATGGGAAATTACTAGTCATGGACGTCAAAGGTTTTTACCACGGACACTGGTGTCTGTGTACGGACACATTGCCGACTCCTGGTTGTGGGATCGCTTAGTTCTTCCACTGTTTAGCATGCATGTAATCATGTGTTGTAGCTTCACCAGGTTGGCACCTCATTTTAAGGTATGCCTGATGTTGCTCCTGGCATGCCCTCCTGCACTCTTCATTGAACCAGGATTGGTCCTCCGGCATGATGGTAATGGTAGAGTGGGGGATATACCAGGCCATGAGGTTTCAGATTGTGGTTGAGTACAATTCTGCTGCTGCTGATGACCCACAACGCCTCATGGATGTCCAATTTCGAGTTACTAGATCTGTTCTGAATCTATCCCATTTATCATGATGGTAGTGCCATACAACACAATGGAGATCCTCAGTGTGCTCAGTGTCAAGATGGGACTTCGTCTCCACAAGGACTGTCTCCTAGCAATACTCTAATGGACAAATGCATCTGCAACAGGTAGATTGATGAGGGCGAGATCAAGTAGGTTTTTCCCTTTTGTTGGCTCACTCACCACCTGCCGCAGACCCAGTCTGGCAGCTATGTCCCTCAGGACTCAGCGGGTTTAGTCAGTAGTGGTGTTACTGAGCCACTCTTGGTGAAAGACATTGAAGGCCCCCACCCAGAGTATATTCTGCACCCTTGCCACCCTCAGTGCTTCTTCCAATTGGTGTTCAACATGGAGGAGTACTGACTCATCAGCTGAGGGGGGGGGGAACAGTAGATGGTAATCAGCAGGAGGTTTCTGTATCCATGTTTGACCTGATGTCATGAGACTTTGTGGGGTCTGAAGTCAATGTTGAGGACTCCCAGGGCCACTCCTTCCCGACTGTATTCCACTGAGCCATCACCTCTGCTGGGTTTGTCCTGCCGGTGTGACAGGACGTACCCAGAGTTGGTGATGGTGGTATCTGGGACACTGTCTCTCGGTACGTTTCTGTGAGTATGACATTGTCAGGCTGTTGTTTGCCTACTCTGTGGGACGGTTCTCCCAATTTTGGCACAAGCCCCCAGATGTCAGTGAGGAGTAGATTGCAGGGTCGACAGGGCAGTTTGTGCCTTTGTCATTTCCAGTACCTAGGTCAATGCTGGATGGCCCATCTGGTTTTATTCTTTTTCAACTTTTCTATCGCAGTTTGATACAACTTGCTCGGCCATTCCAGAGGGCAGTTAAGAGTCAACCACATTGCTGTGGGCTGGAGTCACATGCAGGCCAGACTGGGTAAGGATGGCAGATTTCCTTCCCTCAAGGGCATTAGTGAACCAGATGGGTTTTTATGACAATCTGGTAGTTTCATGGTCACCATTACTGAGACTAGCTTTTTATTCCAGATTTATTTAATGAGTTTAAATTCCTCCAGCTGCTGTGGTGGGATTTGAACCGTGTCTCCAGAGCATTAGTCTGGGCCTCTGGATTACTCTTTCAGAAACATAATCACGATGTTACTCTCACAGCAAAGGCTTTGTGCCAATGACAGGTGATTGCAGAATGACGATGTTTTTTAATGACCACAGGTGACCGTGGAGAAACTGGGCCTCCTGGGCCACCACCACCAATCGAGCCTGCCATGATGGTGAGGGTGAAAGGGGACAAGGGAGATGATGGTTATCCTGGGGAACCTGGTTTCATCGGTCCCAGAGGTACTGTACGACAGGAATGTGAAAACTGGAAAGAAATGACATTTGATTCTGTTGTTTGGTTTTGTGTGCAATGGATAATCCTAAATCTAAGCCATGTTGTTCAGAACACTTTCAAGCTTGTGTTGGTGCTTAGCTGAAACCTCTTCAACTTCTCAGGTGAGTTGTTGTGATCTGGAACGCGCTGCCTGAAAGGGCGGTGGAAGCAGATTCAATAGTAATTTTCAAAAGGGAATTGAAGAAATATTTAAAGGGAAAAATTTTTAAGGCTATGGGGAAAGAGCACGGGTGTGGGACTAATTGGATAGCTCTTTCAAAGAGCCAGCACAAACACGATGGGCTGAATGGCCTCCTTCTGTGCTGAAAGATTCATTATTCTGACCTGCTTTTCGGACTGCAGGATGGACTCATTCCTCTTACACATGGATGCACAGGGCTGATGATATCTGAAATTGACTGGGATCCTCATTCGTTCATCCACAATCTGTCACCTCACACTTCTCGGTATTCCATTTAACCCAATATCAATCTGCCCACTTAACTATCACTTTCAGTTAACTATACTCCCTACTTCTGTCTTGTCTGCGAATGACACCTGGAGACTGTCGACTGTCCAGTCTGAAAACACTGGAGCTGTGATCACATTTTCCTCCAGCCGTCTGCCTGCACACTCCCGCCATTGGTTGCCTCGCTTGCCCATCCTCATGGTGCCCCGCCCTCCCACACTCCCACCATTGGTCGCCTGACACATTCATCGTCATGGTTCCCCGCCCACCCTCAAACACACACTTGTTACCTATAAATACAACTGTTCCACTGCTCCCTTGGCCGGCTCCCACCTAGCTTCCTTCTTAAACTTGACCCTTTAACCCTGATGTACGCTGGCTTCCAGACCAGCAAAGCCTCAAATTTAACATTCTCATACTTGTTTTCAAATCCTTCTATGGCCTTGTCACTCCCTACCATGGTCACAACCTTCTGAGTTATCTATGCTCATCTAACTCGGGCTTTTTGTCCATTCCCACTCCCTTCGCTGCACCATTGGCGGCCATGCCTTCAGTTGCCTGGACCCTAAGCTCTGACATTCCCTCCCTAAACCTCTCTCCCTCTCTATCTCTCTTGCCCCTGCTTTTAAAGACACTGCTTAAAACCGACTTCTTTGACCAAGATTTTGGTAAACTGTCCTAAAATCTCCGTATGTGACTCAGTGTCAAATTTTGTCTGATTTTCTTGTGAAGAAACTTGGGATGTTTGACTACATTAAAGGCACGGTGCTATATCAATGCAAGTTGTTGTTATTATTGGTGTCCTTCTTATCAGAGAGTAAAGGAATCGGACTGTCTGTGTGAGCAATCCCCTGGATTTACTTCTGTTGTTTTTTTACTCAGGGGCCAAGGGGATGCCTGGATTGCCGGGTCAGCCTGGAAAGTCTGGTTTCCCTGGAGTTCCAGGGCAACTGAAAGGGAGACCAGGATTGCCAGGAATCTCTGGTGAGCCCGGGATCAAAGGAATGCCAGGACCACCTGGGCCTCTGGGCATTAGTGGCTTCCCTGGGATGCCTGGCGTGAAGGTAGGTTTGACGGAAAATGATTGCCTTTCATCTGAACTGAGTCTCTGAGTGAGCGCCAAACTGAATTCGCCTGAAGTGTCAGCTGAATAGGGAGCACACGCACTACTAAATCAGCAGATTGTGGCTTCAAGCTCCACTTCACAGACTCAAAGCAATAATCGAGACAGACACTGAGGGTACTGACGGGGGTGCTGCACTGTCGGAGGGTCAGTACTGAGGGAGTGCTGCACTGTCGGAGGGTCAGTACTGAGGGAGTGCTGCACTGTCAGAGGGTCAGTACTGAGGGAGCACCGCACTGTTGGAGGGTCAGAACTGAGGGAGCATTGCACTGTCGGAGGGTCAGTACTGAGGGAGTGCCACACTGTCGGAGGGTCAGTACTGAGGGAGTGCTGCACTGTCAGAGGGTCAGTACTGAGGGAGTGCTGCACTGTCGGAGGGTCAGTACTGAGGGAGTGCTGCACTGTCAGAGGGTCAGTACTGAGGGAGTGCTGCACTGTCAGAGGGTCAGTACTGAGGGAGTGCTGCACTGTCGGAGGGTCAGTACTGAGGGAGTGCTGCACTGTCAGAGGGTCAGTACTGAGGGAGTGCTGCACTGTCAGAGGGTCAGTACTGAGGGAGTGCTGCAATGTCAGATGGTCAGTACTGAGGGAGCACTGTTGGATGAAATGCTAAACCGAGGCCCTTTCTGCCCTCTCAGGTACTGCACTTTGAAATGAACAGGCCGTGGATAACCAAAAAGCATTTGGAGGACACATTACCCACGGCACCCTGCAAATGTGAGCGGGGCAGGTGGAGTTCTCCCTGGTGTCCTGTGCTCATATTTATCCCTCGGCCTACAGCACCAAACGACTGTTTATCGGTCATTAAAACATTGCTGTTTATGGGATCTTGCTGTGCACAAATTGGCTGCTGCTTTTCCTACATCACATCAGTGACCACACTTCAAAAAATACTTCATTGGCTGTAAAGAGTTTTGGGACATCCTGAGGGTGTGAACGGCGCTATAGAAATGCAAGTCTCTTGTTTTAAAGTGAGGTTTTTTTTTTACAGGGTGTCTCAGGTAACCCTGGCCTGCCTGGAGCCTTGGGACGCCCAGGCCTGCATGGACTGAAAGGTGAGTGAAAGCAAAGCAAGTCCCCAGAACACAAACAGTTCGTCCTGAGCAAAGTGGGCAACATTCCTGAGTCAGTGAGTTTTTTGTGACTACCTCATTCTTTGAGTGTTGGGAGAGAGGTTAAGGGGTGATCTAATTGAGGTGTTTCAGATTATTAAAGGAGTTGATAGTGTCGATAGAGAGAAACTATCTCCTCTGGTGTGGGGAGTCCAGAACAAGGGGGCAGAACCTAAAAGTTAGAGCCAGGCCGTTCAGGGTGATGCCAGGAAGCATTTCTTCACACAAAGGGAAGTGGAAATCTGTAATAAAAACAGAAAATGCTGGAAATTCTCAGTAATCTGGCAGCGTCTATGGAGAGGGAAACACAGTTTCAGGTCGATAACCTTTTCAGAACTCTTTCCTCACAAAAATGCTGTTGAGGCTGGGGGTGAATTAAAAATTTCAAAACTGAATTTGCTAGATTTTTGTTGGGTCAAGGGTTTAGGGTTATGGAACCAAGGTGGGCAGCTGAAGTTATGATACAGTTCAGTCATGATCCAATTGAATGGCAGAACAGGCTCCAAGGGCTGAATGGCCTCGCCCTGCTCCTAGAACAAATTAAAAAAAAGACCCTTAACTTGGGGAGTGTTTGAAGATGAGTTGCAAGCTAATGAGTATGGTAATAGCATGGTAATGAGTGTGTGTTACTCTCTACACTGCGTAACTTGACTGTGGAATGTAAAGGGTTTCACTCTTTAATGACAGGGGAACCAGGGGAAAGAATGAACCTGCCGGGACAATCAGGATACAAGGGTGAAACTGGTCAACAGGGGCTCAAAGGTAAGCGGCCTGTCACTGCCGTAACAGAAACGGACGGTGTCTGTGTTTTTGCAATGTTGTATATTGACGCTGTGTGTTACATTACAGGAAAACCAGGTCTTCCAGGGATACCAGGTAAACCTGGGCAACCAGGAGATCCCGGCATTGAGGGGATGAAAGGAGCACCAGGTGATCCTGGACTCTCAGGTCAACAGGGTAAGTACCCTACCTTGTATCTCCATGGGTTAACCCTTGGGTTCCCACTGTCCACTCTAGTGTTAGCTATTCCTCCTTGACTTACATGTATAACACGGTCACCTGTCTTTACAAGAACACGAGATACTGAGGGATGAGAAAGACCACTTGGTTCATTTTAATTCATCCATCCAGAACAATCCGCCACCCGCCTCCCCTGACGGCTCCAGAGTTTGGGTCTTCATTCCATCCAAGTGTTGGTCACTCTCTAGGTGAAGTGGAGCCTCCTGAAGTTAATCAGCAATGTCCATTGCTCACATCCATGGAGTTATACAGCACAGAAACAGGCCCTTCGGCCATCATCTCAGTGACAGCTAACAAGCCATCAATGGCGAAGGAATCAGGGTGACTTCTCTCTGCGCTGAATACAGTCTTTAATATTCTGACCCATGTGCAGAGAGATTAATGTCGCTGATTTATCTCTGCCTTTGAATCACATTTCCACATTCAGCAGCCTCACCTCCTCTCTTTCCAGACAGTGAATTACATTGGACCTCTGTTTCTGGGCTGGGGCTGTAACATGCAGAAAATGCAATGCAAACCCCACCATCACCCCTCCCTCGCTCTCCACACTCCCCTCCCCTATCACCGCTCCCCCTGCTCTCCGTCCTCCCCATCACCCCTCCCCCATCACCCCTCTCCCTGCTCTCCGTCCTCCTCATCACCCCTCCCCCTGCACTCCGTCCTCCCCATCACCCCTCTCCCTGCTCTCCATCCTCCCCATCACCCCGCCCCCTGCTCTCCGTCCTCCCCATCACCCCTCCCCCTGCTCTCCGTCCTCCCCATCACCCTTCTCCCTGCTCTCCATCCTCCCCATCACCCCGCCCCCTGCTCTCCGTCCTCCCCATCACCCCTCTCCCTGCTCTCCATCCTCCCCATCACCCCTCTCCCTGCTCTCCGTCCTCCCCATCACCCCTCCCCCTGCTCTCTGTCCTCCCCATCACCCCTCTCCCTGCTCTCCGTCCTCCCCATCACCCCTCCCCCTGCTCTCCATCCTCCCCATCACCCCTCTCCCTGCTCTCCGTCCTCCCCACCACCCCTCTCCCTGCTCTCCGTCCTCCCCATCACCCCTCCCCCTGCTCTCCGTCCTCCCCATCACCCCTCTCCCTGCTCTCCGTCCTCCCCACCACCCCTCTCCCTGCTCTCCGTCCTCCCCATCACCCCTCCCCCTGCTCTCCGTCCTCCCCATCACCCCCCTCCCTGCTCTCCGTCCTCCCCACCACCCCTCTCCCTGCTCTCCGTCCTCCCCATCACCCCTCCCCCTGCTCTCCGTCCTCCCCATCACACCGCCCCCTGCTCTCTGTCCTCCCCATCACCCCTCTCCCTGCTCTCCGTCCTCCCCATCACCCCTCTCCCTGCTCTCCGTCCTCCCCATCACCCCTCCCCCTGTTCTCTGTCCTCCCCATCACCCCTCTCCCTGCTCTCCGTCCTCCCCATCACCCCTCCCCCTGCTCTCCGTCCTCCCCATCACCCCTCTCCCTGCTCTCCGTCCTCCTCATCAGCCCTCCCCCATCACCCCTCTCCCTGCTCTCCGTCCTCCCCACCACCCCTCTCCCTGCTCTCCGTCCTCCCCATCACCCCTCTCCCTGCTCTCCATCCTCCCCATCACCCCTCCCCCATCACCTCTCTCCCTGCTCTCTGTCCTCCTCATCACCCCTCCCCCTGCTCTCCGTCCTCCCCACCACCCCTCCCCCCTTCCGCCCTCCCCTTCTCTCCACACTTCCCCATCCTCCAATATTACCAGAATTTTAAGAAGCAAATTTGTTCAGTACTGGTCGAGGGTTTACGCGAAGATAGAATCTGCATTTCCATAGCGTCTTTCATGGCCTCAAAGTGTCCCCAGTGAACCATGAATTACTTTGGAAATGTAGCCACTGTTGTGATGTAGGGAACACAGAGAAAGACGATTGGTTTTCCATCTTTCTATAACCTCAGACCGGCTGTGAAACCAGCGGGCGAATTGCTATCACCCATTAGTGCTTCTGTCAAAGAACAATTCCCTGCATTGGCTCCTGGCACCTTTCAGGATGGGAGTGATTTTTGGATTCTCTTTTCCACAGGCTCCACTGGATTTCCTGGAATAACAGGTGACAGAGGAACACGAGGCCCTGACGGTCCTGCTGGTCAACCGGGGTACATGGGATTTCCCGGATATCAAGGGAATAAAGGTAAAGGAGTACACAGAGGCGTGGCTACTATCACAGCTGCCTGATATAGAGCATGCTGAAGAGAATGTGTGGGAGTAAATTATGCAACATCCAGCTTTAATGGTTTGTTTGGTGAATTGGAGTGAGCAGTGTGGCCACGATTTCTTGTTTGTTATTCCCATCGTGTGGAATGCGCATCGGGAAGGCACAATCTGAAAGTTTACCCTAATATTAGTAATGGAATCACAGGGGTGAATCTTGATCCAGTGCAGAGACTCACTTGATGGTTGGAGTCATACCTAGCACAAAGGAAGATGGTTGTGGTTGTTAGAGGTCAATCATCTGAGCTCCAGGACATCACTGCAGGAGTTCCTCAGGGTAGTGTCTTAGGCCCAACCATCTTCAGCTGCTTCATCAATGACCTTCCTTCAATCATTAGGTCAGAAGTGGGGATGTTCACTGATGAATGCACAATGTTCAGCACCATTCACGACTCCTCAGATACTGAAGCAGCCTCACCAAGGCTCCTTCGACAGCACCTTCCAAACCCACGACCTCTACCAACTAGAAAGACAAGGGCAGCAGATGCATGGGAACACCACCACCTGCAAGTTCCCCTCAAGGTCACACACCATCCTGACTTGGAACTATATCACCATTCCTTCACTGTTGCTGGGTCAAAATCCTGGAACTCCCTTCCTAACAGCACTGTGGGTGTACCTACATCCCAAGGACTGCAGCAGCTCAAGAAGGCAGCTCACCACCACCTTCTCAAGGGCAATTAGGGATGGGCAATAAATACTGGCCTGGCCAGCGATGCCCACATCCCATGAATGAATACTAAAAGAGCAGTTTAGAGAGCCAGCACAGGTACAGCAGTGTAGCGGTATCTGTGACTGCATCAGTAATCCAGAGAACAGGAGTTCAAACCCCAATGGGGCAGCTTTAGAACTTTAATTCAGCTTTTAAAATTATGGAAATAAAAAGCTGGTCTCAGTAAAAGTGACCGTGAAATTGTTGGATTGTCGTAAAAACCATCCGGTTCACTAATGTCCTTTAGGGAGGGAAACCTGCAGTCTTTAACCAGTCTGGCTCTATATGTGACTTCAGACCCACACTAATGTGCTTGACTCTTATCTGCTCCCAGAAGTGGCCGAACAAGACAATCGATCAGGAATGGGTGATAAAGGTTGTCCACATCCCGGAAATGAATAAAACAAAACTCACAATTTTCCTTTGAGATTATTGGCTGGAAAAGCAGCAGAAATGGAGTGTGCAGGTTCACCTGGAGAATTCTCCAATCTCTTGCTCCTGTCCAACAAGACTCCACACAGTGAACAGTTTCACAGCATTTACCCTCAAACTCGCAAAGTTATTGTTGTTAAATTCAGAGCTGAGTTTCGTTTTCCTTTAAAGAACATGCACTTTGTGAAGATCCCTGGAGGTATCCCAGTGGTGACATCATGCTGGCTTTCAGAACCGACTCCATACGTGCTCAGTCAGGCAGATAGTGATGTAATGCTTATCTTTACTCTTTGCTGTTTTAACAGCTCAAACAACAGCTCCTGGGTAGACTTTTCTGATTCAGCATTCCCTACACAAAGCTTGAAAGGGGAGGAGTGGTAAGGGAATTATCAGGTGTAATGTTCAGCAAACTCGATTAACAGTCCATCCAATTATTCTAATAGACTCATCCAGCACAGAATGAGGCCATTCAGCCCGTTGTGTCAGTGCTGGCTCTTTGAAAAAGCTATCCAATTAGTCCCCACTCCTCTGCTATTTCCCCAAAACCCTGCAAGATTTTCCTTTTCAACTCGTTATCCATTTGCCTTTTGAAAGTTACTATTGAATCTGCTTCCACCGCCCTTTCAGGCAGCGCATTCCAGTTCACAACAACTCACTGTGTAAAAGAAATTCTGCTCATCTCCCTCTCTGATTCTTTTGCCAATTTCCTTAAATCTGTGTCCCTCTGGTTACCGACCCTCCTGCCAGTGGAAACGGTTTCTCACTATCTAGTCAGTTGCGTTCATTTTAATTGGAGAGTAAACTGAGTGACTGCAGATCAAATGCAGCAATTTCCAATATTCCCATGTGTTCCAAGCTTGAAAACTGCACTCACTATGCTGAATCAGAAGATCGAGCCCCCAGACTGATCGCTTATAATTGAAGAATTATTTGTAATCAGCATTTTTAGTTCTAGTCAAAATTATTCCTGGACAAGGGCCATCTTTCTCGAAAGTTTCTCACCAGGTCAGTTATTGGCAGATCAAGCTGTCTTTGCTCAGCCAGCGTAAGGAATTCTGAAATAAAAACAAGAAATGCTGGAACCACTCAGCAGGTCTGGCAGCATCTGTGGAAAGAGAAGCAGAGTTCACGTTTCGGGTCAGTGACCCTTCTTCGGAATTCTGATCCTGTAAAAAAGTTACACTTTAACTTATACAACCGGTTAAATTTCAGTGGGATTGCCAAATGTCACGGGGTTCACTGTTACTGTTAAGCAGTAACTCTGCTGCTGAGGTCTCTGGACACTCAGAACCGCTGACCACTCCTGCACACAGACTCTCTGATACCACGAGTCACACAGGAACAGGAGGAGGCCATTCAGCCCCTCCAGCCTGTGTCACAGGAACAGGAGGAGGCCATTCAGCCCCTCCAGCCTGTTACACAGGAACAGGAGGAGGCCATTCAGCCCCTCCAGCCTGTTACACAGGAACAGGAGGAGGCCATTCAGCCCCTCCAGCCTGTTCCCTCATTCTATTAGATCATGGTTGGCCTAGACCTTAAATCCATTTACTGGCCTTTACTCCATATCCTTTAATCCCCTCACCCAACAAAAATTTATCAATCTCAATTATGAAATTATCAATTGACCCTCAGCCTCAACAGCCTTTTTGGGGACAGAGTTCCAGATTTCCACTCCCTTTGTGTGAAGAAGTGCTTTCTGACATCACCCCTGAACGGCCTGGCTCTAATTTTAAGGTTCTGCCCCCTTGTTCTGAACTCCCCCCACCAGAGGAAATAGTTTCTCTCTATCGACCTTATCAACTCCTTTAATCATCTGAAACACCTCGATTAGATCATCCCTTAAACTTCTATACTTGAGGGAATAGAAGCCCAGTCTGTGAAACTGTGAGTTGTACCGAACAAGCAGATTGTTGTTGTGAAGCTCATGGACTAATCCCACTTACGAACATATGTACATACGAATTCGGAGTAGGAGTAGGCCACTCGGCCCCTTGAGCCTGTTCCGCCATTCAACAAGATCATGGCTGATCTGATCTCCTGGCCCCACAAAGATCATTTTAACATTTTCCTTTTTAATGACTTGGAAGCATTGAGTACAAAAGCAGGGAAGTTATGCTGAACATTTATAAAGCTCTGGTTAGGCCCCAACTGGAGTATTGCATCCAGTTCTGATCACCACTCTTCAGGAAGGATGTGAAGGTCCTTGAGAGGGTGCAGAGGAGATTTACCAGAATGGTTCCAGGGATGGGGGATTTTAGTTACAAGGTTAGGTTGGAAAAACTGGGTTTGTTCTCCTTAGAATAAAGGAGATTGAGGGGAGATTTGATAGAAATGTACAAGATTATGACAGGTTTAGATATGTTAGACAAAGAAAAACTGTTCCCAATAACTAATGGTACAAGGACTAGGGGACACAGATTGAAGATTTTGGGTAAGAGATGCAGGGGGAATATGAGGAAGAACTTTTTTACACAGTGAGTGGTAATGACCTGGAACTCACTGCCCACGAGGGTGGTGGAGGCAGAGATGATCAATGACTTCAAAAGGAAATTGGATGGGCACTTGAAAGAAATAAACTTGCAGGGCCACGGGGATCGAGCCGGGGAGTGGGACTGACAGCATAGCTCCGTGGAGAGCTGGCATGGACTCGATGGGCCAAATGGCCTCCTTCTGTGCAGTAAATGACTCAGTGGCCAGGATTTTATCCAGGCAATGGGGGTCTCAACCTCCAGCGAAAGCGTTGCCAAGAACCCTGCATCACCCCATCTGTGGGAGGCCTGCTGAATCCAGTGGCAATTTGGCACTTAACTGGACAGCAGCAAGCCTTCCATGGGATCAAGGACCCTGATGACAGAAGTCCTGCCCTCTGAGGGCTGCCAGCCAATCAGAGGCCGGTAGCTCTTTAACTGAGCAGCGCCACCTCAGAGGCAGTGGAGCACCTACCCAAGGCCCAGGAGTGTCGTTGGACTCAGGCCTCAGGTAGGTCAGGGCAGGAGGGGTCTCGTGGGATGTGGTTTGCGGGGGAGGGGGTTTGCGGGGTCAGCAGCAAGGGGGTGGCTCTCAGTGGGCAACCCCCCCATCCCGATGCTGGGTCTCTCATTCAGGTACTATGCCTTTTAACGAGGGAGCCCCCCCCCCGCCCCTCCCCACCGGAGCCAGCAAGCAATGGTTTTCCTTGCATTGCTTCCCGTGCAGTGACAGGCACACCTACCACTCGGCTAATTGCGGTGGGTATTAATTGCCCAGTTAAGGGCCTCAATTGGCAGCGGAGTGGGAAGGCCGTTCACAGGCTTTCCTGCCCCAGACTTAATTTCGGCAGAGGCGGGAAGGTGGCAGGGACCCCACTGCCTCTATCCCACCCACTGCCTCTATCCCACCCACTGCCTCTATCCCACCCAATTATATGCTCTCCCCACCTCCAAACCCGCCGTAGGGGAGAGCATAAAATTCCCCCCATGACCCTCTGACTGGACTATGTACGGCCCACAGTCCATTCATTTATCCCTCAGAATTGCAATCACAGTCCTGGCATGTCACAGGTTCCAGATCTGTATAGTACAAGGGCCAGCCAAAGCAAGTGGCCACTACAGCTATCCAGTGGAAGGTTCCTTAAAGGATGGCAGTGATCAGAGTTCCCGGTGTAACTGGGGCCATTTTTGGACCATTATTGCCAAGAATATGTTGGTGTCAGGAGTTTCCATTCACTAAAGTCAGAAAATCAATGCAGCCCCACAATTGAGTTAAGCTGCTTTTCACTGGGCTGTTGTAGTCTGCCTCTGTCCCTGCATTGATTTCACTCGGGATTGGTTTCAAACTGATTTATTCTGCATTGATTTTCCAAGTACAAAGCAGCAGAAAATGGGGAATGAAGAATCCGTTACACCAGGTCACCACCCACCTTGTGCTTGCAGGGATTACCCCCACAGAGAATGTGGAGAAAGCATGGGTCAGAAACAGGCGCTGTAGGTCAACAGCACTAGAATGACATCAAAATGCTCCTGTATCACTTTCCTGCGAGTCTCAAGTTCAAATCCCACCAAGGCCTCTCCCCTCTCTATCTCTGTTTCCTCGACTTGCCCTACAACCCTCCGAGATCTCTGTGCTCCTCCAATTCCGGCCTCTTATGCATCCACAATTTCCATCCCTCCATCATTGGCGGCCGTGCCTTCAGCTGCCTAGGCCCTAAGCTCTGGAATTCCCTCTGTAAACCTCTCCGTCTCTCTATCTCTCTCTCCTCCTTTAAATAACTCCTTAAAACCTACCTCTTTGACCAAGCTTTTGCTAACCTGTCCTAATATCTCCTTATGTAGTTCAGTGTCATATTTTGTCTAATAGTCATTCCTATGAAGACCTTTTGGAATGTTTTACAATGTTAAAGGCGCTAAGTATATACAAGTTATTGTTGTGGCCTTTGCTGCAGTGAAACCTGGAGGTTGAACTGGGCTCTTCAGACTGGGGCATCTGAGAACAGATCCCAGTTATTATTGTAAATCAAAAAGCATCCCCCAGGCCAGATCCAACCCGGACAGTTCCCTTACATCCCCCAGGCCAGATCCAACCCGGACAGTTCCCTTACATCCCCCAGGCCAGATCCAACCCGGACAGTTCCCTTACATCCCGCAGGCCAGATCCAACCCGGACAGTTCCCTTACATCCCCCAGGCCAGATCCAACCCGGACAGTTCCCTTACATCCCCCAGGCCAGATCCAACCCGGACAGTTCCCTTACATCCCCCAGGCCAGATCCAACCCGGACAGTTCCCTTACATCCCGCAGGCCAGATCCAACCCGGACAGTTCCCTTACATCCCCCAGGCCAGATCCAACCCGGACAGTTCCCTTACATCCCCCAGGCCAGATCCAACCCGGACAGTTCCCTTACATCCCCCAGGCCAGATCCAACCCGGACAGTTCCCTTACATCCCGCAGGCCAGATCCAACCCGGACAGTTCCCTTACATCCCCCAGGCCAGATCCAACCCGGACAGTTCCCTTACATCCCCCAGGCCAGATCCAACCCGGACAGTTCCCTTACATCCCCCAGGCCAGATCCAACCCGGACAGTTCCCTTACATCCCCCAGGCCAGATCCAACCCGGACAGTTCCCTTACATCCCCCAGGCCAGATCCAACCCGGACAGTTCCCTTACATCCCCCAGGCCAGATCCAACCCGGACAGTTCCCTTACATCCCCCAGGCCAGATCCAACCCGGACAGTTCCCTTACATCCCCCAGGCCAGATCCAACCCGGACAGTTCCCTTACATCCCGCAGGCCAGATCCAACCCGGACAGTTCCCTTACATCCCCCAGGCCAGATCCAACCCGGACAGTTCCCTTACATCCCCCAGGCCAGATCCAACCCGGACAGTTCCCTTACATCCCCCAGGCCAGATCCAACCCGGACAGTTCCCTTACATCCCCCAGGCCAGATCCAACCCGGACAGTTCCCTTACATCCCCCAGGCCAGATCCAACCCGGACAGTTCCCTTACATCCCGCAGGCCAGATCCAACCCGGACAGTTCCCTTACATCCCCCAGGCCAGATCCAACCCGGACAGTTCCCTTACATCCCGCAGGCCAGATCCAACCCGGACAGTTCCCTTACATCCCCCAGGCCAGATCCAACCTGGACAGTTCCCTTACATCCCCCAGGCCAGATCCAACCCGGACAGTTCCCTTACATCCCCCAGGCCAGATCCAACCCGGACAGTTCCCTTACATCCCCCAGGCCAGATCCAACCCGGACAGTTCCCTTACATCCCCCAGGCCAGATCCAACCCGGACAGTTCCCTTACATCCCCCAGGCCAGATCCAACCCGGACAGTTCCCTTACATCCCCCAGGCCAGATCCAACCCGAACAGTTCCCTTACATCCCCCAGGCCAGATCCAACCCAGACAGTTCCCTTACATCCCCCAGGCCAGATCCAACCCGGACAGTTCCCTTACATCCCGCAGGCCAGATCCAACCCGGCCCGCTCCTTTACATCTGCTGTACATCCCCCTTGTACTCTTGCACCGACTGTTCACACAGCTCCTTCCAACTCCATCTCTGCCTTTTATTAACTTCCCAGGCCTTGAGGACGGGCACTGGCTGCTCACAGATTAGTCATCTTTCAACCCATCACCAATCGGCCTTTGATAATGGTCCCAACCCCGAAGGTTTAAAGAGGGGAATCTAAAGTTTCTGATGGTTCCTGCTTCCGAGAAGAGTCCTGGGAGGTTGGATTGGTTTATTTATTCATGGATAGCCTGTATTTTGTGGACATTGCATTCCAGTGCTTTGTGCTTGAGCTATCTGAATTTTAGCATGTGGGGAACAGTGGAATTGTGAGACTGAAACAGACCAATGTCCACTGAGATCATCTTCTATCCTCCTGTTAGTGCCGTGAATCAATAATGGAGTTATTGACCAATCACAGCAATCAATCTCTATCAATGATTCTACAACAGAACCGGACATGAGATGTGGAAAATCCAACTGGTGGAGAGCTCTGGGAATCATAGGCCCAAACCTTCCCCTAAACATTGGGAGTGGTCATTTCCTGATGAATGGTGGGGGGCTCAGAGCTTTCATCAATGGGGATGTTGTGTAATCCCCTCCCACCTGCTACTCACACTGGCTGTGACACTGGGGTCTGTCCTACATCTCCGAAAAGTTGCACATCCCTCCTTGAAACTCATTGATCTCTCTGCAAGATTTTCTGATCGGGGGTAAGTTCTCGATCAGGATGTCACTCAAAAGCAAACCTGCTTTCACTGATCAATATATTGATCTTACCCCCGTGAGGAGATTTTTAACACTTAGATGATTTTCAGTGTAAATCAATGAAACTTTAGGATTCTGTATTTTAATGTTGGTAAGTTTGAATTTTGAATTTTTTGACAGGTTTGCGAGGTTCTGATGGTCTTCCCGGTTTAAATGGGTTAAAAGGAAATAAAGGTTTCCCAGGATCCCCAGGTACAGTCCAGATTTTTCTCTGATTAGTTTCTCAATCGGTACGAATGACGGGAGCGAGTTTATAAATTCTAATTACATCAAATAATTTGTGTATCATTCATGCCTTTGTTACCTCTAGACTTGACTATTGCAACTCACTCCTGGCTGGTCTCCCACATTCCACCCTCCAGAAACTTGAGGTCATCCAAGATTCAGCTGCCCAAGTCTTAACTTGCACCAAGTCCCGTTCTCCCGATCACCCCTGTGCTCGCTGACCTACACTGGCTCCAGGTCAAGCAACATCTCCATTTTAAACTTCTCATCCTTGTTTCCAAATCTCTCCATGGCCTTTTCACTTCCCATCTCTGTTGTCGTTGATGATTATTATGTCATTCGGATTACTTCACAATCCTGGAGTGGAACTTCACCAAACCCTAACCATCCACCCCCCCAACCTACACTCCCCACCCTCGGGAGCTCAGATCAAGGTCCAGTGACGTTCAGTGCCAGGACTGAAAACACATAGGCCGCAAAATTCAGCTCCGTAGCACCAGCACCAGCAAAGCTCAAAACTTCAAAAATGTCAGCCAGACAGCTTCCAGCGAGGAATTAAATCATGGTCAGCAGGAATGGGGTCACGGTGGGCAGGAATGGGGTCACGGTGGGCAGGAATGGGGTCACGGTCAGCAGGAATGGGGTCACGGTGGGCAGGAATGGGGTCACGGTCAGCAGGAATGGGGTCACGGTGGGCAGGAATGGGGTCACGGTGGGCAGGAATGGGGTCACGGTCGGCAGGAATGGGGTCACGGTTGGCAGGAATGGGGTCACGGTCAGCAGGAATGGGGTCACGGTTGGCAGGAATGGGGTCACGGTCAGCAGGAATGGGGTCACGGTCAGCAGGAATGGAGTCACGGTTGGCAGGAATGGGGTCACGGTTGGCAGGAATGGAGTCACGGTCAGCAGGAATGGGGTCACGGTTGGGGGCTAGCTTGAGGTAGGTTCTGCAGGGGGTCCGGGGGTCCAGCATGTAGGGAGGACTGGGAATTTCTGCTCCTCTTATCCCCATGAAACCTCCTAAAAAATCTAATTGTTCTTCTTCTTCAGTTTAACTTTGGTTCCAGGAAAGCTTTTAGAAACAATAATCTGGGACAAAATTAACAGTCATTTGGACAAATGTGGATTGATTAAGGAAAGCCAGGATAGATTTGTTAAAGGCAAATAATGTTTAATTAACTTGATTGAGTTTTTTTTTAATGAGGTAACAGAGAGAGTTGCTGAGGGTTATATGGTTGATGTGGTGTGCATGGACCTCTATGATTAGGTGATTCTATGAAAAGTGCCACGGGATTGTTTCTGTTCAATTATGGGAAAGAGAGCCTTGCTTTGGCATCACCTCCAACAATGCTGCACTCCCTCGGTACAGCACTGAAGTGTCAGCCTGAGATTATGGGCTGAAGCTTAAACCTGTGTCCATCTGCCTCTGAAGACAGAGCAGCTCAGGACAATTAACATCAAACGATGATTGTAACGTGTATTGTTGTTCTTTCACTGACAGGTTTAAGTGGGGAAGGTCCTCAAGGTCAACCTGGTAGCCCAGGTGAGAAAGGGGAGCGAGGAATACCAAGCACCAAACCTGGGGAACATGGGCTGTCGGGGAATGCTGGACCCAGGGGCGAGTTAGGTGAGTGTTGGTTAAAATAGCTCAACTCTTCATGTGTTTAGGTGCCATATGATCTGATGATTCTTAGCTCTGTCACTGTAACTTTGACCTTACATTCAGCAGAAATTGTGTTTGATGCTGTGTAAAACTGACACTTGTTGGATATATCCAGATAAGACTCACTAAAACCCCTGCAAATGCTCACTAACGTTTTATCATTTACTGTAGGTGAACCAGGTCCTATTGGTGCAATTGGAACTCCTGGTGACCCAGGACCCGTGATACCATCAAACAAACCAGGAAAAGTGGGTGATCCTGGGCCAAGAGGACACAATGGTCCGCAAGGTAAATTATATCTCATTATATCTCACTATCAGTGGTTGGGTTGGTTCTCTGAGTGACCACGATTTGTCGGGAGTCTCACTGAGTGACCGTGACTTGTCCAGAAGCCTCATCTGCTTGCTTTATGTATTGGGAAGCTGCCGGGGTAGACAGTCTGCATTTACTGGCATCAGGATGCCTGCTTAACGTGTGTGTTCAAGACTCTGGAGTGACTCAAAAGCACAACATTTTGACAGAGTTTGTGTGAATGATGACTGCACTGGTAAGGCAACGAAGATCACTATACTGGACTATCTTCCAGGTTATCCAGGCCAACCAGGTCCACCTGGCAGATGGGGCCAAGCTGGAAGCAAGGGTGAAACAGGAGGTGCTGGCCAAGCTGGATTCCCCGGACCCCTGGGAATCAGTGGTGATAAGGGAGCTCCTGGTCTTCCAGGCATCAATGGCATTCCCGGATTTAAAGGCAAGTCTGATATCTCAGATAATTTCAAAATAGATTGATGCTGTTTTGTGGGGAAATTATACAAAACTAAATATTAAATTAAGGTCTTTATTGAAACACAGGGAAATGAAGTGTTTGCAAGACACTGGGGCCTATTGGACTCGGGCAGCTGGTGTCTCATTGGTCGCCTGTTGTACGTCCCTACTCCATATTCAGTTCCATTGTCTTCAATAAACCTGAATGTTGGGCGTCTGGATTAATAGGTTGTAAATGCAACTCCCCCTGTTTTGTGTCCGACCCAAATCCAATTTCACCTCCATATTCTGCCAGAAAGGAGCCAAGTTCAAGGGTCAACATGGGGTCAGAGATGGGGCCTTGCTGATTTTCTAACCCAGTATTCCCTCAACGTAAGGCTTCTCACTGGGCATCTGGAATTGATTGATTTAACCTCTGGTTTTTCAGTAAATTTGGTGTTGATACCTCAGATCTGTTAACTCAGCTTTGTTCTACTCTATCCTCAAAGTATTTGTAACCGATTATTATTTATATATATATTGAAAGGTCAAAAAGGTGAGCAGGGTATGATGGGTTACCCTGGGAGAAAAGGACCACAAGGAGATCAGGGAGCTCCTGGAGTGAAAGGTTCAGTCGGCATAGCTGGTAAGTTAATTGTGTTCTCTTTCTGATATATACTGAGTCAGTTCATCTCTCACACTCCTGATTACAGCTGGTACTGAGCTTCTGCTGACACTGCATCAAGTAAATTCAGACGGTGCTCAAAGGGATGCGAGGGAACTGTCCCATTCCTGGGGTAACTTTGTAGATGTGACAGAATTTACAACTGTCATTTAATTACCTAACCCAGGATGCATTTTCCTCCAATTGCAGCAGTCCCATTTCCTTTAACTTGCAGCAATACCCACTGGAGTGGCCAGAAAAATTCAGGGTCTTCACTGAATTCTCAACTGTTTCTCTCTTTCTCGCGATCCCTCGCCAGCAGTGTGGGATCAATCAATCACTCTCTCCTTCTCTCAGTAGACACTACTGGTGTAATTATCTCTCTGTCATGGAATCAAAGGGGCAATTCTTTGCTTTGTACTCTTGGCTGATTTTCTTATCCATTATAGACATGTATCGGAAATTCCAGCACATACTGTACACAATTTAATGAGGATAATGGTTGGGAGAGCCAGAGGAAATTCCGATTTACTTTCTCAATGGGCTAACTCCTGGGGTGCAAAGCTGAATGGTTACACCTGAAAATGTATCACACACTCAAATCATTCAGGCCACGGGCCTTTAAATTGGGCAACACTTCAACTCTTGGTAGAACAGGGGCTGAATTGCCTCTGGCTATTTCTGTATTCTATTCTTTCTCCAACAAGCTCCTGCTTCCAAATCCCAAGTTGGCATCCCGTAGGTTTCAGAAATTGTTGTCTGATCCAGATCCTTATGGAAGCTACAACCCACAAAGGCTGTGGAAGCTGTACAGTACATAGACATCTAGACATCCAGAAGGCATTTGATAAAGTTCCACATGAAAGGCTATTACAGTCAGAGTGATGACACTGCAGAGAAAACCCTGGGAGTGGATAAGACTCTGGCTAAAGGGTAGAAAACAAGTAGTTGTATCAGAGTGGCTGAAAATGCTGAGTGGCTCAGTGTTGGGACCTGCTGCTGTTTCTGATTTATAGCAAAGACTTGCACTCAAAGTGCTGTGGTCAAATTTACAGATAGCACCAACTAGGAGGGAGGTGGAATAGGAGGGAGGAAGCTCAGTGTGCATTGGATGTGATAGATGTTTGTTGAGTAATCCGTCTTTGATATGATTGGATTACAGGTTTACTTGGATTCCCAGGTCCACGGGGACCAGCCCCTCCTCCTCAACGATTCTTCGCTCCGCAGGGATCTCATGGTCTCCCCGGAGGTCCCGGACATCGTGGATTTCCAGGGGATCCGGGTCCAAAGGGAATTCCTGGGGATGTAGGTGAGAATGCAAACATCTTTTCAGTTCCCTGTCTGTTATATGTCTGGGCAAAACAATCAGAACAATGCAACCATCGTGGAGCTCATTACCCGACAGCACTGTGGGAGCATGCGGACTTCAGCAGTTCACCAGCTTCTCAAGGGGTAACTATGGATGAGCAATGAATGGTCATTAGCCCATGGCAGTTTGTGGGAGCTTGCTGTGTGCAAATTGGCTGCTGCGTTTTGTCCATTGCCACAGTGACTGCACTTTAAACGTGCTCCGTTGGCTGTAAAGCACTTTGCAACATCAAAAGATGGTAAAAGCCTCTCCTGTATAAATGCAAGTCTTTCTTTCTTTAAATATCAAAGCTTAATTTTAGACAGGTTGGAGGAGAGAGTGTGAGAATAGGTTTTGTCCGTTGTTGCCACTTCTGCCTTGCTGTGTCTCAGTTCGGAGGTCTGAGCAGATCTTGAATTCTGTGCTGAGTGTTGTGTTTTTCTACACAGGTCCGAAAGGCCCACGAGGTAAACCGGGGATCCCTGGTCGCACCAGCACCTCAGGTACAATAGGCCCCAGAGGTGAACCGGGCCCAGTCGGTCAACAAGGACCATTGGGATTTCAAGGTACAAAAACCTTCAACTGTACCACATACTGAGGGGAGGGGAGGGGAGGGGAGAGGCCTGAAATTCATCCTGTGTGACAGTGAAATGCCAGCCTGTTTCACACTCCACCCAAGGTGACTTTCATCCCCCCTCACACCCCTCCCCTCCCCTCCCCTCCCATGTTCTCGTTCTCAATCTGAAGTTACACAACTGCCCATTGAACTACAGCCAGACTCAGATTCTCTCTAAAACGAAAGCAAAATACTGTAGCTGCTGGAAATCTGGAATAAAGACAGAAAATACTGGAAATGCTCAGCAGGTCTGGCAGCAGCTGTGGAGAGAGAAACAGAATGAATGTTTCAGCTCGGTCACCTTTCATCAGAACTGGAAAAAATTAGAGAGGTATTTGGCACTGTTCCTACGAAACTGTGTGTAGTTGTGCAGCAGCCTGGAAGGTGCAGTCCGGCAGGCTGGAAGGTACAGTCCGGCAGGCCGGAAGGTACGGTCTGGCTGCCTGGAAGGTACGGTCCGGCAGGCCGGAAGGTACGGTCCGGCAACCTGGAAGGTATGGTCCGGCAGGCTGGAAGGTACAGTCCAGCAGGCTGGAAGGTACAGTCCGGCAGCCTGGAAGGTACAATCCGGTAGACCTGTTCCCTAGTAAATACCATGCATTGAGAAAGCTGGCTTTGCACAACAAAAATTTTTTGCAGAGAACAAGTTTTAAGCTTTTTGTTGTAACAGTGGAGGAGAGAGAGGTCAGTGTGTCCCATTACCGTCGCCCTTTGCCTTGCAAAATCATCCCATTTGTCATTCAATCACTCCTGCTCTCCATCCTGTCACAGACTTTCTTTTGTCGTTTCCTCCCCTTCCCCCTTTCCCTTGGCTCTGTTCCAGAGTATAAACCCTTTGTGTGGGTATGTGTGTGTGCGGGCCTGCAAGTGTGCATGTCTGTGTGTGAGCATACACACGTGAGTGTGTGTGTGCACGTCTGTGTGCATGTATTTGTTTGTGTGCATGTGCGTGTACACGTGTGTGTTTGCACGAGTGTGTGTGAATGTGAGTCTTAAAGCGGGATTGAGAAGAGAATCACAATGCAGAAGATGAGTATCTTGCTAAGATTGTTGGAGAGATTTGGGGCATAAATGCTTTTTCATTCATCCTGTCACAATTCCAACAATATTTTTTGAAGAGAGTTTTTTTTTCCAGACCAAAATGATTAACCTGAAATTATTCTTGGCATCCTGTTTTGCAGGTGCTCCTGGAGTGACAGGTATGCAAGGGATGACGGGAATGCCAGGGCGAAGTGTTAGTGTGGGTTATCTCCTGGTCAAGCACAGTCAGTCGCAGGAAGTCCCACCGTGTCCACTGGGAATGAACAAGCTCTGGGACGGATACAGTCTGTTATTTGTAGAAGGACAGGAAAAAGCCCACAACCAGGACCTGGGTACGATGCAAAAGAAATGTCCACCGTCTAAAAATTTTCATCGTTTTCAAATCCCTCCATGTTCTCAACCCTCACTAGTGTGGATTTACAGATTAGAAACTTGACTGAAATAATCACATTCGAGTTACTGTATATAGTTTTAAGATTTTTTTGCACTTTTTAATTTGCGCTATGGGTAGGTAGATATTTTTAATCACCATTCTCACTGATAATGTAATCAACAGACAGGGCTTTGGGTTAATGTCTCATCTGAATGATGCCACTTGCAACAGTGCAACACTCCCTCAGTACTGCCCTCCGACGGTGCAGCACTCCCTCGGTACTGACCCTCCGAAGCTGCAGCACATCCTCGGTATTGACCCTCTAACGGTGCAGCACTCCCTCGGTACTGCCTTCCGACGGTGCAGCGTCCCCTCAGTACTGATCCTCTGACACTACAGCCCTCCCTCGGTACTGACCCTCCGACAGTGCAGCGCTCCCTCAGTACTGACCCTCCGATAGTGCAGCGCTCCCTCAGTATTGGCCCTCCGACACTGCAGCACTCCCTCGGTACTGGCCCTCCAACAGTGCAGCACGCCCTCAGTACTGCCCCTCCGACAGTGCAGCACTCCCTCAGTACTGCATGCAAGTGTCAGCCTGGATCGTGTGCTCAAGTCTCTGGAAAGGGCCCTGAACCTACGATGCTCTGACTCAGAGACTGGTGCGTTATCCCTGAGGCCAGTAATGTGGAAGTGTATCCATTATTAGGGTGGGAAAAGGAACACAATTATGTTCCTGCTACATTGGAAGCTCAATTGTCAGAATGGAAATAGGTAAAATAAGGTATTGGGGGTCATCAATGTGGCCGTGGTTGTGATGAATAAGCTGGCAGAATTTCCCCAGTGCACTAATTTACAGATGTTTCATTTTTCCCCAGGCTTAGCTGGATCGTGTATGCCGCGCTTCAGTACAATCCCCTTCGTGTACTGTAACATCAATGAAGTTTGTTACTACGCAAGCAGAAATGACAAGTCTTATTGGTTGTCTACCAACGCTCCCATTCCAATGATGCCGGTCGCTGATGCAGATATCGAGCCGTACATCAGCCGCTGCTCCGTGTGTGAGGCTCCCTCTCTCGCTGTCGCTGTTCACAGCCAGGACATCACAATCCCAATGTGTCCCATTGGCTGGCGTAGCCTGTGGATTGGTTACTCTTTCCTGATGGTAATAGTATAATTTCACTACGTCATAATTCTTCCACTGTCTGTCTCCAGATTAGTAAAGGCCATTCATAGTGTATGGAACGGGCACTGTTGAAAAATAAAATGATACAGAAGGAGGCCATTCAGCCCATCGTGTCTTTGCTGGCTCTTTGAAAGATCTATCCACTTGGTCCCACTTCCCCTGCTCTTTCCCAATAGCCATGCAAAATTTTCACCTTCAAGTATTTGTCCAATTCCCTTTTGAAAGTTACTATTGAATCTGCTTCCACCGCCCTTTCAGGCAGCGCGTTCCAGATCACAACAACTCACTGTGTAAAAAAAAAAATTCTCCTGCTGTCCCCAACTGTTTTTTTTGCTGATTATCTTAAATCTGTGTCCTCTGGTCATCGACCCTCCTGCCACTGGAAACACTTTCTGCTTATTTACTCTATCAAAACCTCTCAATTTTGAACACCTCGATTAAATCTCCCCTTAACCTTCTCTGCTGTAAGGAGAACAATCCCAGCTTCTCCAGTCTCTCCACATAACTGAAATCCCTCATCCCTGGGCCCATTCTAGTAAAACTCCACATCCTCTCCAAGGTTCTCTAGGATGTATTTTCCAGATGTGCATTACTTTGCTCACTCAGACCTTGCAGCTTTGATCACAGAGATATTGTTTCAGAAATTTGAGGAATTCCCATTTCTGCTTCCTGTTCCTGGTAGGAGACTGAGCTGGGATCACATACACAGTATGAACTCCTCTGTGCCAGCTTGGACTGGCATTCTGTTTACACTATGCTCACTGGTTGTGCTTTGCTCAACATACAAGCAACATTCGCACCACACAAGTGCCAGATAATGACCATCTCAAACAAGAGAAAATCTAACCATCTCACCTTGACATTCAATGGCATTACCATCGCTGAATCCCTCACTATCAACATCCTGGGTGCTACCATTGACCAGAAACTGAACTGGAGTAGCCATATAAACACTGTGGCTACAAGAGCAGGTCAGAGGCTGGGGACTTTGCAGCGAGTAACTCACCGCCTGACTCCCCAAAGCCTAACTACCATCTACAAGGCACAAGTCAGGAGTGTAATAGAATACTCTCCACTTGCCTGGATGGGTGCAGCTCCAATGACACTCAAGAAGCTCGACACCATCCAGGACAAAGCAGCCCGCTTGATCAACACTCTCTCCACCACCGACGCACAGTGGCAGCAGTGTGTACCATCTACAAGATGCACTGCAGCAACATACCAAGTCTCCTTCGACAGCACCTTCCAAACCTACAACCTCTACCACCTCGAAGGACAAGGGCAGCAGATGCATGGGAACACCACCACCTGCAAGTTCCCCTCCAAGTCACACACCATCCTGACTTGGAACTATATTGCCGTTCCTTCACTGATGCTGGGTCAAAATGCTGGAACCCCATTCCTAACAGCACTGTGGGTGTACCTACCCCACATGGACTGTCCAATAGAGTCATACAGCACTGAAACAGGCCCTTCAGCCCACCGAGTCTGTGCCGACCAACAACCACCCATTTATACTAATTCTACATTAATCCCATATTCCCACCATTCTCCTACCACCTACCTACACTAGGGGCAATTTACAATGGCCAATTTACCTATCAACCTGCAAGTCTTTGGCTGTGGGAGGAAAGCGGAGCACCCGGCGGAAACAGACGCGGTTACAGGGAGAACTTGCAAACCCCACACAGTCAGTACCCAGAACTGAACCCAGGTGGCTGGAGCTGTAAGGCTGCAGTGCTAACCACTGCACCACTGTTCAGGAAGGCAGCTCACCACCACCTTGTCAACAGCAATTAGGGATGGGTAATAAATGCTGTCCTAGCCAGTGACGCCCACATCCCATGAACAAATGATAAAACCCTATCGTAAAGGGTCTGTAAGTTGACAGAAGTCACGTAGCTTTTTTTAAGTGAAGGTATTGGTCTGTTTACATGCATGAACACTCTGTACTTTCCTTTACAGCACACAGCTGCAGGCAGTGAAGGTGGTGGTCAGTCCTTGGTTTCTCCTGGGAGCTGCCTGGAGGATTTCCGCACTACCCCATTCGTGGAATGCAATGGTGCCCGTGGCACATGTCATTACTTTGCCAACAAGTACAGTTTCTGGCTTTCCACTATCGATCCCAGCCAGCAGTTCGAGGAACAGCCAGTGCCTGACACTCTGAAAGCAGGACAGCTTCTGACACGCGTTGGGCGATGCCAGGTCTGCATGAAGAATTTATAACACCACCTGCAATAAACAACAAATCACTGCCCTCCTCTCAGGATTGCACAAGGTAAAGGCAACAAGCTGATGGGACAGGAAAAACTTGGAAACAACATTTTTATTAATCCAAGCTGTCTTCTAACTTGTTACCTTGAAACACAGATAATACCCGACTGTAGCCACGTAAATATATCACTCCAGCAGAGAGATCCTGGCAAACTCATTTAACTTCATTAACACATTAAATTTAGCTTGTTGTCTCTGTTCACAGCACAGCACTAAATCAGCTGGCATCACTAATGTAATGCAATTCAGTGTTCACCAGCTAAACTTTGGTCACAGAAATGTAAGCTATGGCTCAGTTGGTAGCATTCTTGCCACTGTCAGAAGGTCCCACTTCAGATACAGGACCACATAATCCAGGCTGACACTTCTCGTGCAGTACTGAGGGAGCGTCACACTGTCAGAGGTGCCGTCTTTCAGATGAAATGTTAAACCAAGGCCCCATCTACCTCTCAGGTGGACATAAAAGACAGCTCACACCTGGAATTCCTGGGTCTCCATCCCAGAACAAGCAGAGGTGCAAACTGGGGGTGTGCACCCAAATCCTTGATATGCTCTCCCAGTGGGTGAGGCTCCACAATGGGAACACAAGCTCAGACTGTAACCCCCACCATGATGGTACCACCACCTGAAAGGGGATGATTTGCTTGACCACTAAAGAACACTTTAGCTCGAATCATTATATCAAGGATTCAACATAGTCATAGAGCGATACAGCACTGAAACAGGCCCTTTGGCCCACCAAGTCTGTGCTGACCATCAACCACCATTTATACTAATCCCACATTAATCCCAAATTCCCTACCATATCCCCACCTTCCCTCAATTCTCCTACCACCTACCTATACTGGAGGCAATTTACAATGGCCAATTTACCTATCAACCTGCAAGTCTTTGGCTGTGGGAGGAAACCGGAGCACCCGGCGGAAACCCATGCGGTCACAGGGAGAACTTGCAAACTCCGCACAGGCAGTACCCAGAATTGAACCCGGGTCGCTGGAGCTGTGAGGCTGCGGTGCTAACCACTGCGCCGCCCAACATATATAGAGGGCAAATACTTAAAGGCTTTAATAAAACAGTTTCACACCAATATCAAGTCAGTGTCAAATTGTGTTTGTTCCAATCAACACACAGTCAGAGGCACCATCTTTCAGATGAGATATTAAACCGAGGCCCCTTCTGTCAGTGCAGGTGATTAAAAGATCTCCTGGAGCTATCTAAAGAGATATGAGTAGTTTTCCCCAGTGAGCTGGCCAACATCCTCCCTCAACCAATACCATTAAACCGGGTTCAATGTTGGATCTTCCTGTGTGCAAATTGGTTGCTGTCTTTGCCTACAGAATAACAGTGACCTCACTCAAAAGTAACGATTATAGAGCACGATCAGGCAATTCAAAAGGTACTAGACAAATACACATTCTTTCCCAGGGTTCCTCTTTCATATAACCTGCATTTTGTACATTAATACTGCTGTTTGCTTGCTGCTTTGTGTTCACTATTACATATCTTCCCACTAATTTATGAATATTTGATGAATGACGTTGCTGTCAATTTGGCAGCAGACAGCAATGGATAACACTGGTAGTTAAAAGGTTTAACAGATAAACAAAGGTGCTATATATATCATCTTCCACCCACCAGGGTGTGAGATGGGACTGAACTTGAGAAACTATGTTATGAATGGAGTGAATGCAATGTTGGTCATCAGCACAGTAACTGAATCAATCACGTTACTCAGGACCAAGGAGGTCTTAACAAGAAGCTAGACTTGTTAAAACTGCAATTACTTGTACATACTATCCCCTTTTCTAATGTATGGCAGATTAAACCTCAAATCAATGTAATTATCCAAATTAAAAGTATTTTACCAGATGCTGTCTTTGATGTGTTTCTAGTACACTTTATTTATTAATAAATAGTCTTGTGACTGCAGACCCTTCCTGTCAACTTTTCCATTATAACCATCTGCAGCACCACCACTGGGGCAAAGGTGAAATTACAGCGTGACATGTTTACATGGACAGTTCATTATAAATATGGACATAGGAATTTATATCAGAACTAGTCTGTGGGACAGCTCTCCTACTTTTGGCACATTCCCCCAGATGTTAGTGAGGAGGACTTTGCTTTATCATGTCTGAATCGGATGTCTTCATGTCAGGTGATCTGTGCAGCTTTTTAATTGTAGCAGTTTGATACAACTGAGTGTTTTGCTTGACCATTGAAGAGGGCAGTTAAATGTCAACTACACTGCTGTGGGTCTGGAGTCACATACAGTGCCCTGGGTAAGGACAGCAGGTTTCCTTCCCTAAGGGACATTAGTGAACTGGATGAATTTTTACGACAATCTGATGGTTCATGGTCACCATTACTGAGACTAGCTTTTTAGTACAGATTTATTGAACTAGCTGAATTCAAATTTACAAACTGCCACTGTAGGATTTATTACGTTAATGGCACTATATAAATGCAAGTTGTGGTGAATTAGTAGTCCAGGCCTCTGCACTACTAGTCTAGTAACATAACTACTCTGCTACTTGTGAAGATTCTGGGCTGGCTACGAGGAGAAAGCAGGGTAGATGTATTAGGTTTGGACTGCTTAGAAGAGCTAGCACAGACACAACATGCCAAATGGCCTCCTTGGGCACTAGCAATCTCTGGGACTCTTAGCAACAGGAAAAGGGCAGAAATAAATGAAAAGTTAATAGATACTGTAAAATTTGGAGGTTTTGAAATTAACAGAGCTTTATATACAGTAAAGAAATGTATACAATTTACTATACTATAGCCAGCTATTGGAGCCCAAGCAATGGTGATTTGCAGACATGCACAAATTCAACAGTTCAAAAGTCAATTTAATTTTCACAAGTCTGTTAACAGGTAGCATTCTTAAAAATTCTAAGAAAAAAACCATTGATCACAATTTGTCAGGGAAGTCACATTAAATTACATCACAGCTTGGTCTTTATCTGATTTCAAACCATTAATTTGTAGCAGGAATTTCCTCCAATAATCTAGAATCTGCTGAGGCACCACTGCGAGGGAATTAAATCCATATCTCTCCCCTCATCCCGAAGACTGCCCTGACCAGTTCAAAGCAGCTTACTCAGTTACCTGTCAAATTAACCTTTAACACTGGTCATTGGTCATTTAATCACAGCTATACAAGCCCATGAGCGGAGCACTGAATGTTCTAATACTGTCCAGGGGGGCAATGTTAAGTACATATTGCAGAACCGATAGTGTAACATTCTGTTTATTCTAACACAAGGTAGTTCCAGATTGAATTTATTCTCGAACGGAAACATAGCATTGATCAGCGAGGGGCCTTTGTTCTTCACGATGGATCTCAATTGCACACACGCTCACTCCTTTATGAATTTATACTGTATTGCAGAGTGGGATTTCTCCTCCATTTGAAGATGAAGTTTAATGCAGAAAAGCATTCAACCATTTTTCTCAAGTACAGCAGTGTGATTTAGTGCGATGAGACTTCAGACTGTGCCTCAGGTCCACAGTCTCTGAGGGTTTGACCGGCTTCTTCACAATGCGAGACACTACCAGTTCAAAAATGGTCTCAAAGAGCTGATCTACATTGTAGCCCGTCTTGGCGCTGGTTTCAAAACACATTTTCTCTGCGACTGGGAAATCCTTTTCATCCAGCATCTTGTATTTAATGAGTTGCTTATAGAGGTTAATCGCATCCTCTTTGAAGACCTGTTTACTTGCTCTGGGAGCAGGAGATGCTGGAACAAGCGCCTCTGCCTCAGTTTCGTCGATCTCTGCACAGTCATCAGTCAAGTCCGATTTATTCCCCACGACAGCAAAGATACAGTCAGGCTGTGCTGTGTCGGTCAGTGTGAGGAATCGGTCTTCCAGTTCCTGGAGACTCTGACGGTTTGTCACATCGTAAGTGAGTATAACAGCAGCAGCTCCACGACAATACATGGAGCCCAGACCGTGGAACTGCTCCCGTCCTGTCAAAATAAGGCAAATCGTCAGAAAAGCCAACCCATTCCAGACACAGAATCCCCAAACCTAATCATACATCTGGGGTGGTACTAAATTGAACTATCTATCTTTCGGCTGAGACTCTAAACTGAGGCCCTGTCTGCCCTCTCAGGTGAATGTAAAATATCCCATGCCCACTATTTTGAAGAAGAGCCGAGGAGTTCTCCCCTTCTCCCTGATATCCAGGCCAATATTTACCTCTCAAACAACATCAGAGATCTGGTCATTTATCTCATTGCTGTTTGTGGGATCTCGCTGTGTACAAATTGGATGCCACGTTTCCTACATTACAACAGAGATTACGCTTCAAAAAAGTATTTAATTGGCTGTAAAGTGCTTTGGGACATCCTGAGGTTGTGAAAAGCGCTATAGAAATGCAAGTCTTTCCTTTTCATTCCAACTAACACAGGTCTAAGTCAGCACGAGGCAAGCAGCAAATACATGAGCTCACCACAACAGTGCGAGGATACTGCCACCAATCTACACACACACACACACACACAGAAACCATCCCCGCAAATACACCCCCCCCCACACACACAGACCCCCCCCAACCCCAAACCACCCCCCCACACACACAGACACAGAGTGTTACGACCGAGGTGGGAGGAGTGCACTGTCTTTCTCTAACTCCACTTCCCCACAAGTCAACATATATTTAAATGTTTACCCAGTAACCGATACAGTCAATCATAGACTGTACTTTTTTTATTTCAGAATAAGATCCACCAACCAGGTTTCTTTAATAAACAAGTATTAATTTATTATAAAACAAGTTAGTCAATAAAGATACAAAGCTTCAACACACAGTTTGAAATATGACAGTAAATATATATATTCCCTTCTAAATACCCAACACACACAGAAACACACAGGTTAAAGCAAAAGTAAAGATGCTTTGGCCAAAATACTTGTTAATTCTTGAAGAAAAAGGATAAGATATGTTCTGTTAGATGGCATAGAGTCTGATGTCTGCGTACACGTAGACGGGTCACTGGGATCTTTTCGGGATCAATTTTTTTTCAGGTAGTGTTGAAAATTAATCTGACAGGCTTTCCAGGAGCTTCAGGAGAAATGGGGCATCAGGGGTTTTAGCTATCATACACTGGATTTTTCAGAGTTTCTCAGAGAGGTGGAGAAAGATGAGCCGGGTGTTTTTCTCTTAGCTGGCTGACCCCCAACTGACATTGTCACAAGGTTTTGTTTCTGTATTAAAAACTTAGAATTTTGTGTGTTGTAAAAAACTGAAAAAAGGATGTTCAGTGGACATTGAAGAAACCAACAAATTTGCAATGCTTTGAAAGGAAGTTCATCACAAAGGATGTACTTTACGGGTTCTTTGAAAGGAAGTTGAACTTGTACAAGGACAGGAAAGCCAGCAATTTCAAGGAAACCACAGGGGCTTGACCTTTCTTCAGAGCAGCTTTTGAGTGACAGGGCACACTCTGGGTCTGGACATGTGACCACACTCAAAGGTTTTTTCCACTTGGACCCTTTAAAAGACCAGTGTGCTGGACAAGGAGCAGGCAGCTGAAACTGGCTGTGACCTGCCTGGAGACTGGAGAAAACGACCTCTCTCTCTAAAGGAAGACTTGCATCTCTTGAAAAGAAATCCTGTATTTGAAATGTGGCTGTGAACTGCCTGGAGAGAGAAAAAAGACCCAGGGAAAAAAAAAGTTACTTCACTCAGTAGAAGAAGACTGCTTTTCAAAGAAGAAACCCCTATATGTCAGAGGTAGCAAATTCCTATTATCTCCAGTCTTTAAAGAATTTCTGCCTCAAGAGTGGTTCCTGTTGCCTCCTGTGTTTTGGGAGATCCTGAAATCTCAAGAAAGCTTCTATGGCTTGACAGCTTCTTCAAAACCCAAACAGACCTGTTGCTGCACCTTGGCTGAAAGACTTCTGTGATGCCTGCTGCAGACAAATTGCCTTAAATACCTACCCATCGCAGACTGTTCAACAACCTCGCCTAAACAGACTTCGAATGGCATCTGACTATTCGACTCTAGGACACCTCATCGTACCAAAAACATCCTACCAGAATGTGATAAACTCAATCATTTTATTTTTCCCTTTTTATTCCTAGCAAACAGCTGTAAACCATAAAATCCTTTTTCCCCAGTTAACCATTTTTTTTAAAAATCTGTGTGTGTGTGCATGAGGGTTAAGGAAATAAGGAGTTTTTCATACATATAGATTTATCTTGTTGGTAGTTAAGACTTATTATTTCTTTTCTAATAAATAGTTAATGTTGTTATTGTTTAAAGAAACCTGGTTTTGGTGTGTTTTATTCTGGGGGACAAATAGTGTGTCTAATTTGGCCATTCTTTGGTAGGTGGAAAACTCTCTTGATATGCTGTGTCCTGTGGAGTAGAGGTGTGCAAAGGAAACCTGACCCAAGTCCAAATGCTGGACCCGGAAGCTCGATCCGACCTGAACCTGACACATGCTGTCGGATCCCATCGGGGTCAGGTCGGGTAGCAGGCCTTTACCCATGTACTGATGTAAAGGCCTGCCACCCGACCCGACCCCGACGTGTCCTGACGACATGCGTCGGGTTTGGGTTGGGTGGGGTCGGACTTCTGGGTCCGGAATTCGGGCTCGCACTGGGTTTCCTTTGCTCACCTCTACTGTGGAGTATGGGACTGAATTAACAGCGCATTACTGTGGGCCCACATCAGAGACGCCATCTATGAGTCAGCTTTGACCACCTACGGCAAACGTGCGAAGAGAAATGCAGACTGGTTTCAATCTCATAATGAAGAGCTGGAACCTGTCATAGCCGCTAAGCGCATTGCACTGTTGAACTACAAGAAAGCCCCCAGCGAGTTAACATCCGTAGCACTTAAAGCAGCCAGAAGCACTGCACAAAGAACAGCCAGGCGCTGTGCAAATGACTACTGGCAACACCTATGCAGTCATATTCAGCTGGCCTCAAACATCGGAAACATCAGAGGAATGTATGATGGCATTAAGAGAGCTTTTGGGCCAACCATCAAGAAGATCGCCCCCCTTCAAATCTAAATCAGGGGACATAATCACTGACCAACGCAAACAAATGGACCGCTGGGTTGAGCACTACCTAGAACTGTACTCCAGGGAGAATGTTTGTCAATGAGACTGCCCTCAATGCAGCCCAGCCTCGACCAGTCATGGATGAGCTGGACATACAGCCAACAAAATCGGAACTCAGTGATGCCATTGATTCTCTAGCCAGCGGAAAAGCCCCTGGGAAGGACAGCATTACTTCTGAAATTATCAAGAGTGCCAAGCCTGCTATACTCTCAGCACTACATGAACTGCTTTGCCTGTGCTGGGACGAGGGAGCAGTACCTCAGGACATGCTCGATGCCAATATCATCACCCTGAGGCACAGTTCGGCTTTCGAGCAGAGAGATCCACCATTGACATGCTGTTCTCCCTTTGCCAGCTACAAGAGAAATGCTGCAAACAACAAATGCACCTCTACGTTGCTTTCATAGATCTCACCAAAGCCTTTTGACCTCATCAGCAGACATGGTCTCTTCAGACTACTAGCAAAGATCGGATGTCCACCAAAGCTACTAAGTATCACCTCATTCCATGACAATATGAAAGGCACAATTCAACATAATGGTGCCTCATCAGACCCCTTTCCTATCCTGAGTGGCGTGAAACAGGGCTGTGTTCTCGCACCCATACTTTTTGGGATTTTCTTCTCCCTGCTGCTTTCTCATGCGTTCAAGTCCTCTGAAGAAGGAATTTTCCTCCACACAAGATCAGGGGGCAGGTTGTTCATCCTTGCCCGTCTAAGAGCGAAGTCCAAAGTACGGAAAGTCCTCGTCAGGGAACTCCTCTTTGCTGACGATGCTGCTTTAACATCTCACACTGAAGAGTGCCTGCAGAGTCTCATCGACAGGTTTGCGGCTGCCTGCAATGAATTTGGCCTAACCATCAGCCTCAAGAAAACGAACATCATGGGGCAGGACGTCAGAAATGCTCTATCCATCAATATTGGCGACCACGCTCTGGAAGTGGTTCAAGAGTTCACCTACCTAGGCTCAACTATCACCAGTAACCTGTCTCTCGATGCAGAAATCAACAAGCGCATGGGAAAGGCTTCCACTGCTATGTCCAGACTGGCCAAGAGAGTGTGGGAAAATGCCGCACTGATACACTCGGACTTTTGTGTTCCGTATCAAGCCTGTGTCCTCAGTACCTTGCTCTATGGCAGCGAGGCCTGGACAACGTATGCCAGCCAAGAGCGACGTCTCAATTCATTCCGTCTTCGCTGCCTCCGGAGAATACTTGGCATCAGGTGGCAGGACCGTATCTCCAACACAGAAGTCCTCGAGACAGCCAACATCCCCAGCTTATACACACTACCGAGTCAGCGGCGCTTGAGATGGCTTGGCTATGTGAGCCGCATGGAAGATGGCAGGATCCCCAAGGACACATTGTACAGCGAGCTCGTCACTGGTATCAGACCCACCGGCCGTCCATGTCTCCACTTTAAAGACGTCTGCAAACGCAACATGAAGTCCTGTGACATTGATCACAAGTCGTGGGAGTCAGTTGCCAGCGTTCGCCAGAGCTGGTGGGCAGCCATAAAGGCGGGGCTAAAGTGTGACGAGTCGAAGAGACTTAGCAGTTGGCAGGAAAAAAGACAGAGGCGCAAGGAGATAGCCAACTGTGTAACAGCCCCGACAAACAAATTTTTCTGCAGCACCTGTGGAAGAGCCTGTCACTCTGGAATTGGCCTTTATAGCCACTCCAGTGGTGTGTGGAGCAGCGCCTGGCCACTTCCAGGCGCTTACCCATTGTCTCTCGAGATAAGGAGGCCAAAGAAGAACTCTCTCCTTGGGTCATAACAACATTCAAAACAGTCCACACACCAACCAGAAAGTCAAAACCTCCTAACCACCACAAATCTTGACATGTAATTTTTCTGTAAACAACTCCCATAGACAGAAGGTACCTGTTTACTGAGCTGAAGACATGTGACTTCCAGTAAGTGTTGCTTTTAAACATAAATTTCAAGTCATAAAGTCCTTCTATTGACCTTTTTAACAGAATACATCCACGGAATCCCTTCAGTCTCAAATGAATCCATCTCTCCATCTCCACAATTCTAAAACAAGAGACCTCAAAAAATATTAAAAATGGAAGCACTTTCATAACAAGAGACACAGAGACACACACACTCAGAGGGGAGGAGCTGCTTGCCCCTCTGCAATTCAGCCATGGCAGGCATCGCTCTTTGGAGATACAAGTGCCGATCCTCAGACAACCTTGAGGAAACACTTCTAGTAACTGCCAACCCAGCATCACAATTACATCAGCATCATAATCTCCTTTACTCCTTTCACAGTTTCAAACATAAAAATGTATTTTCCTGCACAGGGCAAGGTAAGGCTTCTATTCCCTCGAGTATAGAAGACTAAGGAGTGATCTAATCGAGGTGTTTCAGATGATTAAAGGAGTTGATAAGGTCGATAGAGAGAAACTATTTCCTCTCGTGGGGGGAGTCCAGAACAAGGGGGCAGAACCTTAAAATTAGAGCCAGGCCGTTCAGGGCTGATGTTGGGAAGCACTTCTTCACACAAAGGGGAGTGGAAATCTGGAACTCTCTCCCCCAAAAAGGCTGTTGAGGCTGAGGGTCAATTGAAAATTTCAAAACTGAGATTGATCGATTTTTGTTGGGTAAGGGGATTAAGGGTTACAGAACCAAGGCGGGGAGATGAGGTTAAGATACACATCAGCCTTGATCTAAGTGATTGGTGGAATAGGCTGGAGGGACTGAATGGCCTCCTCCCGTTCCCACGTTCCATTGGAAGTGAAACTAATTACACACTGCAACAATTTTCTTTCTTATAATAAAAAAGGACAAAAATGATCTAAAACATGATTAATAGGAACATGCTCAGAGAGGTGAGAGACTGTCTCCACTGTGTGGTTTCAATCAAGCACACCCTGAATGATTAAGGGGTCACGCCACACATTTCCCTTTCGACACAGTTTGTTCTAAAACAACCCAATGCTTCGCATGAAGAAAATTCAATCCCAGCGAGGAAAGGCAAATATTTTCTGAAATGCTGATGTTGAAACATTGCCGGTTGATGTGTACAAATTACACACAGAAAAAAATTGAGGAAAGTTACAAAAAGCACATTAGTGCCAAATTCAAAGTTTCCTTATCAGAAAGCGGAAGTCTCATTTTACTCAAAAACTTGACAAACTTTCTAAAGTGTTCATGATTCTGTGGGACGAAGTCTGTTCACACGATAGAAGCTATGAGAAAGGTTTATACACGACAGCTTGGTACAATCGATAGGGACACAGGAATGACTGAACACTAAAAGACCAGGACCCATCGAGTTCACCTTCTCCTATCATGGTAGTCACATGATACAACAATAATGGAGTTATTGACCAATCACAGCGAACAATCTCTATCAATGAGTCGCCAACAGACCCGGACATGAAGTGAGGAAAATCCCCAGTGGTGGAACGCTCTGGGAATCATAGGCTCAAAGTCAGCTGCTCCTCCCAAGAACACTACACTCAACACACGTGCTGTCTCAAATTACTCATAGACTGTGACCCAAAACATTATTCTCTGACAGATAATTTGCATTTGATTGAACCAATAAAGTTGCAAAAAATTGGAAACCAAAAATCTATGGGAAGGGATTGTGTTTTTTGAAAGGCCACTTGGGGAGAAATAAAAGCACAGGATTTATTGAGGGTGAGAGGGTAGTCCCGGCTTCAGTCGCATGTTGTCATAATGAAGGGAAAGGGTTAACTCCAGGCCACAGGGACAAGTGACTGGGAACTGAAAATGGGGAGCAGTACCATCAGGTAGAGTGCCACCCGCAAGAGGAGGCGGGTGCTGAGGGCCACCCAGAAAAGAGTGTCACCAGATGGACAGAGGTCACAGAAAGTAGGACTATAAAAAGGAAACAAGACAAAAAGGGAAAGAGGTGGTTAAGAAATCAGCACACAGGGGTCACAGGGAAGTTGCAGTGATGTCATTTACACAAGCTACAAAACAAATGAAAGAAAGTGCTGGAAATACTCAGCAGGTCTGGCAGCATCTGTGGAGAGAGAAGCAGAGTTTATGTTTCAGGTCAGTGACCCTTCATCAGAACTGGCAAGGTTAGAAATAGAAGAAAAAACAAAGAACAGTACAGCACAGGAACAGGCCATTCAGCCCTCCAAGCATGCGCCGATCTTGATGCTTGCCTAAACTAAAACCTTCTGCACTTCCGGGGACCGTATCCCTCTGCAACGTAATAGGTTCTAAGCAGGGGTGGTGGGGAAGAGAACAAAACGGAAGGTGTTATTCTATATATTTTGAGAGACAGCACTGAAACAGGCCCTTCGGCCCACCGAGTCTGTGCCGACCAACAACCACCCATTTATATTAACCCTACAGCAATCCCATATCCCCCACCACCTACCTACGCTAGGGGCAATTTACAACTGCCAATTTCCCTATCATCTGCAAGTCTTTGGCTGTGGGAGGAAACCAGAGCACCCGGTGAAAACCCACGCGGTCACAGGGAGAACTTGCAAACTCTGCACAGGCAGTACCCAGAATCGAACCCGGGTCCCTGGAGCTGTGAGGCTGCGGTGCTAACTACTGCGCCACTGTACCGCCCCTGGTGTGTGATAGGGCAGGAGAGATTAACTAGCAAGGAGGTCATGGGGCAAAGAGAGTGTGCTAATGATGTGGTGAAAGACAAAGCATTAGTGCAGAGGGGGTGTTAAATGACAAAATAATGAACAGCCCTAGCCAAAAGCACAAACATGAAAAACCCAGTTTAAGGCAGGCACATGGTAAAAAATTATATAACAAAATAAAATAATAAAAAAGGGCCAGTTCATGGTCTGAAATTATTGAACTGAATGTTCAGTCCTGTAGGCCTAGAGTGCCTAATCGGTAAATGAGATGCTGTTCCTCGAGTTTGCATTGATGTTCACTGGAACACTGCAGCAGGCCAAAGACAGAAATGTTGGCTTGAGAGCAGGGAGGGGGGTGGGGGGTGGGGGGGGGGGCGGAATTGTTGAAATGGCAAGCGACCAGAAGCTCGGGGTCCTGCTTGCGGACTGAGCAGAAGTGTTCCGCAAAGCGGTCACCCAGTCTGCGTTTGTTCTCCCCAATGTAGAGACCGCATTGTGTGCAGCGAATACAGTATACTACATTGGAAGAAGTACAAGCAAATCGCTGCTTCACCTGAAAGGAGTGTTTGGGGCCTTGGATAGTGAGGAGAGAGGAGGGAAAAGGATAGGTATTACACCTCCTGCGATTGCAGGGGAAGGTGCCGTGGGAAAGGGACGAGGTGTTAGGGGTAATGGAGGAGTGGACCAGGATGTCGCGGAGAGAATGATCACTTTGGAATGCTGAAAGGGGAAGGAGTGGAAGATGTGTTTGGTAGTGGCATCACGCTGGAGGTGGCAGAAATGGTGGAGAATGATCCTTTGGATGTGGAGGCTGGTTGGTAGAAAACAAGGACAAGGGGAACCCTGTCGCGGTTCTGGGAGGGAGGGAAGGGGTGAGGGCAGAGTGCAGGAAATGGGCTGGACATGGTTGAGGGCTCTGTCAACCACAATGGAGGGAAACCTCGGTTGAGGAGAAAGGAAGACATGTCAGAAGTGCTATTGTGGAAAGTTGCATCATCAGAACTGGATGGAGATGGAGAAACTGGGAGAATGGGATGGAGTCCTTACAGGAAACAGGGTGTGAGGAAATGTATTCTAGGTAGCTGTGGGAGTCGGTGGGCTCCCTCGGTACTGCCCCTCCGGCAGGGAAGCACTCCCTTGGTAACTGTACTGGAATATCAGTCTGGATTATGGGCTCAACTCTCTGACATGTCGCTGATACCCACGACCTTTGGACTGAGAAAGTTACCAACTCGGCCAAGCTGACACTAAGAGCTGGCTCCCAAATGCAGCAAATTAAGTAAAATACATAATTTCTGGGGTGGGAAATGAAATCTCAGTGTCAGTGCTGGCTTTATTTATTTATTTAGAGATACAGCACTGAAACAGGCCCTTCGGCCCACCGAGTCTGTGCTGACTGTCAACGTCCCATTTATACTAATCCTACATTAATCCCATATTCCCTACCACATCCCCACCTTCCCTCAATTCTTTTACCACCTACCTACACTGGTAGCAATTTACAACGGCCAATTTACCTATCAACGTGCAAGTCTTTGGAGGTGGGAGGAAACCGGAGCACCTGGCGAAAACCCACGCGTCACAGGGTGAACTTGCAAACTCCGCACAGGCAGTACCCAGAATTGAACCCGGGTCACTGGAAGTGTGAGGCTGCGGTGCTAACCACTGCCACTTTCCTATTAAGTGTTTCTAAATCCACCCCCTCAGCAAAATACACTTTCCTGCATTGCAAGAATTTGGGCAGTTGGGTCTAACTTTAGCTCATTTGAAGTCAGCCAACCTCTCCTTTGTGCAACTTGACACAAAGCCAGCGCCTCTCTGAACTGGCAGTTTTTTCAGAGCTTCTCGTTAGCTTTTGCAACTTCTCTTCATTGGTATATGTGCAGGCCAGCCCCGACCCACAGCCTCCTCTTGCCAAGCCTACCCCACCCCACCCCCAACGGCCCTTCTGCTTTGTTCCCAGAACTTGGGCGTTAGCCCAATATTCTTCAGGAGGTTGGATAAAGATGAGCAGTTGCAATGATCTTAACGATCATTTGCAGCTGGAACACATTGCAAGCTAGCGCCATTAACTTCACCCAGATGAAAGCCTGAAAGGTCCAGTAACCAAAAAAGACTTTCATCAAACATTGATAGGGAAAAGTGCAAGTTTTAAATAAAAGTAAACTTGCCAAAGAGTTTTTGTGAAGTGAAAGCAGCTTAAAAAAAATCTTAACTGTTGGAAATGCTTTCCACAGAAAGCTAAACCACTGTTGATAAAAGCAGAGTGAAAAATAAAGTGGTCAGGGGGGATTAAACTGAAAATTTGATCAGAAGGTAGGTTTGTGAAAACGTCACTAACAGAAGCGGCACAATAAAATATAAAAGCAAAATACTGCGGATGCTGGAAATCTGAAATAAAAACAAGAAATGTTGGAAATACTCAGCAGGCCTGGCAGCATCTGTGGAAAGAGAAGCAGAGTTAATGTTTCAGGTCAGTGACCCTTCTTCGGAACAGAAGCAGCACAAGATCCTTCCAGGATGGGGACCAGAGATATCACTTATAGAATGGCCTCTGCTCCCATCTGGAATTCTCTGCCTCAGAGAGTTGTGGAGGCTAGGTCACTAAATGTATTTAAGGAGGAGGTAGATAGATTTTTGAAATCTCGGGGAGTTGAGGGTTATAAGGAGCAGGCCCGAAAGAGGAGTTGAGGCCTGGGACAGAACAGCCATGATCTTATTGAATGGCGGGGCAGGCTCGAGGGCTGAATGGCCTACTCCTGCTCTTATGTCGGGTCTTAAAGGAAGTGGCAGCGGAGATAGTGGATCCATTGGTTATAATATTCCAAAATTCCCTAGAAGCGAGAAAGGTTCCAGTGGATTGGAAAAAAGCTAATCTATCGCCCTTATTCAAAAAGGGAGGCAGAAAGTAGGAAACTATAGACCAGTTAGTTTAACATCTGTCATTGGGAAATTGTTAGAATCCATTATTAAGGAAGTAATAACAGGACATTTAGAAAGTTAAAACGCAATCCATCAGAGTCAGCATGGTTTTATGAAGGGTAAATCGTGTTTGACTAATTTGCTAGAATTCTTCAAAGATGTAACAAGTAAAGTGGATAATGGGGATCCTGTAGATGTAGTATATCTGGACTTCCAGAAGGCATTTGATAAGGTGCCGCACAAAAGGTTAATACACAAGGTAAGATCACATGGGGTTAGGGACAATTTATTAGCTTGGATAGAAGATTGGCTAACCAACAGAAAACAGAGTCTCGGGATAAATGGGTCTTTTTCTGGTTGGCAAGATCTAACTAGTGGGGTGCCACAGGGTTCGGTCCTCGGGCCCCAACTATTTACAATCTATATTAATGACTTGGATGCAGGGATAGAAGGTATTATAGCCAAATTTGCAGATGACACTAAAACAGGTGGGATAGTAAGTTGCAATTAAGAAATTTACAAATGGATATGGATAGGATAGTTAGGTGAATGGGCCAAAATTTGGCAGATGGAGTTTAACGTGGATAAGTGTGAGGTTATCCATTTTGGTCGGAAGAATAGAAAGACAAATTATTATCTAAATGGAGAGAAACTTCAGAGTGCTTCAGTGCAGAGGGATCTGGGTGTCCTTGTGCATGAATCGCAGAAAACTAGTTTGCAGGTGATAAAGGAAGGCAAATGGAATTTTGCCATTTATTGCTAAAGGAACAGAGTATAAAAGTAGGGAAGTGTTGCTGCAACTGTACAAGGCATTGGTGAGACCGCACCTGGAGTATTGTATACAGTTTTGGTCCACTTACTTGAGGAGGGATGTAGTTTCAATGGAGGCAGTTCAGAGGAGGTTCACTAGACTTATTCCAGAGATGAGGGGTTTGTCTAATGAAGAGAGATTGAGCAGTTTAGGCCTTTACTCTCTCGAGTTTAGAAGAATGAGAGGAGATCTAATTGAGATATATAAGATGATTAAGGGGATTGACAAAGTAGACGTAGAGAGGATGTTTCCGCTTGTGGGGCAATCTAGAACAAGAGGTCATAGTTTTAGGATAAGGGGTAGCAGATTTAAAACCAAGATGAGGAGAAATTACTTCTCTCACAGGGTCGTGAGTCTGTAGAATTCACTGCCCAAGAGTGCGGTGGATGCCGGGACATTGAGTAAATTTGAGGAGATAGACAGATTTTTAATTAGTAATGGGTTGAAGGGTTTTGGAGAATGGGAAGGAAAGTGGAGTTGAGTCCGAGATGAGATCAGCCATGATCGTATTGAATGGCGGAGCAGGCTTGAGGGGCTGAATTGCCTACTCCTGCTCTTAGTTCCTATGTTCTTATTTCCACATCATAAAACATCCCAAGGTGCTTCACTACAGTGTTCATTCAACTTCAACACCGAGCCACCCTCCCCACCACCGCCCCCCCAACCACACATCCCCCCCCCCTCCCCAAACCACACATCCCCCCCCCGCCAAACCACACATCCCCCCCCGCCAAAACACACATCCCCCCCCCCCGCCAAAACACACATTCCCCCCCCCCCGCCAAACCACACATCCCCCCCCCCGCCAAACCACACATCCCCCCCCCCGCCAAACCACACATCCCCCCCCCCCGCCAAACCACACATTCCCCCCCCCCGCCAAACCACACATTCCCCCCCCCCGCCAAACCACACATCCCCCCACCCCGCCAAACCACACATCCCCCCCCCCGCCAAACCACACATCCTCCCCCCCCCCCGCCAAACCACACATCCCCCCCCCCCCCGCCAAACCACAAGAGGCCACAACTGCAGATTGCCCAGTTTGCTGTACTTTCTTCAGTAGAAAGGCATGTGCTGAAGAGACTGACACACAGTCTAGTGTGGAGCCTTTCACAAAACTGGTCTCTGAGTTCGGATTGCGGGAGCTGTTGTGGGTTAACAAAGACTGATTTTCAAAATAGCCTAAACAGCAGCTCATTGATAGCAGCATCCTGGAAACCAACTTAAAACATGAAGGAAAGGATAACCTGAAAGGTCATTTTCTGTATTTTCCAGTTAGAGGGACAGACTGAGCCGCTGTGCGTTGCCAGGTTTTATTTCGGGAGTTACAAGGTGGGTTGCCCTGATTGCACAAGCCAGCAGCTATACCAATCCCTCCCCCTGCCCCGATACCTATACAATCACAGCCAAGTGACTCACACAAACCTTTAAAAAGATTTTCTCCTAACAGTTTTAGGTATCACACTGAAAAGCTTTTCAATGTGAAGATACTCTTGACTGCAGATGAGTTCCAGTTTCTTACCAAAGATGGAGAGAAACAAAACCACATGGAATCATCAAATCATACAGCACAGGAGTCCATTCAGCCCATCGTGCCTGTGCTGGCTCTTTGAAAGAGCTGCACAATTAGTCCCGCTCCCGTTCTTTCCCCATAGCCCCGCAATTATTTTCCTTTTTAATATTTATCCAATTCCCTTTGAAAAGTTACTATTGAATCTGCTTCCTCTGCCCTTTCAGGCAGTGCATTCCAGATCACAACAACTCACTGTGTAAAAAACAAACATTCTCCTCATGTCGCCTCACCAGTTCTTTTGTCAATTACCTTAAATCTGTGTCCTCTGGTTACCGACCCTCCAGCCAGAGGAAACAGTTTCTCCTTATTTACTCTATCAAAACTGTTCATGATTTTAAGCATCTCTATTAAATCTCCTCGACCTTCTCTGCTCTAAGTAGTACAATCCCAGCTTCTCCAGTCTCTCCATATAACTGAAGACCCTCATCCCTGGGACCATTCCAGTAAATCTCCTCTGCACTCTCTCCAAGGCCTCGACGTCTTTCCGAAAGTGTGGAACCCAGAATTGTCCACAATACACCAGTTGGAGCCTAATCAGTGTTTTATAAAGATTTAGTGTAACTGCTTTTGCATTCTATGCCTCTCGATATTGTTTATTTTGCGTGTTACTGGGACATTCAGAACTATGCAAACAAAATCTTTGTATACAAGTGAAGAGGCATTTGAATTTCTTTAGTTTTTAAACTGTAGCCAATAATGGCTAAAAAAATCAGCTTCATGTCTGTTCATTTTTAAACTGTCTAAAGCAGCAGGCTTTGAACTAACCACAACCACTACTCCCTTCAGTGATCACATCTATATCTCCAACTTTTACTGGGCTCAGCCATAGAAACAGGGAATAGCCCAGACATCAAAACTAACTCTAGATCCAAATAAAAATGTCAATGTGATTTACCTTTAAATTAAAGTCTGTGCCAAGTACTGTGCTAGAACAGAGTATGGGGAATTAAAGCAAACTTGATCAAGTACAAAAGTTCAAGACAGCAATTTGAACTGGGAAACTAGAAACTTATAGTACATTAGACTGATCAGTATTCCTTAATCAAAAGGAACATTGGAACAGCAGGAGGCCATTCAGCCCCCTTGAGTCTGTTCCAACTTCCAATCAGATCATAGCTGATTTGTATCTTAACTCCATATCTCTTAATCCCCTTTACTCAACAAAAATCTATTAATCTCAGTTTTTCAATTGACCCCCAGCCTCATCAGCTTTTTTGGGGAAGACATTTCCAGATTTCCACTAGCCTTTGTGTGAAGAAGTGCTTCCTGACATCACCCCTGAACGGCCTGGCTAGAATTTTAAGGTTCTGCCCCGTTGTTCTGGACTCCCCCCACCAGAGGAAATAGTTTCTCTCTATCAACCCTATCAAATCCTTTAATCACCTTAAACACCTCGATTAGATCCCCCTTAATCTGCTATTGTTCGAGGGAAGAGTCTGTGCAACCGATCCTCATAATTTAACCCTTTAAGCCCCAGTATCATTCTGGTGAATCTACGCTGCACCCCCTCCAAGGCCGATACATCCTTCCTGTGGTGCAGTGCCCAGAACTGAACCCAGTTACTCCAGATGGGTTCTAACCAGAGCTTTATATAACTGTAGCATAACATCCACCCCTTTGTATTCCAGTCACTTTGAGATAAAGATGTACATTCCAGTAGTTTTTAAAATTATATTTTGTACCTGTCCACTCGCTTTTAGTGATTTCTGTACTTGGACCCGAAATCGCTCTGCTCCTCCACAATTCCAGAAAAGCAGCTTTCACCTTCTGTTAGTGACAAGACATCAAACTGGACAGCTAATTCAACTTTACAGGATCAAGCAACATAGACTATGGCAGTCAGCAGCCTTATGAAGATATTGAAACAAGCTCCTGACAGACTCGGCTAGATCAGCACCCCCCCCCTCCACCTCAGGTCTTGTGATCCTTAGAGATTTAAAAACAAGCTGTGACAGTGAAGCCTCAACTCAGTCTGCAATATTGTGCAAGAAATGCTCTATTCATGACTCAGAATAGAAAACGAAAAGTATTACAAAACCCTCAAGTTTATAGAGAAAGATCACACATTATTGCAGTTGTAACTAAACTTGTATCTGAACAATACCACGCTTCACAGATTCTTGTTACTAATAAATGGAAAGTTTATTACAACAGCTTTCGCAGGGTAAGCCTTTAATTCATTCTACAGAATCCCCATTGTTTTATCGTGCATTCTGCAGTTTAAGGTCAATGGAACAGGAATTGATTTGGAATTTACCCAAGTGTTGCCCACAAGAAATTAATCTGCTATTTGGTTTTTACATAGAATGTACAGCCCAGAAACATGCCATTTGGCCCATCTGGTTTATGCTGGTGTTTATGCTCCACATGAGCCTCATCTCACCCAATCAGCATCTCCTTCTATTTGTGTAAAAGCATTGGATATAACAGGTCTTTACTGGGTATGAGCAGAATGTGAAGCGTTCTCTCTCCCTGTTATTTATATTATCAAGTCTGGCCAATGTTTGAAATCAGTGATTCCCCAACAAGAGCAGAATGTGTAATCACTGCACAAAAAGGGAAATGGAGAAGAACTTGCATTTCTCTAGCACCTTGCACTTCCTCAAGGCATCCTAAAATGCTTCACAGTCAATCAAGTGCTTCTGAAGTGCAGTTATTTGTGTCGGCAAATGCAACAGCCAACTTGTGCACAGCAAGGTCCCACAAACAGTAACTGCATGAGAGTGTTAGCCTCGATTTTGGATTAGGAATGTAGATAGAGAGAAACTATTTCCACTGGTGCAGGAATCCAGAAACAGGTATCATAACATTAAAATAGGAGATAGGCCATTCAGCAGTGGAATCAGGAAGCATTTTTTCACACAGTGGAAATCCAGAACTCCCTCTCCCAAAAGGATCCTGTGCCTGTTGGGGGACAATTGGATATTTCAAATCAATCAATTTTCATTGTGTAAGGAATTATGGGGTACTGTTTCTGTGCAGTAAATTCATTGTAACTTGATGCTCTGCTGCGCTTACCTCTGCTGGGTCAGTGTATTAAAAGGACAGAGCAACTATTTGAAACCAGACAAACAAAAGACTGCAATAAAAGCAAAATACTGCGGATGCTGGAAGAAGGGTCACTGACCCGAAACGTTAACTCTGCTTCTCTTTCCACAGATGCTGCCAGACCTGCTGAGTGAATCCAGCATTTCTTGTTTTTGAAACAAAAGACTGCTCTGTTTAAACATTTCAGGTCAGCATCTTAATGGTTTCTGTGGGATGGAGACTTGAGGTGGTTACAATGGCCACACCTTTGACTTGGGTCTAGAATTCCACAGTCGGATGAGGGAGAGTTTTTAGCTTTGTGAACAACACCACCACCTTGCATTTATATAGCACCTTTAACACAGGAAAACATCCCAAGATGCTTCACAGGAGCAATCAAACAAAATCTGACTGAGCCACACAAGGTGATATTAGGAGAGGTGACCAAAAGCTTAGTCAAACAGGTTGATTTTAAGGAGGGTCTTACAGGAGGAGAGAGGGGCGGTGAGGTTTAGGGAGGGAATTCCAGAGCTTATGGCCCAGACAGCTGAAGGCACAGCCGCCAGTAGTGCAATGATGAAAATCGGGGATGATCTGCAGGTCCAGAATTAGAGGCGTGTAGATATCTCAGGATTAATAGATAAAAGGTCATACCCGAAACATTAACTCTGTTTCTCTCTCCACAGATGCCTGACCTGCTGAGTATTTCCAGCACTTTCTGTTTTTATTCCAGATTTCCAGCATCTGCAATATTTTCCTTTTATCTCGAAGGGTTGTAGGGCTGGAGGAGATACAGAGATAGGGAGGGGTGAGAGCTATGGAGTGTTTTTGAAAACAAAGATGAGAATTTTAAATTTGAGACATAATGGGTGAGAAGCACAGAATTACATTGAACAATTCTGATTTAAAAGACACCTTTCCGATCAAGGGCGGGCAAAAGGACAAAAGAGAAGCCAGAAATTTTTGAAAGGAGGTGTAAAGAACAGGGAGGGACACAAATCACACACACAGTTTGCTGAGCTGGGCCAAGCAAATATTCACAGAGGATTGTGGGGTTGGAGAAGGTGAGTAAACAAATAACATATCGTTCTCCTGCAATCCAAAGTAGGTAGGCACCAAGGGTTAGCTCACCTTCAGAACACAAGCTATGAAATGCAGGACACAGCACTCCATTAAACATGCAGGATAGGCAACTGGAAACACATAGGGAGGGGTGAATTTAAATTATTGTGGCAGTCCTCCAGCTCATGCCAATGTGTTACAAACCAAGCATGCCCGTTAGCAGATTCCACTCTCCAGCACCTGGCCTAGCATGCAGTGAATTATGTTCAGAGATTCATAGATTTTTAGACACTCAGGGAATCTAGGGGTATGGGGATAGAGCAGGCAGGTGTATCTGAGGTAGATCAGCCATGGTCTTATGGAATGGCAGAGCAGGCTTGAAGGGCCGAGTGGCCTACTGCTACTCCTAATGTGCTTCATTCAGCAATTTTCAGGAAAAAAAGTTGGAAAGACAGACGTGCATTTATATAGAGCCTTTCACAACGTCAGGACATCTCGAAGTGCTTCAGATCACAGATAATGAAGTATTTTTGGAAGTGTAGTCACTGTTGTAGTTCAGGAAACGTGGCAGCCAATTTACGCACAGCAAGATCCCACAAACAGCAATGTGATAATGACCAGATAGGTTTTTTAGTGATGATACTGCAGATACTGGAAATCTGAAAGAAAAACCGAAAATGTTGGAAATACTCAGCAGGTCTGGCAGTGTCTGTGCAGCAAGAAACAGAGTTAACAATGCAGGTCTGTGACCTTTCATCAGAAACGTTAACAGTGTTTCTCTCTCCACAGATGCTGTCAAACCTGCTGAGTATTTCCAGCATTTCTGTTTTTATTATTGTTTCTTCGTCATGTTGGTTGATGGATAAATGTCAACCCGGACACCAGGGAGAACTCCCCTGCTCTTCTTCATTTACATTCACCTGAGAGGGAAGCTGGGGCCTCGGTTTAACACCTCACCTGAAAGACAAACTCCGACAGTGCAGCGCTCCCTCAGTACTGACCCTCCGGCAGTGCAGCGCTCCCTCAGTACTGACCCTCCGGCAGTGCAGCGCTCCCTCAGTACTGACCCTCCGGCAGTGCAGCGCTCCCTCAGTACTGACCCTCCGGCAGTGCAGCGCTCCCTCAGTACTGACCCTCCGGCAGTGCAGCGCTCCCTCAGTACTGACCCTCCGGCAGTGCAGCGCTCCCTCACTACTGACCCTCCGGCAGTGCAGCGCTCCCTCACTACTGACCCTCCGGCAGTGCAGCGCTCCCTCACTACTGACCCTGTGACAGTGCAGCACTCCCTCACTACTGACCCTGTGACAGTGCAGCACTCCCTCACTACTGACCCTGTGACAGTGCAGCACTCCCTCACTACTGACCCTGTGACAGTGCAGCACTCCCTCACTACTGACCCTGTGACAGTGCAGCACTCCCTCACTACTGACCCTGTGACAGTGCAGCACTCCCTCACTACTGACCCTGTGACAGTGCAGCACTCACTCCCTCAGTACTGGGACACAGAATCAGCGATGATTACACATTCAAACTTAGAACCGACAAACTGCTGACTCACCAAGGGGAGTGTGAAACCCATTGAGCAAATCTCACAACCCAACAGAGCAAGCAGCCAAACAACTGCTGTATAGAAAGTTTTGATAAAACTTAATCCAAAAAAAGATACAAACTCAGAAGAAATATACGTATACCATATAAAAACCTTAATTTCATCACGTCAGCTGACTGTAAACCACCTAACCCTAGGACGAGTTCTTTGTGATCCCCTATTCAAAGCCCAACTCTCTCTCTAGCTCCAGTCGCTCCCTCACTCTCCTGCACCAGTTACTCCTTGGTGGGGTTAGGATTGGGGTTACGGCTGGACTAACCTGTGTCCCAGATGGATACACTGTGATTAGGGGTTAGGGTTGGGGTTAGGGGTGGACCATCCTGCTGTGTTCCAGATAGATGCACTATGGTTTGGGGTTGCGGTTAGGTTTAGGGGTTAGGGGTGGACTGCCTTGCTATGTCCCAGATGGACACACTACAGTTAGGGGTTAGGGTTGGGGTAAGGGGTTGGGGTTAGGGTTAGGGGTGGACTGACCTGCTGTGTCTCAGATGGACACACTATGGTTAGGGGTGAGGGGTTGGGGTAAGGGGTTGGTTTCGGGGTTCGGGGTGGACTGACCTGCTGTGTCCCAGATGGACACACTATGCGCTCCCCACTATTTCAGGAAGAAAGCTCCGCCGACTGTGCTCACCGTCCCCTGGAAGCGGCGCTCGGTGTAACGATGCAGGAGGGAGGTTTTCCCCACATTCATATCGCCCAGAATCACAACCTTTACATCGGGCTTCATCATCCTGCAGCCAGTACCGAGAGACAGGCTCCGGCCGCTTACTGGGATCTTGCTGTTTTCCTAGTTCCGTAGTCTTTGCAAAACTTTCCTTCTGATCCGAAGCGGAAACAGGCGGAGACTCCGCTCTTCGCCCCGCCCGCCAGTGCATCCCGCCTCCAGCGGCCGCTCCCGGAATCAGGATCAGGATCGGGACCCCTCCCCGCCTCAGTCCCTCTCTGTCTCTGCCACCCACCAGGGACCCCTTCCCCGAGACTCTCCCTCCTCCCGAGATTCTCCCCCCCAGGGACCCCCTCCCTCCCTCCGCCGAGACTCTTTCCCCTCTCGGACCCCCTCCCCCGAGATTCTCCCCCCCCTCCAACCCCGGGACCCTCTCCCCATGAGATTCTTCCCCCCCCCAGGACCCCTTTCTTCTCCTCTTTCCCTGAGTGAAAGGTTTCCACCAGACTTTCCAAACTCACTGACCTACAGCAACTGTTTAAGCCCAATGTTGTCTTATTGACTCTCTAACACCATTTCTAATAGCTTCCTGGCAGAGTTGAACTTTAAGATATGCTGTACCACACTCAGCTCTACCTCACCACCACACCTCTCCACTCCTCCGCTCTCTCTCATTTATCAAACTGTTTATCTGACATCCAGTGCTGGATGAGCAGAAATTTCCTCCAAATAAATACTGGGAATACCGAAGCTGTTGTTTTCTGTCCCTGCTCCAAACTCCATTCCCTAACTACCAACTCCATCCCTCTCTTTGGCAACAGCCTGAAATTAAGCCAGTCTGTTTGCAGATTGGTGTCACATTTGACCCAGAGATGAGCTTCCAACTTCATATTTACACCATCATCGAGGTCAGTTATTTCCAACTCAGTAACTTCGCCCGATTTCACCCCTGTCTCAGCTCATCTACTGCTGAAACCCTCATTCCTGCCTTTGTTACCTTTAGACTTGACTATTCTTGCTAGTCTCGCACATCCTACCCTCTGTAAACTTGAAGTCATCCAAACCACTGCTGCCTGTGTCTTAACTCACCACGTCCTGTTCCCCTATTCCCCTTGTGTTCCCTAACCTACATTGGCTCCCAGTTATCAACGTCATGATTTTAAAATTTTCAACCTTGTTTTCAAATCCCTCCATGGCCTCACCCTTCCCTGTCTCTGTAATCTCCTCCAGCCCCACAACTCTCCGAGATCTCTGCACTCCCCTAACTCCGGCCCCTTGAGCATCCTTGATTTTAATCACTCTACCATTGGCGGCCGTTCCTTCAGCTGCCTGGGCCCTAAGCTCCGGAATTCCCTCCTTAAACCTTTCTGCCTCACTTTCCTCCTTTAAGACGCTGCTTAAAACTTACCTCTGTGTCGTACATTCCCACTTGTGGGGGAGTTCAGAACTAGGTGCCATCAATATAAGACAATCACTAATAAATCCAATAGGGAATTCAGGAGAAACATCTTTCCCCAGAGAGTGGTGCATGTAAACCTCACTACCACAGGGAGTGGTTGAGGTGAATAGTATCGATACATTTAAGGGGAAGCTGGATAAACACATGAGGGAGAAAGGAATAGAAGGATATGGTGATTGGGTGAGAGGAAGAGGGGGTGGGAGGAGGCTCGTGTGGAACAGAAACACCTGCATGGACCAGTTGGGCCGAATGGCCTGTTTCTGTGCTGTAAATACTGTACATCAACAGTGAAGACACTTCAAAATTACTTCATTGGCTGCAAAGCACTTTGGGAAACCCTGAAGCTGTGAAAGGCACTATAGAAATGCAAGTCTTCCCTTTTTTAAAGCTCCTAAGATGGTTGATCTCTGCTTCCTCATACAAAGCACACTGAAACAATATTCACCTTTAATCACTGTCGAAGAAGTGGCTCCACACCACCTGCTCAAGGGCAATTAGCGATGGATAAATAATTAGCAGTGATGCTCACATCCTGAGAATGAATACATAAACAAACGAAGGGTTGATGGGATGGGAGTGTTCTGCTGGACTCCACCAGGAGAGTCGGGGCCTCCACTGTCCCCTGCATGTCCCCCCAGGACATGCTGCCAGCACACAGCCATTGCTGCACCTCCTGCTCCGGTATCTCTGTATCTTCAGCAGCAAAGCAAGCACAGTCCCTCACAACTCTGCTCTGAAACTGTGGATAAGGTGTGGGTAGCACTGTATCTCTCTCTCACTTCTGAACCAGAAGCTTGAGGGTACAAGCCCCACTCCAGAGATATGAGCACAAAATCCAGGAGGTACTGAGGGAGCGCTGCACTGTCGGAGGGTCAGTACTGAGGGAGTGCTGCACTGTCGGAGGGTCAATACTGAGGGAGTGCTACACTGTCGGAGGGTCAGGACTGAGGGAGTGCCGCACTGTCACAGGGTCAGTACTGAGGGAGTGCTGCACTGTCGGAGGGTCAGTACTGAGGGAGTGCCGCACTGTCGGAGGGTGAGTACTGAGGGAGTGCTGCAGTGTTGGAGGGTCAGCACTGAGGGAGTGCCGCACTGTCGGAGGGTCAGTACTGAGGGAGTGCTGCACTGTCGGGAGGGTCAGTACTGAGGGAGTGCTGCACTATCGAAGGGTCATTACTGAGGGAGTGCTGCACTGTCGGAGGGTCAGTACTGAGGGAGTGCCGCACTGTCGGACGGTCTGCACTGAGGGAGTCCCGCACTGTCAGAGGGTCAGTACTGAGGGAGTGCTGCACTGTCGGAGGGTCAGTACTGAGGAAGCGCTGCACTGTCGGAGAGTCAGTACTGAGGAAGCGCTGCACTGTCGGAGGGTCAGTACAGAGGGAGTGCTGCACTGTCGGAGGGTCAGTACTGAGGGAGTGCTGCACTGTCAGAGGGTCAGTACTGAGGAAGCGCTGCACTTTCGGAGAGTCAGTACTGAGGGAGTGCCGCACTGTCGGAGAGTCAGTACTGAGGGAGTGCCGCACTGTCGGAGGGTCAGTACTGAGGGAGTGCCGCACTGTCGGAGGGTCAGTACTGAGGGAGTGCCGCACTGTCGGAGGGTCAGTACTGAGGGAGTGCTGCACTGTCAGAGGGTCAGTACTGAGGAAGCACTGCACTGTCGGAGGGTCAGTACTGAGGAAGCGCTGCACTGTCGGAGGGTCAGTACTGAGGAAGCGCTGCACTGTCGGAGGGTCAGTACTGAGGGAGTGCCGCACTGTCGGAGGGTCAGTACTCATTCACTGAGGACCTGTCTGCCTAATCAAGTAGATGCTGACTGTGACAGTGCCTCTGATGGCTGCTTGCTCACCACTGTGTCTGCAGGTTAGTTTCAGCCACGATTTACTGTACTGTGACCTCCTTGCAGTGTAATTTAGTACAAAAAGAGCAGAGATCTTATCTGCGAATGTTTGTTTGAGCCAGCACAGCAAACTCTGTGTGGTTTGTGTCACTCCGTGTTATCTACGCCTCCTTTCAAAAATGTTTGGCTTTTCTTTTTTCCTTTTACCCGTCCTTAATTGGAAAGCAGTCTCTTAAATTAGAAATTTTCCATGTAATTCTGTGCTTCTCACCCATTACGTCTCAATTTTTAAAATTCTCATCTTTGTTTTCAAATCCCTTCATGGCGTTGCCCCTCCCTATCTCTGTTATCTCCTCCTGCCCCAAAACTACTCCTGAGCCCGAAGCTCTGCAATTCCCTCCCTTCGACAATAGCAACTTGCATTTGTATAGCACCTTTAACACAATAAAACATCCCAGGGTGCTTCACAGGAGCATGATCAAACAAAAACTGACATCAAGCCACATAACTAGATATCAGGACAGGTGACCAAAAGCTTGGTGAAAGAGGGAGGTATTAAGGAGTGTCCTAGGGGTCATGCAGCAAGGCAATATGGGTGGAGCTCAGGAATAGGAAGGGTGCAGTCACAATGTTGGGGGTTTACTACAGGCCTCCCAACAGCCAGCGAGAGGTAGAGGAGCAGATACGTAGACAGATTTTGGAAAGATGTATAAGCAACAGGGTTGTTGTGGTGGGAGAATTTAACTTCCCCTATATTGACTGGAACTCACTTAGTGCTAGGGGCTTGGATGGGGCAGAATTTGTAAAGAGCATCCAGGAGGGCTTCTTGAAACAATATGTAGATAGTCCAACTAGGGAAGGGGCCGTACTGGACCTGGTGTTGGGGAATGAGCCCGGCCAAGTGGTTGAAGTCTCAGTAGGGGAGCATTTCAGGAACAGTGACCATAATTCCGTAAGTTTTAAGGCACTTGTGGATAAGGATAAGAGTCGTCCTCAAGTGAAGGTGCTAAATTGGGGGAAGGCTAATTATAACAATATTAGGCAGGAACTGAAGAATTTAGATTGGGGGCGGCTGTTTGAGGGTAAATCAACATCTGACATGTGGGAGTCTTTCAAACGTCAGTTGATTAGAATCCAGGACCGGCATGTTCCTGTGAGGAAGAAGGATATGTTTGGCAAGTTTCGGGAACCTTGGATAACAAGGGATATTGTGAGCCTAGTCAAAAAGAAAAAGGAAGCATTCATAAGGGCTAGAAGGCTGGGAACAGACGAAGCCCTTGAGGAATATAAAGAAAGTAGGAAGGAACTTAAGCAAGGAGTCAGGAGGGCTAAAAGGGGTCACGAAAAGTCATTGGCAAACAGGATTAAGGAGAATCCCAAGGCTTTTTATACATATATAAAGAGCAAGAGGGTAACCAGGGAAAGGGTTGGCCCAATCAAGGACAGAGGAGGGAATCTATGTGTGGAGCCAGAGGAAATGGGCGAGGTACTAAATGAGTACTTTGCATCAGTATTCACCAAAGAGAAGGACTTGGTAGATGATGAGTCGAGGGAAGGGAGTGTAGATAGTCTGGGTCATGTCGTTATCAAAAAGGAGGAGGTGTTGGGTGTCTTGCAAAGCATTAAGGTAGATAATTCCCCAGGGTCTGATGGGATCTACCCCAGAATACTGAGGGAGGCAAGGGAAGAAATTGCTGGGGCCTTGACAGAAATCTTTATATCCTCATTGGCTACAGGTGAGGTCCCAGAGGACTGGCGAATAGCCAATGTTGTTCCTTTGTTTAAGAAGGGTGGCAAGGATAATCCAGGAAATTATAGGCTGGTGAGCCTTACATCAGTGGTAGGGAAATTATTAGAGATGATTCTTCGGGACAGGATTTATTCCCATTTGGAAACAAATGGACTTATTAGCGAGAGGCAACATGGTTTTGTGAAGGGAAGGTCGTGTCTCACTAACTTGATCGAGTTTTTTGAGGAAGTGACGAAGATGATTGATGAAGGAAGGGCAGTGGATGTTGTCCACATGGACTTCAGTAAAGCCTTTGACAAGGTCCCTCATGGCAGACTGGTACAAAAGGTGAAGTCACACGGGATCAGAGGTGAGCTGGCAAGATGGATACAGAACTGGCTCAGTCATAGAAGACAGAGGATAGCAGTGGAAGGGTGCTTTTCTGAATGGAGGGCTGTGACTAGTGGTGTTCCGCAGGGATCAGTGCTGGGACCTTTGCTGTTTGTAGTATATATAAATTATTTGGAGGAAAATGTAGCTGGTCTGATTAGTAAGTTTGCGGACGACACAAAGGTTGGTGGAGTTGTCGATAGTGATGAGGATTGTCAGAGGATACAGCAGGATATGGATCGGTTGGAGACTTGGGCGGAGAAATGGCAGATGGAGTTTAATCCGGACAAATGTGAGGTAATGCATTTTGGAAGATCTAATACAGGTGGGAAGTATACAGTAAATGGCAGAACCCTTAGGAGTATTGACAGACAGAGAGATCTGGGCGTACAGGTCCACAGGTCACTGAAAGTGGCAACGCAGGTGGATAAGGTAGTCAAGAAGGCATTCGGCATGCTTGCATTCATCGGACGAGGCATAGAGTACAAAAATTGGCAAGTCAGGCTGCAGCTGTACAGAACCTTAGTTAGGCCACACTTAGAATATTGCGTGCAATTCTGGTCGCCACACTACCAGAAGGACGTGGAGGCTTTGGAGAGGGTACAGAAGAGGTTTACCATGATGTTGCCTGGTCTGGAAGGCATTAGCTATGAGGAGAGGTTGGATAAACTCAGATTGTTTTCACTGGAACGCCGGAGGTGGAGGGGCGACATGATAGAGGTTTACAAAGTTATGAGTGGCATGGACAGATTGGATAGTCAGAAGCTTTTTCCCAGGGTGGAAGAGTCAGTTATTAGGGGACATAGGTTTAAGGTGCGAGGGGCAAAGTTTCGAGGGGATGTGCGAGGCAAGTTCTTTACACAGAGGGTGGTGATGCCTGGAACTTGCTGCCGGGGGAGGTGGTGGAAGCAGGTACGATAGCGACATTTAACAGGCATCTTGACAAATACATGAATAGGACAGGAATAGAGGGATTCGGTCCCCGGAAATGCAGAAGGTTTTAGTTTAGATAGGCATCAAGATCGGCGCAGGCTTGGAGGGCCGAATGGCCTATTCCTGTGCTGTACTGTTCTTTGTTCTTTAAAGGAGGAGAGAAAGGAGGAGAGAGAGAAGTAGAGAGGCGGAGAGGTTGAGGGAGGGAATTGTAGAGCTCAGAGCCCAGACAGCTGAAGGCACAGTCGCCAGTGGTGGAGCAATTAAAATCAGGGATGCTCAAGAGGCCAGAATTTGAGGAGCAGAGATATCTCGGAGACTGTGGGACCGGAGGAGGTTACACAGATAGGGAGGGTCTCCAGTTCAATCTCCTGGTACTTCAGCTGTAAATGGAAGCAGCCCTTCTTGGCTGTTAGTTTTTTAAAAAGTTATTTGTGGGGTTTTTTTCATTAAAAAGTTTAAGAAATTAATATTTCCCATTTGGCATATAGGGTTTTCCTGACAATTGACACGGGAGCCAGTGCAAATATCCTCCCAGCCCGAATCCTGAAGGATATGTACCGGAGTCGTTAGAAATCAGTGATACAACCGACAGCTATAAAGTTATGTGCATACATTGGGTCACCCATCTCGTGCAGTGATGCACTGATAATGCCAATGCAGCTATGGCAAGTCGGCATAGAAACCGCAAATATTTTACCTGGTAGACATGAGTGGACCAGCAGTGGCAGGACTACCAGCGTGTAAGGACCTCAACATCATAACCATCCATGAGGTCACCAAGGTACCAATTGCAGCAGAAGAGACCAAGGGTACCCGCATTGAGTCAGTCCAGGACTTACAACAAATGTACCCGGACAGGTTCGACGCCATGGGAGACTTCAAAGGCGATGCTGTACTGCATCTCAGAGAGGATGCACACCATGTCTAGCCCCCTGATGTCTGAATTGAGTCACAGTTCCTCCAGGATCTCAGTGGTTCTAGTTTGGAGAGTATCAGCCTCTTCTCAGAGATGCCACACTAAGAGATGGTGTAAGTTCTTTGTCAATAGACAGTGTCTCTTCGCACTCCAGTGACTCAGAAGAAGAGATTGACGGTCTAACTACTGAGACTCAAAGACTGTGTCATGCAGGTCCCCACCTGCCAAGAATGAGGCATATTAATTTTGTCATATGAACATTGATTTTAAACTGTTGCTGGAGTGAGGAAATGACTTGTTAAACAGATCAGCCATAGCTGGAAAAAACATTTGCATACTAACAGTCCATTTTTATGTTTTTTGCTGGTTTACATCCAGATTCTTTTCTCCCTTTCTTTACCAGTTTCTTGGTCCTCCTTTGCTGTATTCTAAAATCCTCCCAATCCTCAGGTTTACTGCTATTTCTGGCAACTTTATAGGCCTTTTCTTTTAATCTTATACAATCCTTAACTCCCTTTATTAGTTGCTGTAAACTGTATAATAACTCTTTCAAGATCATCCTTTGCCTATGTACTGTCATACTTTTTAATGTATTTGCCAAACCACCTCAGCCAATTTGCCGCTCATGCCTTTGTAATTTCCTTTGTTCAAATTTAACACCCTGGCTTCAGATTGAATTACCTCACTTTCAAACATCATGTAAAATTCTATCATATTATGGCCACCCATCCTTAAAGGTTCTTTTCCAACAAGATTATTAATTAACCCTTTCTCATTACATAATACTAGGTCTAAAATAGCGTGTATTCTAGTTCGTTCCTCAACATACTGCTCTAGAAAACCATCCCTAACGCACTCCAGAAACTCATCCTCCACAGCATTAGTGCTCATTAGGTTTACCCAGTCTATATGCAGATTGAAGTCACTCATGATTACTGTATTATGCTACATGCTTCTCTAATCTCTTGATTAACACCATGTCCCACACTAACACGACTGTTTGGTGGCCTGTAAACAACACCTACTAATGTTTAATAAAATCAAAATACTACGGATTCTGGAAATCTGAAATAAAAACAAGAAATGTTGGAAATACTCAGCAGGTCTGGCAGCATCTGTGGAGAGAGAAGCAGAGTTAATGTTTCGGGTCAGTGACCTTTCATCAGAACTGGTAAATATTAGAAATGATGCTACCTTCCATGACTGTGCTTCTGATATGGTCCACTCCTCCATTACCCCCACCACCTCATCCCCTTTCCACGGCACCTTCCCCTGCAATCACAGGAGGTGTAATACCTGCCCATTTAACTCCTCTCTCCTCAATATGAAAGGCCTCAAACACTCCTTTCAGGTGAAGCTGCAATTTACTTGTACTTCTTTCAATGTAGTATACTGTATTCGCTGCTCACAATATGGTCTCCTCTACATTGGGGAGACCAAATGCAGACTGGTTGACCGCTTTGTGGAACACCTCCGCTCAGTCCACAAGCAGGACCCCGAGCTTCTGGTTGCTTGTCATTTCAACACTCCCCCCTGCTCTCATGCTCACATCTCTGTCCTGGGTTTGCTGCAGTGTTCCAGTGAACATCAACTCAAGCTCGAGGAACAGCATCTCATTTACCGATTAGGCACACTACAGCCTGCCGAACTGAACATTGAGTTCAATAATTTCAGAGCATGACGGGCCCCCCATTTTACTTTTATTTTTAGTTATTTTTTTCTTTTTTCTTTTTTCTTTTTTTTTGTGTTTATTTTATTTTATTTCATCTTAGTTTGTTCAGTTTGCTTACCCACTTTTTTTTCATGTTTGTACTTGCGGCTGTTCAATTTTCAGTCCGTTAACACCCTATCTGTACTAATGCTTTGTCTTTCAACACACCATTAACATATTGTTTGCCTTTGCTCCACGACCTTCTGGTCAGCTATTCTGTGACCTTGTCCTATTTACACCTTGTCCTTTGTTATCTCTTGCCCCACCCCCGCTTTACTTGCTTATGACCTTTCACATTTCTAATATTTGCCTGTTCTGATGAAGGGTCACTGACCTGAAACGTTAACTCTGCTTCTCTCTCCACAGATGCTGCCAGACCTGTTGAGTATTTCCAGCATTTCTTGGTTTTATTTCTACTAATGTTTGCTGCCCCTTGCTGGTTCTTAGCTCCACCCAAACAGATTCCACATTTTGTTCTTCCAATATGAGATCCTGCCTTACTAATGAACTGATCCCATCCCTTATTATCAGTGCAACATCACTTCCTTTTCTTTTTTGCCTGTCCTTCCTAAATGTCGAATAACCTTGAATATTCAGTTCCCAGTCTTGGTCACCCTGTAGCCATGTTTCCGTAATGGCTATTTGATCATACCCATTTACCTCTATTTGTCCCTTTAAATCATCTACTTTGTTGCGAAAACTGTGTGCATTCAGGTAGAGTGCCCTTAACTTTGTCTTCTTGACATTATTCTGCCTTCTAAGCGTAGTTGACGCTCGCCTTTGTTTCGCCTGCCTTCTAATGCCTCTTGCTACTTTTCTACCTCCTGTTACCAGCTTTACTTCCTTCCAATTTGAGCTACCCCTCAGGTTCTCATCCCTCTGACAAGTTAGTTTAAACCCTCCCTAACAGCACTAGCAAATCTCCCTGCGAGGATATTAGTTCCAGTCCTGTTAAGGTGTAGCCCGTCCATCTTGTACAGGTCCCACCCTCCCCAGAACCAGTCCCAATGCCTCATAAATCTGATGCTTTCCTGCTACACCAATTCTCCAGCCACGTGTTCAATTGATCAATCCTCCTATTCCTATGCTCACTAGCACGTGGCATTGGGAGTAATCCTGAGATTACTGCTTTGGAGGTCCTGCTTTTTAATTTATTTCCTTACTCCCTAAAATTTGCTTTCAGGACCTCATCCCTCTTCCTACCGATGTCATTGGTACCAATGTGGACCACGACCTCTGGCTGTTCACCCTCCTCCAAAAGGATGTCCTGCAGCCACTCCGTGAGATCCTTGACCCTGGCACCTGGGAGGCAACACACCATCCTGGAGTCACGTTCACTGCCACAGAAATGCCTGTCTAATCCTCTGACTATCGAATCCCCTATCACTATTGCTCTTCCATTCCTGTTCCTCCCCTCCTGTGCAGCTGAGTCACCTGTGGTGCCACAGACTTTGCTCTGGCTGCACTCCCCCAAAGAACCATCACTCTCACCAGAATCCAAAATGGAAAACTGATGAGAAAGCAAGATAGACTCAGGGGACTCCTGCAGTACCTGCCTGGTTTCCTTAGACTACCTGGCAGTCACCCATTCCCTCTCTGCCCGCATGCTCTTAACCTGTGGTGTGACCACCTCCATAAACGTGCTAACCACATAGTCTTCTGCCTCGTGGATGCACCACAGTGACCCCAGCCGCTGTACAAGTTCCGAAACCCGGAGCTCAAGCTTCTGCAGCCGGTGACGTTTCCTGCAGAAGTGTTCATCGAGGCCACATGGTGTGTCCATGAATTCCCACATACCGCAGGATGTACATTCCACTTGGCCAAGCTGACCTGTCACACCGTAACTTTAAAAACTATTTATTATAATTAGAATAAGTAGAATAACTTACCCGTTACTCACCAAACAGCTTCTTCCCCTGCACTGAAATAAGAGCCAGCTACTGGAGGCTGAAAAAAGATAGAAAAAGAAAGGAGCACCTCCCTCACCTAACTCCCTAACTCACCAAACTCCCACTTTATACTCTGTGCACTTAAAGCGGCACTCAGTGCAGATAAAGCGCCACTGAGGAAGCCCTGATTTTACACTTTCTGAAATACAACTGATTCAAGCTTCTGAAATCCAGTTTAAACCAGCTACCTAAGTAACTAACTGCAGCTCCTCCCAGAGATTGTATACCCCTGTTTTAAGGCTAGATTAAATTTAACTTCTGTTAACTTAAGGAGTAATATTTAGTTAACTGCTAAATTGAAGAAAAAACTAGACTTTAGATAGAAATTAATCCTTAAAACTCCTTCTCACCAGATGCAGCAGCTCTCAGTGCCCCATGAATTGAAACCCCTGCTTCCCGCACCACTGTTTGACCACACGTTTAATTCTCTAATCTGCTTGACCCTATGCCAATTGGCATGTGGCTCAGGTAACAAGCCAGCGATTATTACCCATGAGGTTCTGCCTTTCGATTTGGACCCTAACTCCTCTGAAAAGATGGAAAAGGCTAGGGTTGTTTTCCTTGGAGCAGAGAAGGCTGAGGGGAGACATGATTAAGGTGTACAAGATTATGAGGGGCATTGATAGGTTAGATAGGAAGAAACTTTTTCCCTTAGCGGAGGAGTCAAGAACCAGGGGGCAGAGATTTAGGGTAAGGCGCAGGAGGTTTAGGGGGATTTGAGGAAAAAAATTTTCACCCAGCGGGTGGTTGGAATCTGGAATGCACTGCCTGAAGAGAATGTGGAGGCAGGAACCCTCACAACATTTAAGAAGTATTTAGATGAGCACTTGAAATGCCATAGCATACAAGGCTACGGGCCAAGTGCAGGAAGATGGGATGAGAATAGTTGGGTGCTGGATGGCCGGCACAGACACAATGGGCCGAAGGGCCTGTTTCTGTGCTGTATAACTCTATGGCTCTATAACAGACAGTGCTTGGAGGGACAAAGGGGCTATTCCCTGCTCAAGTTTAACCCACAATGGACATTGAGCACCAGGTATTGTGTATAAGAAGAGACATTCCAGGGTCGGCTCAGGCAAGAGAATCCACAAATAGACATGGTCAGACCAGCTAGTCACATGACTAACCTGCTTGGTAACCTGGGTTTTTCTGAATTGTACAAAGAGTTTGAACTCAGGAAAAGACTGTTTCTGGAGTGAGAAGACCTCTCCTGTTCGCTCCCATTTCTTTCTCACAAGCCTCTGGATCCACTGAGGATACATGAACTTCATGAGAGAAAAGTCTCCTACGTCAAACAAGGTTTAAGAAGAATACTGGGCCCCAACGAAACGCAAGACCTACATACAATCAAGGACTTTACAGCAAGTTCGAAGAACAGTAACTGAAACCATCTTGAGATATTGCCTCAAACTTTTCCACTTTATGACTTTTGTTCTTTTCTGTCTCTATCTGCATGTGTGGGCACGTCGCGTATCCCAAGGCATTAACCAAATTAGAGTTTAAGTTTAATAAAGTTCAACCTTTTATCATTAAACCTAAGAAAACCTGTTTGGCTGGTTTCTTTGCCTTATAATTGGAAGTTAGTGAGCAAGAATTCACTAAGGGGGAGCTAAATAAAAAGTGTGTTTAAAATAAAACCCTGTTACGGTAAGACCGGGTGAAGGCTGAGAGGGAACCCTAGACCCCTTTCTCACCTGGTCGTAACAGCTGACAGTGGGGAGCATTCCCAAGGGGAAATCTCCAAGGACCGAAACCCACTCACAGACTCTGACCAGCATCAAACGGTGCAGTCTGAAAGCCCAGCAACAGCACAACTATGCCGCGTCTTCACTTCTGCTCTCTAGAGAACCTCCAGTACCAAAATGAGCCAGAACAGACAGGTACTTCCATGAGGACAAGTCCTCCTCCCCCAACAAGTCCTTGACCTTGAGCCCCAGGCCTTCAGACGCAGAGGATGAGGAGAGACAAAGGACATGCAATGTCCCGAAGAGGCAGAGGAGGAATGAGTTGAAGCAGTGTTGTTGGCTCTTCGAGATGAGGTGCCGGAATTTTCCAAGAATGACAAGTCCTTAACAGTGGTCATCCTGAGAAAAGCAACACAGTATATTAGCAGGCTGAAGGCAGAGCAACAGAAACTGAATGCAGAGAGGGAGAAACTGCAGAAATAACAGCAACAGATGAGACACAAAGGCCCGGAACCAGAGTTGTCAAATCACTGAAATGATAGATGGACTTATAAGCCTCTGCACTTGTAAATTTCACAATCTTTATCCTTATACCTGTAATCTCTATCCGGTATAACTAATTTTGATGTTATCTAATTTTATGTGTGGGCTTCGCCATCAGAAACTCTTTGCTCAGCATGATAGAGTCACCCTCAAATGGCTCGGAACACATACTGTCCATCCGACTGTTCACCGCCTCTGGTCCAGTACTCCTACTCAGCATCTATGCTCCAACACTCTGCTCCCGACCTGAAGTTAAAGACCAGTTCTACGAGGACCTCCATAATATCATTAGTAGCATTCCTAATACCGAACGTTTGTTCCTGCTGGGGGATTTTAACGCCAGGGTTGGGGCCGACAATGACACATGGCCCTCCTGCCTTGGGCGCTATGGCATTGGAAGGATGAATGAGAATGGACAGAGACTGCTGGAGTTGTGTAACTATCACAACCTCTGCATCACCAACTCGTTCTTTCATACTAAACCCTGTCACCAGGTTTCATGGAGACACCCAAGATCACGTTATCGGCACCAGCTGGACCTCATCGTCACAAGGCGAGCCTCTATAAATAGTGTCCAAATCACACGCAGCCTCCACAGTGCGGACTGCGACACCGACCACTCCCTGGTGTGCAGCAAAGTTAAACGCAAACCAAAGAAGCTACATCAGTCCAAGCAGAAGGGCCGCCCGTGCATCAACACTAACAGAATTTCTTATCCACAGCTGTTACATAGGTTTCTAAATTCACTTGAAAAAGCCCTTCAAAACACTCCTACAGGGGATGCAGAGACCAAGTGGGCTCACATCAGAGACGCCATCTATGACTCAGCAATGACCACCTATGGCAAACGTGAGAAGCAGAATGCAGACTGGCTTCAATCTCACTTTGAAGAGCTGGAACCTGTCATAGCCACTAAGCGCATTGCACTGTTGAACTACAAGAAAGCCCCCAGCGAGTTAACATCCGCAGGGTGGAAGTGTCAGTTACCAGGGGACATAGGTTTAAGGTGCGAGGGGCAAAGTTTAGAGGGGATGCACGAGGCAGGTTCTTTACACAGAGGGTGGTGAGTGCCTGGAACTTGCTGCCGGGGGAGGTGGTGGAAGTAGGTACGATAGCGACATTTAAGAGGCATCTTGACAAATACATGAATAGGATGGCAATAGAGGGATACGGTCCCCGGAAGTGCAGTCAGTTTTAGTTTAGGCAGGCATCAAGATCAGTGCAGGATTGGAGGGCCGAATGGCCTGTTTCTGTGCTGTACTGTTCTTTGTTCTTTAAAGCAGCCTGAAGCGCTGCACAAAGAACAGCCAGGCGCTGTGCAAATGACAACTGGCAACACCTATGCAGTCGTATTCAGCTGGCCTCCGACACCGGAAACATCAGAAGAAAGTATGATGGCATTAAGAGAGCTTTTGGGCCAACCATCAAGAAGATCGCCCCCCACCCCGACTCAAGTCTAAATCAGGGGAAACGATCACTGACCAACATAAGCAAATGGGCCGTTGGGTGGAGCACTACCTAGAACTGTACTCCAGGGAAAATGATGTCACTAATACCACCCTCAATGCAGCCCAGTCTCTGCCAGTCATGGATGAGCTGGACGAACAGCCAACAAAATCGGAACTCAGTGATGCCATTGATTGTCTAGCCAGTGGAAAAGCCCCTGCAAAGGATGGCATTACCCCTGAAATAATCAAGAGTGCCAAGCCTGCTATACTCTCAGCACTCCATGAACTGCTTTGCCTGTGCTGGCATGAGGGAGCAGTACCACAGGACATGCTCGATGCCAATATCATCACCCTCTATAAAAACAAGGGTGACCGTGGTGACTGCAACAACTACCGTGGAATCTCCCTGCTCAGCATAGTGGGGAAAGTCTTCGCTTGAGTCGTTTTAAACAGACTCCAGAAGCTGGCTGAGTGTGTCTACCCTGAGGCACAGTTCAGCTTTCGAGCAGAGAGATCCACCATTCACATGCTGTTCTCCCTTTGCCAGCTACAAGAGAAATGCTGCAAACAACAAATGCCCCTCTACGTTGCTTTCATAGATCTCACCAAAGCCTTTGACCTCATCAGCAGACATGGTCTCTTCAGACTACTAGCAAAGATCGGATGTCCACCAAAGCTACTAAGTATCATCACTTCATTCCATGACAATATGAAAGGCACAATTCAGCATAGTGGTGCCTCATCAGACCCCTTTCCTATCCTGAGTGGCGTGAAACAGGGCTGTGTTCTCGCACCTATACTGTTTGGGATCATCTTCTCCCTGCTGCTCTCACATGCGTTCAAGTCTTCAGAAGAAGGAATTTTCCTCCACACAAGATCAGGTGGCAGGTTGTTCAACCTTGCCCGTCTGAGAGTAAAGACCAAAGTACGGAAAGTTCTCATCAGGGAACTCCTCTTTGCTGGCGATGCTGCATTAACATCTCACACTGAAGAGTGTCTGCAGAGACTCATCGACAGGATTGCGACTGCCTGCAACAAATTTGGCCTAACCATCAGCCTCAAGAAAACCAACATCATGGGGCAGGACGTCAGAAATGTTCCATCCATCAATATCGGCGACCACGCTCTGGAAGTGGTTCAAGATTTCACCTTCCTAGACTCAACTATCACCAGTAACCTGTCTCTCAATGCAGAAATCAGCAAGCGCATGGGAAAGGCGTCCGCTGCTATGTCCAGACTAGCCAAGAGGATGTGGGAAAATGGCACACTGACACGGAACACAAAGTCCGAGTGTTTCAAGCCTATGTCCTCAGTACCTTGCTCTATGGCAGCGAGGCCTGGACAATGTATGTCAGCCAAGAGCGACGTCTCAACTTATTCCATCTTCGCTGCCTCCGGAGAATCCTTGGCATTGGGTGACAGGACCATATCTCCAACGCAGAAGTCCTCGAGGTGGCCAACATCCCCAGCATATACACCCTACTGAGCCAGCGGCACTTGGGATGGCTTGGCCATGTGAGCCACATGGAAGATGGCAGGACCCCCAAGGACGCATTGTACAGCGAGCTCGTCACTGGTATCAGAACCACCGGCTGTCCATGTCTCCGCTTTAAAGACATCTGCAAACACGACATGAAGTCCTGTGACATTGACCACAAGTTGTGAGAGTCAGTTGCCAGTGATCGCCAGAGCTGGCGGGCAGCCATAAAGGCGGGGCTAAAGAGTGGTGAGTCGAAGAGACTTAGCAGTTAGCAGGAAAAAGGACAGAAGCGCAAGGGGAGAGCCAACTGTGTAACAGTCCTGACAACCAATTTTATCTGCAGCGCCTGTGGAAGAGTCTGTCACTCTAGAATTGGTCTTTATAGCCACTCCAGGCGCTGCTCCACAAACCACTGACCATCTCTAGGTGCTTACCCATTGTCTCTCGAGACAAGGAGGCCAAAGAAAAAGAAGAAGAATTTTATGTGTTGTTGCTTGTAGCATACAAGACTTATATTTGGAAAGAAAGGGGATGTTGTATGGTTGCTTTAAGAATGATGTCCCTTTAAGATCTCAGTATGCTAATGAACTAAGTAGCTCATGTGACTCAAAGCCAGAGTCACTCTGCAACTCTAACACCCAGAGGAACGTTTTGAAAATAATTTGCTCTGTACTGTATATAATAGTTTAGCTGTTAATAAAACCTGTTTGAGATCTTCAGCAAACTGACCCCACGAATCTCATTTATGTTGCATCAGACAACATAAAGACCTCATTACAGAGAGAGGTGGTAGTGAGGTAGAGCTGGGTGTCATCAGCATATATATGAATTAGGAGCAGGAGTAGGCCATTCGGTCCCTCAACCCTGCTCTGCCATTTGATAAGATCATAGCTGATCTGACTGTGGTCTCAGCTCTACTTTCATAGAAACATAGAAAATAGGAGCAGGAATAGGCCATTCGGCCCTTCGAGTCTGCTCCGCCATTCATTATGATCATGGCTGATCATCCAACTCAGTAACCTGTTCCCGCTTTCACCCCATACCCTTTGATCCCTTTAGACCCAAGAGCTATATCTAACTCCTTCTTGAAAACATTCAATGTTTTCTGCGGTAGCGAATTCCACAGGCTCACTACTCTCTGGGTGAAGAAATTTCTCCTCATCTCAGTCCTGAAAGGTTTACCCCGTATCCTTAGACTATGACCCTTGGTTCTGGACTCTCTCACCATCAGGAACATCCTTCCTGCATCTACCCTGTCAAGTCCTGTTAGAATTTTATAGGTTTCTATGAGATCCCTCCTCACTCTTTTGAACTCCAGAGAATATAATCCTAACCGACTCAATCTCTCCTCATACATCAGTCCTGCCATCCCAGGAATCAGTCTGGTAAACCTTCGCTGCACTCCCTCTATAGCAAGAACATCCTTCCTCAGATAAGGAGACCAAAACTGCACACAATATTCCAGGTGTGGCCTCACCAAGGTATTGTATAATTGCAGTAAGACATCTCTGCTCCTGTATTCGAATTCTCGCTATGAAGGCCAACATACCATTTGCCTTTTTTACCACCTGTTGCACCTGCATGCTTACCTTCAGCGACTGTTGTACGAGAACACCCAGGTCTCACTGCATATTCCCCTTTCTCAGTTTATAGCCGTTCAGATAATAATCTGCCTTCCTGTTTTTGCTAGCAAAGTGGATAAGTTCACATTTATCCACATTATACTGCATCTGCCATGCATTTGTCCACTCACTCAACTTGTCCAAATCACCCTGAAGCCTCTCTGCATCCTCCTCACAACTCACCCTCCCACCCAGTTTTGTGTCATCTACAAATTTGGAGATATTACATTTAGTTCCCTCATCTAAATCATTAATGTAAATTGTGAATAGCTGGGGTCCTAGCATTGATCCCTGCGGCACCCCACTAATCACTGCCTGCCATTCGGAAAAAGACCCATTTATCCCTTACTCTTTGTTTCCTGTCCGCCGACCAATTTTCTATCCATCGCAATACACTACCCCCAATCCCATGCAATTTTACATGCTAATCTTTTATGTGGGACTTTGTCGAAAGCCTTCTGAAAGTCCAAATAAACCACATCCACTGGCTCCCCCTCATCAACTCTACTAGTTACATCCTCGAAGAATTCTGGTAGATTTGTCAAGCATGATTTCCCTTTCGTAAATCCATGCTGACTCTGTCTGATTCTACCACTGTTCTCCAAGTGCTCTGCTATAAAATCTTTGATAATGGACTATAGAATTTTCCCCACTACCGACGTCAGGCTGACTGGTCTATAATTCCCTGTTTTCTCTCTACCTCCCTTTTTAAATAGTGGGGTTACATTAGCTACCCTCCAATCTGTAGGAACTGTTCCAGAGTCTATGGAATCTTGGAAGATGACCACCAATGCATCCACTATTTCTAGGGCCACTTCCTTAGGTACTGGGGATTTATTGGCTTTCAATCCCATCAATTTCCCCAACACCATTTCTCTACTAATACTGATTTCCTTCAGTTCCTCCCTCTCACTAAACCCTGTGCTCCCCAACATTTCTGGTATGATATTTGTGTCCTCCTTTGTGAAGCTAGAACCAAAGTATGCATGTGGTTGGTGAGCCATTTCTTTATTCCCCATAATAAATTCCCCTGTTTCTGACTGTAAGGGACCTACATTTGTCTTTACGAATCTTTTTCTCTTCACATACCTATAGAAACTTTTACAGTCAATTTTTATGTTCCCCGCATACCCCCATCTACCTCCTATACCCTTTGACTCCCTTGTCAATCAAGAATCTATCTAACTCAGCCTTAAAAATATTCAATGAGCCAGCTTCCACTGCTCTCTGGAATAGAGAATTCCACAGACTAATGACCCTCTGAGAGAAAACATTTCTCCTCATCTCCGTCTTAAATGGGAGACCCCTTATTTTTAAACTGTGTCCCCTGGTTCTCGTCTTACACAAGGGGAAACATCCTCTCAGCATCTACCCTGTCAAGTCCCCCCAAGATCTTACATGTTTCAATAAGATAACCTCTCATTCTTCTAAACTCCAATGGATACAGACCCAACCTGTCCAACCTTTCCTCATAAAATAACCCCTTCATCCCAGGAATCAGTTGAGTGAACCTTCTCTGAACTGCGTCTAATGCAATTATATCATTTCTTAAGTAAGGACGCCCTGTATAACTGTAGTAAAACTTCATTACTTTTATATTCCATTCCCCTCTCAATAAATGACAACATTCCATTTGCCTTCCTAATCACTTGTTGTACCTGCATACTAACATTTTGTGATTCATGTACGAGGACACCAAGATCCCTCTGTACCGCAGAGCTCAACAATCTCTCTCCATTTAAATAATACGTTGCTTTTCTATTCTTCCTACCAAAGTGGACAAGTTCACATTTTCCCACATTATACTCCATCGCCAAATTTTTGCCCACTCACTTAACCTATCTCTATCCCTTTGCAGACTCCTGATGTCCTCCTCACAACTTACTTTCCTACCTAGCTTTGTGTCATCAGGAAACTTAGCAACCACACATTTAGGCCCTCATCCAGTCATTTATATAGATTGCAATTTTTTTTTATTCATTCAAGGGATGTGGGCGTCACTGGCTAGGTCAGCATTTATTGCCCATCCCTAATTGCCCTAGAGAAGGTGATGGTGAGCTGCCTTCTTGAACCGCTGCAGTCCTTGGGGTGCGGGTACACCCACAGTTCTGTTCGGAAGGGAGTTCCAAGATTTTGACCCAGCGACAGTGAAAGAATGGCAAAATAGTTCCAAGTCAGGATGGTGTGTGACTTGGAGGGAAACTTGCAGGTGGTTATGTTCCCATGCATCAGCTGCCCTTGTCCTTCTAGTTGGTAGAGGTCGGGGGATTGGAAGGTGTTGTCTAAGGAGCCTTGGTGCGTTGCTGCAGTGCATCTTGTAGATGGTACACACTGCTGCCACTGTGCATCAGTTGTGGAGGGAGTGAATGTTTGTAGATGGGGTGCCAATCAAGCGGGCTGCTTTGTCCTGGATGGTGTCAAGCTTCTTGAGTGTTGTTAGAGCTGCACCCATCCAGGCAAGTGGAGAGTATTCCATCATACTCCTGACTTGTGGCTTGTAGATGGTGGACAGGCTTTGGGGAGTCAGGAGGTGAGTTACTCGCCGCAGGATTCCTAGCCTCTGACCTGCTCTTGTAGCCACGGTATTTATATGGCTACTCCAGTTCAGTTTCTGGTCAATGGTAACCCCCAGGATGTTGATAGTGGGGGATTCAGTGATAGTAATGCCATTGAATGTCAAGAGGAGATGGTTAGATTTTCTCTTGTTGGAGATGGTCATTGCCTGGCACTTGTGTGGCACGAATGTTATTTGCCACTTTTCAGCCCAAGCCTGGATATTGTCCAGGTCTTGCTGCATTTCTACACAGACGGCTTCAGTATCTGAGGAGTCGCGAATGGTGCTGAACATTGTGCAATCATCAGCGAACATCCCCACTTCTGACCTTATGATTGAAGGAAGGTCATTGATGAAGCAGCTGAAGATGGTTGGGCCTAGGACACTACCCGGAGGCACTCCTACATTGATGTCCTGGAGATGAGATGATTGACCTCCAACAACCATCTTCCTTTGCGCTAGGTGTGACTCCAACCAGTGGAGAGTTTTCCCCCGATTCCCATTGACTTCAGGTTTCCTAGGCCTCCTTGATGCCATACTCGGTCAAATGCTGCCTTGATGACAAGGGCAGTCACTCTCACCTCACCTCTTGAGTTCAGCTCTTTTGTCCATGTTTGAACCAAGGCTGTAATGAGGTCAGGAGCTGAGTGGCCCTGGCGGAACCCAAACTGAGCGTCACTGAGCAGGTTATTTCTAACCAAGTGCCGCTTGATGGCACTGTTGATGACACCTTCCATCACTTTACTGATGATTGAGTGTGGACTGATCGTTGATAGTTGAGGGCCCAGAACTGTAAGGACTCCATCCCATTCTCCGAGTTTCTCCGACACATTTGTTCTGGTGATGCAACCTTTCCCAACAGTGAGAATATTTAAAGAGACATTTAACTAAATATACAGCGACTATATACCCCGAGAGGAAAAAGCTCCACTTCACAGAAAAAACAGCCATGGACAATTCACAGAAAAAACAGCCATGGACAACTAAAGAGGTTAGGGGTAGCATAAAACAAAAAGAAATGGCTTACAAAAATGCAAAACGCAGCACAGATCCAGCCGAATGGAATCGATACAAAGACCAGCAAAGGGTCACAAAGCAGTTTATAAGAGCTATTATAAGAGATTATGAAAGGAAACTTGCAAGGCACATCAAAATCAATAAGAAGAAATTTTCTAGTTACATAAAGGGAAAGCGGGTGGTCAAGATCAATGTGGGCCCACTAAAAGCTGAAACTGGAGATATTGTCATTGATAATGGGGAAATGGCAGACATGTTGAACAATTACTTTGCTTCAGTATTTACAATTGAAAAACAGGATAACTTGCCGGAAGTCCCAAAAAAATTAATAGCCGATAGCAGACAGGGACTTAATACAATTAACGTAAGTAAAACATCAGTAACAAGGAAATTAATGGAACTAAAGAGTGAGAAATCCCCAGGACCTGACCTCGGTTTCCATCCGAGGGTGTTAAAGGAAGTAGGGGAGCACATTGTAGATTCCCTAACTATAGTCTTTCAGAGTTCCCTAGATTCAGGAGTGGTCCCTCTGAATTGGAAAGTTGCACTTGCCACTCCACTTTTTAAGAAGGGTGAAAAGGGGGAACCAAGGAAATTACAGACCAGTTAGTCTGACATCTGTGGTGGGCAAGTTGCTGGAGTCTATAATCAAGGATAGGGTGACTGAACACCTGGAAAAATTTCAGTTAATCAGGGACAGCCAGTATGGATTCATGACGGGAAGGTCATGCCTGACAAATCTCATAGAATTTTTTGAAGAGGTGACTAAGGTAGTGGTCAGGGGAGTGTCTATGGATGTTATTTATATGGACTTCCAGAAGGCATTTGATAAAGTCCCACACAAGAGACTGTTAACTAAGGTAGAACCCATGGAGTTGAGGGCAAATAATTAACATGGTTAGAAAGTTGGTTGAGTGATAGGCGACAGAGACTGGGGATAATGGGTAAGTACTCCGATTGGCAGGATGTAACTAGTGGTGTTCCGCAGGGATCTGTGTTGGGGCCTCAATTATTCACATTATTCATTAACGACTTGGATGATGGCATAGTCAGTCATATATCCAAATCTGCTGATGATACAAAGTTAGGCAGCATTGTAGACAGTCTAGATGATAGCATAAAATTGCAAAGAGATAGTGACAGACTAGGTGAGTGGGCCAAACTGTGGCCGATGGATTTCAATGCGGGCAAGTGTGAGGTTATCCATTTTGGACCAAAAAAGGATAGAGCAGGATACTTTCTAAATGGGAAGAGGTTGAGTACAGTGGATGTCCAAAGAGACTTAGGGGTTCAGGTGCATAGATCTTTAAAATGCCACGAGCAAGTGCAAAAAATAATCAAAAAGGCTAATGGAATATTAGCCTTTATTTCTAGAGGACTGGAGTATAAAGACACAGAGGTTATGCTGCAGCTATACAAAACCCTGGTTAGACCCCACTTGGAGTACTGTGAGCAGTTCTGGGCACCACACCATAGGAAGGATATATTGGCCTTGGAGGGGGAGTGCAACATAGGTTTACAAGAATGATACCTGGACTACAGGGGTTAAGTTACGAGGAGAGATTACACAAATTAGGCCTGTTTTCGCTAGAATTTAGATGTTTAAGGGGTGATCTGATTGAAGTCTCCAAGATATTAACAGGAAAAGACAGGCTAGATAAAGATAAACTATTTCCACTGGTTGGAGATTCTAAAACTAGGCGGCATAGTCTAAAAATTAGGACCAGACCGTTCAGGAGAGATGTTCGGAAGCACTTCTTCATGCAAAGGGTGGTAGAGGTTTGGAACTCTCTCCCACAAACAGCAGTTGAAGCTAGAACAGTTGTTAATTTTAAATCTGAGATAGATAGATTTTTGTTAAGCAAAGATATTAAGTGATATGGGCCAAAGGCAGGTATATGGAGTTGGGCCTCGGATCAGCCATGAACTCATTGAGTGGCGGGACAGGCTCGAGGGGCGGAATGGCCTACTCCTGTTCCTATCTTCCTATGTTGATTCTGACATGTCTTCCTTTTTCCTCAACCGAGGATTCCCCCCCACTGTGGCTGACTGGGCCCTCAACTGTGTCCGACCTGTTTCCTGCACCTCTACCCTCACCCCTTCTCCTCCCTCCCAGACCCGCGACAGGGTTCCCCTTGTGCTCACTTTCCACCCCACCAGCCTCCATATCCAAAGGATCATCCTCGCCATTTCCGCCACCTCTAGCATGATGTCACCACCAAACGCATCTTCCCCTCCCCTCCCCTGTCAGCATTCTGAAGAGATCGTTCCCTCCGCGACTCCCTGGTCCATTCCTCCATTACCCCCGACACCTCGTCTCCTTCACACGTCACCTTCCCATGCAATTGCAGGAGGTGTAATACCTGCCCTTTAACCTCCTCTCTCCTCACTATCCAAGGCCCCAATTACTCTTTTCAGGTGAAGCAGCGATTTACGTATTTCTTTCAATTTAGTATACTGAATTCACTGATCACAGTGCAGCCTCTTCTACATTGGGGAGATCAAACGCAGATTGGGTGACTGCTTTGCGGAATATCTCGGCTCAGTCTGAAAGCATGACCCCGAGCTTCCGATTGTTTGCCTTTTCAACACTCCCCCCTGCTCTCATGCCCACATTACTGTCGTTGGCCTGCTCCAGTGAACATCAACGCAAGCTCGAGGAACAGCACCTGATCTTTTGATCAGGCACTCTCCAGCCTTGCAGACTGAACATTCAATTCAATAACTTCAGAGCATGACTGGCCTTTTTTTAATATTTTATTTTTTAACCATGTGCCTGCTTTTCAGAGCTGCTCATTATTCTGCTGTTAACACTCTCTGTGGACTAATGCTTTGTCTTTCACCACAAGCATTAACACTCTCTTTGCCTTTGTCCCAGGACAGCTTTGTTATTTAATCTCTCCTGCCCTCTGCCCTATCAAACACAATCCCCTTTGTTCTATCTCCCACCCCCCTCTCCCCTTCACTTGCTTAAAACCTAATTCTTTTCTCATCTTTGCCAGTTCTGATGAAAGGTCACTGACCTGAAACTTTAACTTTGCTTCTCTCTCCACAGATGCTGCCAGATCTGCTGAGTATTTCCAGCACTTTCTGTTTTTATTTCACTAAAACACATTATCTGTTCATTATCACATTGCTGCTATGGAATCTTGCTATGCACACATACGGGTTGACCTGTTTCCTGCACATCAAACACTACTTCATTGGCTGTACTTTGGGACGTCCCATGGTTGTGACAGGCGCTAAAGAAATGCAACGGTTGCACATCTCCAATGTTGCAATGGCATTCCGTTCGTTGTGATTGGCTGGCTGCAGAGGAGGCTGTGATTGGCTGGCTGCTGGGTGAGCTGTGATTGGCTGGCTGTGGGCCGGACTGCGATTGGCTGGCTGTGGGCCGGGCTGCGATTGGCTGCCACGCTCGGATGTATCAGTGTAAACAGCTGGTGGCCGCCGGGCTGCGTGCCGGAGGTAAACCCGGTACTGGGAGTGGGGCTCGAGGGAAGTTGGGGTTACTCGGTTCCAGGGCTTTTGCTTTGCAACGGCCTCATTCTTACCGCATTGCGTTGCTACGGATTGAAGGCACTGACTCCCGGGGAGAGAGTGAGCAGGCCCGGGCTCCAGGGTCACACAATAGGGGATTTGGTTATACTCATTGTGGAATGTCAACACTCCCTCGGTGCTGACCCTCCGACCGTGCGGCGCCCCCTCGGTGCTGACCCTCCCGACAGTGCGGCGCCCCCTCGGTGCTGACCCTCCCGACAGTGCGGCGCCCCCTCGGTGCTGACCCTCCCGACAGTGCGGCGCCCCCTCGGTGCTGACCCTCCCGACAGTGCGGCGCCCCCTCGGTGCTGACCCTCCCGACAGTGCGGCGCCCCCTCGGTGCTGACCCTCCCGACAGTGCGGCGCCCCCTCGGTGCTGACCCTCCCGACAGTGCGGCGCCCCCTCGGTGCTGACCCTCCCGACAGTGCGGCGCCCCCTCGGTGCTGACCCTCCCGACAGTGCGGCGCCCCCTCGGTGCTGACCCTCCCGACAGTGCGGCGCCCCCTCGGTGCTGACCCTCCCGACAGTGCGGCGCCCCCTCGGTGCTGACCCTCCCGACAGTGCGGCGCCCCCTCGGTGCTGACCCTCCCGACAGTGCGGCGCCCCCTCGGTGCTGACCCTCCCGACAGTGCGGCGCCCCCTCGGTGCTGACCCTCCCGACAGTGCGGCGCCCCCTCGGTGCTGACCCTCCCGACAGTGCGGCGCCCCCTCGGTGCTGACCCTCCCGACAGTGCGGCGCCCCCTCGGTGCTGACCCTCCCGACAGTGCGGCGCCCCCTCGGTGCTGACCCTCCCGACAGTGCGGCGCCCCCTCGGTGCTGACCCTCCCGACAGTGCGGCGCCCCCTCGGTGCTGACCCTCCCGACAGTGCGGCGCCCCCTCGGTGCTGACCCTCCCGACAGTGCGGCGCCCCCTCGGTGCTGACCCTCCCGACAGTGCGGCGCCCCCTCGGTGCTGACCCTCCCGACAGTGCGGCGCCCCCTCGGTGCTGACCCTCCCGACAGTGCGGCGCCCCCTCGGTGCTGACCCTCCCGACAGTGCGGCGCCCCCTCGGTGCTGACCCTCCCGACAGTGCGGCGCCCCCTCGGTGCTGACCCTCCCGACAGTGCGGCGCCCCCTCGGTGCTGACCCTCCCGACAGTGCGGCGCCCCCTCGGTGCTGACCCTCCCGACAGTGCGGCGCCCCCTCGGTGCTGACCCTCCCGACAGTGCGGCGCCCCCTCGGTGCTGACCCTCCCGACAGTGCAGTGATTCTAAATTCTGTTGGAAAAGGCCAGTGAGCAATGAGAGTATGTTTAAATGTTCATTGTTTCGGTTATGAAATTTGGCTGAGTGTCAGGAAACAGAGCATAGTTGTGAACAATTGTTTATCGGTCTGTTGGAAGGTATATCGTGAGGTTCCCCAGGGGTCAGTGTTAGAATCCCTGCACAATTTCAAAATTTGTGGCTGTAAAGAAACTTGGAAATCTGGTGAACTGTGAGGAGGATGGTGATAAACCTCAGAGGACATAGACAGTCTGGTGGAATGGGCAGTCATATGGCAGTTGAAATTTAACGCACAAAAGTGTGAATTGATACATTTTGCTAGCAAGAACAAGGAGAGGCAATATAAAATAAAGGGTTCCGTTCTCAAGGGTGCAGGAGCAGAGGGACCTGGGTCTCTGTGCATAAGTCATTGAAGGTAGGAGTGCTGGTTGGGAGAGTGGTTAATAGAGCATACAGGATCCTGGGCTTTATTAATAGAGACATAGAGTACAAAAGCAAGTTATGATAAAACTGTTTAAAACACTGGTTCGGCCTCAACTGGAGTAATGTATCCAGTTCTGGGCAGCACATTTTAGGAAAGATGCAAAGGCATTGGAGAGGGTGCAGAAAAGATTTATGGGAATGGTTCCAGGGATGAGGAACTTCAGTTACCAGGATAGATTGGAGAAGTTGCAGCTGTTCTCCTTGGAGAAGAGAAGATTGCGAGGAGATTTGATAGAGGTGTTCAAAATCACGAGTGGTTTGGACAGAGTAAATAGAGAGAAACTGTTCCCATTGGCAGAAGGATCCAGGACCAGAGGACACAATTTAAGATGATTAATAAGGAGCAATGGCAACTTGAGGAAAATAATTTTATGCAGTGAGTGTTTAGGATCTGGAATTCACTGCCTGAGAGTGTGGTGGAGGCAGATTCAATTGAAACATTCAAAAGGGAATTAGACTGTTGCCGGCGCAGTGGTTAGCACCACAGCCTCACAGCTCCAGTGACCCGGGTTCGGTTCTGGGTACTGCCTGTGCGGAGTATGCAAGTTCTCCCTGTAACCGCGTGTGTTTCCGCCGGGTGCTCTGGTTTCCTCCCACAGCCAAAGACTTGCAGGTTGATAGGTAAATTGGACATTGTAAAGTTGCCCCTAGTGTAGGTAGGTGGTAGGAGAATGGTGGGGATGTGGTAAAGAATATGGGATTAATGTAGGATGAGTATAAATGGGTGATTGGTCAGCACAGACTCGGTGGGCCGAAGGGCCTGTTTCAGTGCTGTATCTCTCTATGTACAGGGTTACAGGAAAAGGCGGGGGAATGGGACTAGGTGAGTTGCTGTTAGAGAGCTGGCATGGACACAATGGGCCAAATGGCCTCCTGTGCTGTAACTGTTCTATGATTCTATGTTACAGTTTGTTTTTTCTTGTGTTTCAGTTCTATACAGAGTCTTTACATTTCACAGTCACAGGCCTACAGGAAGTATGGAAAAGAACCTGCAGCTGGTCAGAAATATTGTTCCTCCTTTAACTGAGAAAAAACATAAAGGGCAAGATGGAAAGATTGGTATTATTGGCGGATGTACTGAGTGAGTGCAGTGCAGATCCCATTACTGTCACATTCTGTATTTTGCTTGTTTAAAAGTAAGTTATTGACACTTGATGAAATCAGGCATGGCGGCAAATTGAGGTTAGGGCACTTTCGGGAGATGTCTCGGGCAGTTTGTGTTCGAGACTCGCTGAAGCTGTCAAACAGTAAGGCCTGTGTAAAAAAAAAAAAAGTATTTACACAGCACTTTTACAACAACAAATTGGCCATTATAAATTGCCCCTAGTATAGGTAGGTGGTAGGGAAATATAGGGACTGGTGGGGATGTGGTAGGAATATGGAATTCGTGTAGGATTAGTATAAATGGATGGTTGCTGGTCAGCACAGACTCGGTGGGCCGAAGGGCCTGTTTCAGTGCTGTATCGCTAAACTAAACTAACAACTTTTATTTATATAGCATCTTTAACCTAATAAAGCATCCCAAGGCACTTCACATCAGCTAATGGCTCAAGTGACTCAGAAGAGGCACAGTATCTGGGTGGGGGGGGGATCTGAGGGAGGGAGAGTTTCATGGGATTTGAGGGAAGGGGCCGAGGGCCCGTGGATTTGGGGGGGGGGGGGGGGGGGGGGGGGAAGAGTGGATTGAGGGAGAGACTGGTCTGTGTGGGTCTGACAGGGTTCAGTGTAAAGAGCTCGCTATCAACTTGCAATATACCCTCATCACTTGTATTTTCACTTTAAAAACACAGTGGGTCAAAGAAATAATAATAGTCACACAGGTGCTGTGTTTCAATAAATTCTGACCAATTTCACGTTTTTTTAATTGACAGATATACAGGTGCCCCCTATTTCGCGGCCATCGCAAGTCTCAAGGTGGTAAGTCCTTGCCAGAGAGTGAAGAATTATATTTTTATTTTGAAAAACTGCTCCCAGTTTCTGTTGGGTTTATTCACCTGGCAAAGCGATACTGACAGTTTACAACAGTACCATTGGACCACTGATCGAACAGCATGGTGACTTTAACGAATTTACCTCTTGAAATGCAAAATCTCTCAGGAGCATCGATCTGCAAGCTGCAGATATTCAGTGCTCAGAGTTGCAGCTGTAAAGAGAATTGCTTTGTCGGCTAAGTTGCTCCGTGACTCTGTGTTTCACGCATTGTGTTGCGTCTGCTGATAATGGAATTCAAATGAAAGAGAACAGTTTGCATTTGTACAGGAAAGATGAGCCTAGCAATTGTTGGATTGTTGTAAAAACCATCTGTCAGAGTCATACAGCACAGAAACAGGCCCTTCGGCCCATCGTGTCTGTACCAGCCATCAAGCACCTACCTATTCTAATCCCATTTTCCAGCACTTGGCCCGTAGCCTTGTATGCTATGGCATTTCAAGTGCTCATCTAAATACTACTTAAATGTTGTGAGGGTTCCTGCCTCTACCACCCCTTCAGGCAGTGTGTTCCAGATTCCAACCACCCTCTGGGTGAAAATATTTTTCCTCAAATCCCCTCACCTTAAATCTATGCCCCCTGGTTATTGACCCCTCCACTAAGGGAAAAAGTCTCTTCCTATCTACCCTATCTATGACCCTCATAATTTTGTATACCTCAATCATGTTCCCCCTCGGCCTTCTCTGCTCTAAGGAAAACAACCCTAGCCTTTTCAGTCTCTCTTCATAGCTGAAATGCTCCAGCCCAGGCAACATCCTGGTGAATCTCCTCTGCACCCTCTCCAGTGCAATCACATCCTTCCTATAGTGTGGTGCCCAGAACTGTACACAGTACTCCAGCTGTGGCCCAACTAGTGTTTTTTACAGCTCCATCATAACCTCCCTGTTCTTGTCTTTATTAGCCAAGGCATAGAATATAAGTATCCCATATGCCTTCCTAACCACCATATCTACCTGTGCTGCTGCCTTCAGTGATCTATGGACAAGCTCACCAAGGTCCCTCTGTACTTCCTAGGGTCATACCATCCATTGTATATTCCCTTGCCTTGTTAGTCCTCCCAAAATGCATCACCTCACACTTTTCAGGATTAAATTCCATTTGCTACTGCTCTGCCCATCTTACCAGCCCATCTATATAGTCCTGTAATCTCAGACTTTCCTCCTCACTATTTACGACACCACCAATTTTCGTGTCATCTGGTTCGCTGATGCCTGTCAGGGATGGGAAGCTGCCACTGTACCCTGTCTGGACCTGCATGTGACTCCATTCCCACACCACATGGTTGGTCCTGGTGCCCTCGGCAACCAGGAATGGACCATAAATGTGACCTGGCCAGTGTAAGCCACACCTGTTTGGATTGTGGTTTCTTGTCCTACAGGATAAAGTAGGTTTGGATGTGACAAAGATGTCAAGGTGTGTGTGGAGTGTTTTTAATCTCTGTTTAATCTTCCTAGGGTGCTGACTTGTCTCACGTGTTCTGCACTAAAGATGCTGCGCCAGTTATTAAATCCTATAGCCCGAATGTCATTGTTCATCCTGTCTTGTAAGTTCACTTTTGAGAGCTTAGGCCCTGTGCAACAGGGCAGAACAAGGTGCACCGAGTCTACACGATGCAGATGACAGGGCCAAATTACAGAGTGTTTAGATGGATGAAAGGTTGGGGCAGGGTCGATAGAAGTGACTGTTTCCAGTAGTTGAGGGGTGAAGACTGATGGGCCATTGATAGGAGATTAAGTGTAAGAGATTTGGGATGGGGGCAGGAGAAACCTCTTCATACAGGGAGAGTGGGGACGTTGTGGAATTCACTGCCAGAGTTGGTGCTTGAGACAGAAATGGTGTCAACATTGAGGATTAGATTGGAGAGGGGGATGAGGGAAATGGGAACCGGGCAGGGTAACAGTGATTATTTGCTCTTGTGGAGGGGAAATGCCAACATGGACTGGATGGGCCGAATGACCCATTTCCAGGGCTGGGACGGGGATGTTGATGTGGAAGGGCTGGAGGGTTGTGTTGTTTGCTGAGTCACCGCTGATTTATCTCCCCTCTTGCAAGGCCTCAAACCAGAAGCTCGGGTTTGGCAAATGTTGGTTTGAAAGCAGTGATGAACTGGGTGAAGTAGATTGCTGGAGTGATTGGACTATATACAGATCAATCCAAACACTGAGCAGTATCTGGAGTTCATGGCTTTTGAGTGAAGCGTGACTCGACTGTGACGTTATACTGTGTTTGATTTGGAAATGTGCTTTTGTTTTCTCAGAGACAGCTGCAGTGGTGTGGAGGATGTGGAGAAGTGGTTTCCTGCTCTGCATACACTGGTCATCGGGCCGGGCTTAGGAAGAGATGAGAAAGTATTGGAGAATACAAAGGTGAGAATTGAAGTCTGTGCCAACAGTTCCTGTGCTGACGTGAATCAGGAGATGGTTTGGTTGGTTAGAAACAGGTGGCCAGTCTGTTCCTCCGACACTACAGAGAGGGGAGGCTTCACAGAGCCAGTGTTTCGGGAGCTAAACTTTCAGTCTGGATGGGGGGGGGTGGGTTCGGGGGGCTGTGGGCAGGGTAGGGGTGGGGGAGGGACAGGCACACTGCCTGACTGACGCCTCTTTGAGGCCCCACAGCAAGACAGGGTCACCCTGAGGCAGCGAGTTACACAGCCAGACAGGAGTTCCTCCACGGTCAGTATTTGGTGTTTACTTACCTGAATGTAGAGCTGGGAGGGGCAAGAGTCACAACACCACATTCAAATACACTGACAGCATCCATCCCTCCCCCCCCCCCCACACACCTACCAACATTCTAACCCCCCTGCACCCCCACCGGCTGCTGCTTCCTCCTGTAAGGAACAGGAAGAGGCCATTCAGCCCCTCAAACCTGTTCTGCCATTCAATTTGATCATGGCTGATCTGTATCTTAACTCCATCTCCCTGCCTTGGTTCCTTAACCCCCTTATCCAACAAAAATATATCAAATTTCCGTTTTGAAATTTTCAATTGACCTCCGGCCTCAAGAGCTTTTTAGGGGAGAGAGTTCCAGATTTCCACTAGCCTTTGTGTGAAGAAGTGTTTCCTGACATCACCCCTGAACGGCCTGGCTCTAATTTTAAGGTTCTGCCCCCTTGTTCTGGACTCCCCCCACCAGAGGAAATAGTTTCTCTCTATCGACCCGATCAACTCCTTTAATCATCTTAAACACCTCGATTAGATCACCCCTTAATCTTCTATACTCGAGGGAATACAAGCCCAGTCTGTGCAACTGTCCTTGCAATTTAACCCATTAGCCTCAGGATCACTCTGGTGAACCTGTGCTGCTCCCTCTCCAAGGCAGATACATCTTTCCTGAGGTGCAGTGCCCAGAACTGAAAACAGTTACTCCAGATAGAATCTGATCAGAACTTTATAATAACCCATTTGTATTGCAGTCTTGTTGAGATATAAGTTATTCTGCCCCTGCTGCCCTGGTCCCTCACTGACCCAGGGGCTGGAGCTAGTGCCAGAAGGGTCCAATCATCGAACACTCCCCGCCAGGAAAGCTGCCTCTCGCTGTCCACAGTTTGGCCGCCTCATGTATATCAGGCTGAGTCCTAACATGCGGACACCCTCAGGCCCCACCATTGTACCCTGTGTCCCAGAATATCCAGGCCCCTGTCTTTAACAGTTGAATGAACAGTTAACAGTTGCACCATTATTTGCCTCCTCCCCTGCCGGAGTGAGTCCCACAATGTGCCATGGTTCGTGTTGTACTTATCGCCTCCTCTGGCCTCTCACCATCTGCTGTGCTGCTGCAACAACCATGCGGTTACAGAACATCATAACTGTTGGAAAGTGTCTCAGGTGAATCAAATCTGAGTGTTGACACTCATTGTTTGTGGCATTTCCGCTCCATGGAAAATTCAACATGAATTAAAAAAGCATAATGTCATAAGCATAAAGTAGTCATTAATTCAGGAGAAACTTCATTACCCAGAGAGTGGTGAGAATGTGGAACTCGCTACCACAGGGAATGGTTGAGGTGAACAGTATCGATACATTTAAGGGGAAGCTGGATAAACAGGAGGGAGAAAGGAATAGAAATATGTCCTGATAGGGTGAGAGGAAGCCTGCGTGGCTCATAAACACATAGACCATGGGCTGAATGGCCTGTTTTTGTGCTGTAAATTCTGTGATGTGGTTAGCCTGGTAAACACAAGTTGGAGGATTAAATTCTGCTTTTGTTGGCAGTGATGTGGGGACTGAAAGCGATTTTTTTTTTTTTTTTTTTTTTAATATATACAACAGGTTATAATGGAAAAGTGTCAGCAGCGAGGAATGCCCATTGTAATTGATGCTGTGAGTAAATCTAAATCTTTCTGCTCAGATTCACACAGATCTCACTGTACGTTAAACTCTCTAAATGTTGCAGTTCCCTTTCCGGATTTTATGTTAACTGTAAAATCTGTCACTACTGAGCCCTGATGATGGACAAACTTGCATTTCTACAGCACCTTTCATGACCTCAAAGTCCCAAATGCATTACAGCCAATGAAGTACTCTTGAAGTGTAGTCACTGTTTCAATTTAGGAAACACGGCAGCCAATTTGCGCACAGCAGGATCCCACAAACAGTAATGTGAACTGTTTTTACAGTTGGTAATGATGTTGGTTGAGGGATAAATATTAGCCAGGACACTGGAGAGAACTCCCCTGCTGTTCTTTGAAATGGACGTTGTGTGATATTTTACATCCGCCTGATAGGACAGACAAAGCCTCGGTTTAACTTCTCATCTGACAGTGCGGCCCCTCCGGCGGTGCGGCGCTCCCTCGGCGAGGCGCTCCCTCGGTACTGCACTGGGAGTGTCAGCCTAGATTCTGCGCTTAATTTTGTGTTTGGAGCCTTCGCATATTCTGAAAAGTGAGGAATCCACATCCTTCTGGAAACATTACATTTAATTCAAGAAATCAGGTCTCCATGCATCGTACGTATTGATTAGTGTGTAGGTGAATAGTGTTTTTTCATTTCTGAGAAGCTAGGAAATGAATTATTCATCCATTCCTCTTATGCTGTGGGCACTTTGAGTCTCCTAGATTAGTCTGCTTAATTTTCTGTATCCTTTTCCTTTTCAGGATGGGTTATGGGTGATTGTCCAAGAACCCTCTGTGATCCAGGGATACAGGAAAGCCATTCTAACACCAAATGTCGTTGAGTTTACCAGACTCTACAATGCAGTGGTGAGTCTTTGAGCAGGATTAGTAGTGGATGACTTTAAATGTAATTGTATCCAGTGGCAACTTGTTGGGCATCTCAGCCCATTGGGTTGAATGAAGCATAGCGATGACATCTTATAAAGGAGTTGTTATGATATTAGATCTGAACTGGCCAGTTGCATTAGTCAGCTTGGACATGAGTCATGTGAGACTGCTTGGCACTGCCCCGGTCCCTTTGAGAAACTGTTTTCGCTGGCATGAGGGTCGGTAATCAGTGGACACGGATTTAAGGAAATTGGCAAAACTCCAGAGGGAGATGAGAATTTTTTTTTTACACAGCAAGTTGTTGTGATCTGGAATGTGCTGCCTGAAAGGGCGGTGGAAGCAGATTCAATAGTAACTTTCAAAAGGGAATTGGAGAAATACTTAAAGGAAATATTTGTGGGACCATGGGGAAAAAGCAAGGCGGAGTGGGACTAATTGAATAGTTCTTTCAAAGAGCTAGCACAGGCACGATGGGCTGAATAGCCTCCTTCTGTGTTGTCAGATTCTGTGATGCTTTGCACACTTCTTTATAAGGATTTGGAGTTGACGGGAAGTCACATGAATTCCCTGTGCTTAGCTCAAGGGTTCTCTGGATACGAATGATCACCAAGGCATGCTGCTTCAACTCAGCCAGGCTCTGGGGAATGTCACTATTGTCCAGAAGGGACAGAAAGATCTCATTTCGGATGGAACCACAGGTAAGCTTGACTGACATAAGCTTTGTTACAGAAGTCCTTCATTCTGGGCAGCTCCGTGGTTTCCCGGCTGGTTGGTTGTTTTGTGCAGTAACCCAATGTCGCTCCAGTTCCTCTGATTTTGCCCTCTTGAACTTCCCCGATTTTAATCTCTCCACTATTCGTGCTTTCAGCTGCCTGGGCCCTAAGCTCTGGAATTGCCTCCCTGAACTTCTCTCCAACGCTCTTTCCTCCTTTAAGAGGCTCCTTAATACCTACCTCTTTGACCAAGCCTTTTGTCACCTGTATTAATGTCACCTTATGTGGCTCAGTGTCAGACTTTGTTTCATAATAGCTCCTGTGAAGCACCTTGGGACATTTTATGATATTAAAGATGCTATTATAAATACAAGTTGTTGTTGGGGGAAAGCAACAGTGAGACTTTACAAAATCCTGAATGTGAACAGGACAGATCCTTTTGTGAGTGAGTTTAATAACCTTGGAGATCCAACTGATTGGAAAATGACAGGAGAATGTTAACTTTTTTTTTTACAGTCGTGGAGCTCCAAGTTATCGGCTTTTTAATTGTATAAAGGGTTTAATTGTGGATATTTCCTAACAGTTCCCTACTCCTCTGAGCTCCTGTCTCGTGAACAAGTCAGCTGGGTTATAGTGTGTTTGGAAGTAACGGATGCAGTCAGTGGATCGGGCAGTGGGACACGGCACACCCTTGGCACCGCTCCCTCGGCACCGCGGGACATGGGACTCCCTCGGCACCACTCCCTCGACACTGTCCCTTTGGCGTGGTGCTCCCTCGCCACTGCCCCCTTGGGCAATGGGACACGGCACTCCCTCGGCACCACTCCCTCGACACTGCCCCCTTGGACAGTGGGACACGGCACTCCCTCGGCACCACACCCTCGACACTGCCCCCTTGGACAGTGGGACATCGCACTCCCTCGGCACCCCACTGGCAGTGGAGAGGTCCACCGTGCGATGCTATGAGTGGGGTGGATGGGATGTTTGCTCACTTTCAGTAAGCTATTGAACCTGGGCAGGTGGTTGTGTCCATTGATGTAATCTACCCTCTGTCTCTCAGTTTACTGCTTGTAGATTGTGATCCAAAGAGGCCCAGTCAGGAGAGCAGCAGGGACCTGATTGAATCCGATCTGTTCAGTGTTCTCAGTTACAGTTATGGTTGCTTGCTAACGTACCTGTTTCTCTGCGTATAGTGCTGGTATGCTCACAGCAAGGCAGTGGTCGGAGGTGTGGGGGTCAGGGAGACCTGCTATCCGGATCGCTGGGGGTTCTGGCCCACTGGGCATTCGCCGCTGAAAAGGAGAAAACAGATGGGTAAGAATAGCCAATGGTGTGTCTCTGATCAGTGTAAACTTGTTTGGAGTTGTTTTAATTCTGATGGTAACAAGCCTGTACCTGTTTACACAGGAGTGAGTCTCATCTGAAATAGTGCTGGCGCTTCCAACTCTGAACTCTGGGATCAAAACCCACTCGAGACAGTGTTAGGGAGACTCGAGACTGAAGCTCCAGAAAGTGCCAGGCAGAGGGGAGCTCTGTCTCTGACATTTAGTGGAATACTTGAGTCTGGTGGGTGTAGGTGTTTTCCCCCCCCCCCCCCCCCCCCCCCACCGCCCACCCACTACATTATATGAGGAAACAAAAACAAAAAATGCTGGAATCACTCAGCAGGTCTGGCAGCATCTGTGGAAAGAGAAGCAGAGTTAACGTTTCGGGTCAGCGACCCTTCTTCGGAACTGACAAATATTAGAAAAGTCACAGATTATAAACAAGTGAGGTGGGGGTTGGGCAAGAGATAACAAAGGAGAAGGTGCAGATTGGACCAGGCCACATAGCTGACCAAAAGGTCACGGAGCAAAGGCAAACAATATGTTAATGGTGTTTTGAAAGACAAAGCATTAGTACAGATTAGGTGTGAATATACTGAATATAGAACAGCAGCAAGTGCAAACCTGAAGAAAAACAACCTGAAAAAAACAGTGGGTAAGCAAACTGAACAAACTAAGATGAAATGAAATAAATGCAAAAAAAGATTGTAAAAAATGTAAAAAGGAATGTCAAAAAAAAGGAAGAAAAAATAACTAAAACATTATATGAGGATGTGGGGCCCATAAAATCTTCCTACTCTATAGGACTAAGCCCCATCACCTGGTTATAAAGATGGTTTTGGTCATGGAAGGAGTCTTCATGCTGCAACCTGTCAAACTATTAGTCAACTTGCCGGTCTTCTAATACTTCACAATGTTACAAAGATACAAGAACAACATTGTGGATGCATAGGACAATTAGTTAACAAATCCCTCTAGAATGTGGATATGTCTGTTTCAAGTCGAGGGTGAATCTAACTGTAACCCAATATCCTGGGCAGACGTGACTTTCTCCTGTTGGGATTGCCCCAGCCTCTGCACCAGTTTTCCAGCTGAGACTCTGGGATGATGCCTCCCGATTCCTCTGTCACTGGTTGTGAGGCCAAGCTGAATGAGCTGCTCTCCCCCTTGCCCTGGCAGTGTGCAACATGCTGGCTGGATTCCTACTGCCCCTCTGTGGCTGAAATAGAGAGTTTGTGTGGGAAATGAAGGCGCATTTTCAGACTCCTTAATGCAGTGGTGCACTATTCATTAATCGTGTTTGTCGTGAATCGGGGATGCAAAACATGTACAAGCAATGCTTTAAGGGATATTATTTCTTTACTGATTTGTGTGAAGGGGAAGACTTAGTTTAGGTTAGAGATACAGCACTGAAACAGGCCCTTCGGCCCACCGAGTCTGTGCTGACCATCAACCACCCATTTATACTAATCCTACACTAATTCCATATTCCTACCACATCCCCACCTGTCCCTATATTTCCCTACCACCTACCTATACTAGGGGCAATTGCTAATGGCCAATTTACCTATCAACCTGCAAGTCTTTGGCATGTGGGAGGAAACCGGAGCACCCAGAGGAAACCCACGCAGACACAGGGAGAACTTGCAAACTCCACACAGGCAGTACCCAGAATTGAACCCGGGTCGCTGGAGCTGTGAGGCTGAGGTGCTAACCACTGCGCCACTGTGCCGCCCTAATAGGTGTTCAAAATTATGAATGGTTTTCATAGAGTAAATAAAGGGAAACTGTTCCCAGTGGCAGGAGAACAGGACAGTTTAAGAGTATGCAGGGAGAGAGGGAATGGGTGACCACCAGGCAGTCAGAAAGAATCAGGCAGGTAGTGCAGGAGACCCCTGAGTGCATCTCGCTGTCCAACAGGTATTCAGTTCTGAATACTGAGGAAAGTGATGCTTCACCTGGGGAGTGCAGCCAGAGCCAAGTCCATGGCACCACGGGTGGCTCAACTGCACAGGGAAGACTGGAAGAGCCATAGTGAAATGTGATTCAATAGTCAGGGGAACAGACAGGCGTTTCTGTGGCCACAGATGTGAATCCAGGATGGTGTGTTGCCTCCTTGGTGCCAGGGTCAAGGAGGTCACTGAACGGCTGCAGAGCAGCCTGAAGGGGGAGGGTGAACAGCCAGCAGTCGTGATCCACATCGGAACCAACAACATAGGTAGAAAGAGGGATGTGGTCTTGCAGTCAGAATTTAGGGAGCTAGGTAAGAAATTAGCAAGCGCAGTGGGGCAGCACAGTGGTTAGCACCGCAGCCTCACAGCTCCAGCGACCCATGTTCAATTCTGGGTACTGCCTGTGTGGAGTTTGCAAGTTCTCCCTGTGACCGTGTGGGTTTTCGCCGGGTGCTCCTGTTTCCTCCCACAGCCAAAGACTTACAGGTTGATAGGTAAATTGGCCATTATAAATTGCCCCTAGTGTAGGTAGGTGGTAGGGGAACTGTGGGGATGGGGTTAATGTAGGATTAGTATAAATGGGTGGTTGTTGGTTGGCACAGATTCAGTGGGCTGAAGGGCCTATTTCAGTGCTATATCTCTAAATAAAATAAATAAAAAAGCAAGACCTCAAAAGTAGTAATCTCCGGATTACTCCCAATGCCGTGCACAAGTGAATACAGAAATAGAAGGATATGACAGATGAATGTATGGCTGGAAAGATGGTGCAGGAGGGAGGGCATTAGATTCCTGGGACATTGGGACTGGCTCTGGGGGAGATGGGATCTGTACGGGCCGGACGGGTTGCACTGTACAGAGCTGGGACTGAGTTCCTTGCGGGATGTTTTGCAAGTGCTGTTGGGGAGGGTTTAAACTAGTTTGGCAGGGGGATGGGGACCTGAGGTTAGACTCAGCTGGGACAGATTCAGAAATGAAAATGGAAGGCGGAAAATTAATGGATGAGTCTGGTAGAGGAAAGGAGGGTTCGAAAATAAAAAAAGTTTGACAGTACTCAAGGGGATCTATTTCAGTGCAAGGAGTATAGCAAATAAAGCAGATGAGTTGACGGCACAGATAGACACGTGGCAATATGATATCATAGCTATGACAGAAACATGGCTGAAGGAGGGACAGGAATGGCAGCTCAACGTTCCTGGTTACAGGGTTTTTAGACGCAATAGGGAGGGGGATAGGAAAGGAGGGGGAGTGGCAATTTTGGTCAAGGAAACTATTACAGCTGTGAGGAGGGATTATATGTTGGAAGTTTCATCAAATGAGGCCATATGGATTGAGCGAAGGAACAAAAAAGATGCAATCGCACTGCTGGGAGTGGACTATAGACCCCCAAACAGTCAGAGGGAGATAGAAGGCAAATCTGAGAAGTGCAAGAACAATAGGGCAGTAACAGTAGGGGATTTTAATTACCCCAATATTAACTCAGATAGTTTTAGTGTGAAAGGAATTGAGGGAGCAGAATTCTTGAGGTGCATTCAGGAGAACGTTTTTGCCCAGTATGTAGCAAGTCCAACAAGAGAGGGTGCAGTTTGAGACTTAGTTTTAGGAAATGAAGATGGGCAGGTGGAAGGAGTGGCAGTGGGGGAGCATTTTGGTGGTAGTGATCATAATTCAGTCAGTTTCAACATAATTATGGAAAAGGACAGAGATAGAACAGGAGTTAGAGTTCTCAATTGGGGCAAGGCCAATTTTACTAAACTGGGGAGTGATTTAGCGAAAGTGGACTGGGAACAGCTACTTGAAGGTAAATCAGTGTCAGAACAGTGGGAGGCATTCAAAGGGCAGATTCAAGGGGTTCAGAGTAAACATGTTCCCACAAAGAAAAAGGGTGAGGTGGCCAAATCTAGAGCCCCATGGATGTCAAGGAGCCTACAGGGTAAGATAAGGCAGGAAAGGAAAGTTGATGTCCGACACCGAGAACTCAATACTACAGAAAGCCGAGAGGAGTATAGCAAATGGAGGGGTGAAATCAAAAAGGAAATTAGGAAAGCAAAGAGAGGGCATGAAAGAATATTGGCAAGCAAAATCAAGGTGAACCCAAAGATGTTTTATCAATACATTAAGAGTAAGAGGATAACTAAGGAGAGAGGAGGGCCCATAAAAAACCAAAAAGGTAACCTGTGTGTAGGAGCGGAAGATATTGATATGGTTCTTAATGAATACTTTGCATCTGTCTTCACAAAAGAGGGGAACGATGCAGATATTGTAGTTAAGGAGGAAGAGTGTGAAGCATTGGATGTGATAAACATAGGGAGAGGGGAAGTATTAATGGGATTAGCATCCTTGAAAGTTGATAAATCACCAGGACCAGATGAAATGTATCCTAGGCTGTTAAAAGAAGCAAGTGAGGAAATAGCAGAGGGTCTGACCATTGTTTTCCAGTGCTCACTGGATACAGGTGTGGTGCTGGAGGATAGGAGAATTGCTAAAGTTATACCTCTGTTGGACTCTATTCTAAGAGACAGGATAAAGTGTCACGTAGAAAGGCACATGTTAATCAAGAGTAGTCAGCATGAATTTGTTAAGGGAAGATCTTGTTTGACCAACTTGATCGAATTTTTTGAAGAAATAACAAGGAAGATAGATGAGGGTAGTGCAGTTGCTGTGATCCACATGGATTTTAGCAAGACCTTTGACAAGGTCCTACATGGCAGACTGTTTTTTTAAAAAAATCCTCTGGGTACCAGGGAAATGCAGCAAGGTGGATACAAAATTGGCTCAGTGGCAGAAAACAAAGGGTAATTGTTGACGGCTGTTTTAGTGACTAGAGGGCTGTTTCCAGTGGCGTTCCGCAGGGCTCAATACTGGGTCCCCTGCTTTTTGTGGTGTCTATTAACGATTTGGACGTAAAATGTAGGGGGCATGATCAAGAAGTTTGCAGACGACACAAAGATTGGCCGTGTGGTAGATAGCGAGGAGGATAGCTGTTGGCTGCAGGAAGATATTGATGATCTGGTCCGATGGGCAGAAAAGTGGCAAATGGAATCCAACCTGGAGAAGTGTGAGGTGATGCATTTGAGGTCAAACAAGGCAAAAGAATACACGATTAATGGTAAAATACTGAGAAGTGTAGAGGAAGTGAGGGACCTTGGAGTGAATGTCCACAGATCCCTGAAGGTAGCAGGACAGGTAGATAAGGTGGTTAAGAAGGCATATGGAATCCTTTCCTTTATTAGCCGAGGTATAGAATACAAGAGCAGGGAGGTTATGCTGGAACTGTATAACTCATTGGTTAGGCCACAACTTGAGTACTGTATGCAGTTCTGGTCACCACCTCATTACAGAAAGGATGTAATTGCACCAGAGAGGGTACAGAGGAGATTTACGAGGATGTTGCCAGGACTGGAAAAATGCAGCTATGAGGAAAGATTGGATAGGCTGGAGTTGCTCTCCTTGGAACAGAGAAGGCTGAGGGGAGATCTGATTGAAATGTACAAAATTGTGAGGGGCCTGGATAGAGTGGAGGTGAAGGGTCTGTTCACCTTAGCAGAGAGGTTGGTGATGAGGGGGCATAAATTTAAAGTGATTGGTAGAAAAATTAGAGGGGAGATGAGGAAAAACGTTTTCACCCAGAGGGTGGTGGGGGTCTGGAACTCACTGCCGGAAAGGGTAGTTGAGGCAGAGACCCTCAACTCATTCAAAAGGAGTCCAGATATGCACCTCAAGTGCCATAATCTGTAGGGCTAAAGACCAAATGCTGGAAGGTGGGATTAGAATGGGTGGATCGTTTTTCGGCCGGCACAGACACGATGGGCCAAGTGGCCTCTTTTTCTGTGCCTTAAACTTTCTATGATTCTATGAGGGTCAGTAACCAGAGGACACAAATTTAACGTAATTGGTAAAAGAACCAGAGGGGGAGATGAGAATTTTTTTAACACAGTGAGTTGTGATCTGGAACACGCTACCTAAAAAGGGCTGTGGAACCAGATTCAATAGTAACTTTCAAAAGGGAATTGGATAAATAATTGAAACAGAAAATTTGCAGGGCTTTGGGGGAAAGAGCAGGGAGTGGGACTAATTGGATAGGGCTTACAAAGGCACAGTGGGATGAATGGCCTCCTGTGCTGTATGGTTCTAAGATGTGGGTGTCTCTGAGCTCTTTCACACAGTAGCTCATCACTCTCTCTGTTTTCACCCTCCAGGTTAAACCCCACTCTTGTAGCTGCGTTTGGAGCCTGTGCCTTGACAAGGCAGTGCAACCACCAGGCTTTTCAGAAACATCGGCGTTCAATGATGACTTCAGACATGATAGTGGAGATCAGCACAGCTTTTAACAAACTCTTTGAGAGCTAATGGGGAGAATCAGCTGTTGGCAGGGAAATGCCTGATTGTACTGGCTCTTTGCAGGCAATTCCCATGAAGTAACTGGGCTATATTTCTGATTTTTTTTCAAAAATGTGTAAGTCCAGCCAGAGAGCTCAGTTAGAACTGGAACCAACAGTCACAATGGGCCGATTTCTATCATTCCAATCTCACGAATAAAGAATGGAAATATTTTGACAAATGTAATTGGGGTTGGCACTGCTCATTTTGGGGACGAGAGAGAGGAGTCCAATGTTATAAACCCCACTGCTGCAAGTTATCATTCTTTAGCCCTTTACATTGGATGAGTTGCTAAAGTGTTGTTTGAAATTAATTTCACTCCCTGATGGAAATAAATTTACAAACTAGCTCAAGTTCATGCTTTGTATTAACTGAGTTGCTGTTTCAATAATGGCATCTAAATCTCCTTGCTTTATACAGCACAGTTTACAAATTTGACAACAGTGTGCCTTAGTTGGTAACCCTGTGATCTATGCAGTGATTGGTATGCGATGCTAAATTCAGCTCACAGAACAAGAATTGTGATCATTTCTGTTCACCTGGATGTAACTCCTCTGTGGGGATTAGGAGGCATGAGGTACATTTAGTTAAACCATAGATAGATCTTTGAGTCAGCTGTGGCTCAGTGGGTCACACTGTTGCTTCAGAGTCAGAAGGTTATGGGTTCAAGCCCATAATCCAGGCTGATATCCCAGTGCAGTACTGAGGGAGCGCTGCACCGGTGGAGGGTCGGTACTGAGGGAGCGCTGCAGTGTCAGATGTGCCATCTTTTAGATGAGACATTAAACCAAGATCCTATCTGCTCTCTCAGGTAAAGGAGCCCATGAAACTATTTTGAAGACGAGCAGGGGAGTTCCCCCTGGCTAACTGCCTGTTTCCAGTTAACTGCGCATCAGTGTCTGCAGAACTGGTTTGTTTGAGCTCCCCAATGCATTGCCAATCTTGAAGTGATCCAGTAAATAACCTAAACCTGCTAATGACTGGGATTTTTCGAATGACCAGAATTGGCACTTGGATGGTGCTTTCTCTCTCTTCCCTGCCAGAACCTTGTGCTTTTAGCAGTTTTGTACTGTCCGGTATAGGGAGTTCCTGTCCTGGAATAGTTCTGTGCTGCTGTGACCCTAAACCCTCTTGTGGACAATAGCTACCTTGCAAACACTGATCCTGCACTTGGAATCTTACAGCACAGAAGAGCTATCCAATTAGTCCCACTCCTCTACTTTTTCACTGTAATTTTCACCCCTTCACGTATTCCCTTTTGAAAGTTACTGTTGAATCTGCTTCCACTGTCCTTTCAGGCAGCGTGTTGCAGATCACAACAACTCACATGTGTTTTTAAAAAAAAAAATCTCTTCCCACCTAGTTCTTTTCCTAGTTATCTCAAATCGGCGTCCTCTGTATTGAGCAAAGCTGATGTGAAGAATTTCGCCCAGCTCACCACCTGGGCTTAGTGGCACTGGAATCACCACTTGAGATAAAGGTCAACATTCCATTCACCACTTTAATTTTTTTGTACCTGTCCATCAGCCTTTAGTGAATTCTATACTTGGATCTGAGATCTCTCTCCATAGTTCCTAAGGGGGAGGTGCAGTGAGACCTGGGTGTCCTTGTGCACCAGTTGCTGAAAGTAAGCATGCAGGTGCAGCAAGCAGTTAAGAAGGCAAATGGTATGTTGGCCTTCATAGCGTGAGGATTAGAGTACAGGAGCAAGGATGTCTGGCTGCAATTATACAGGGCCTTGGTGAGACCATATCTGGAGTATTGTGTGCTGTTTTGGTCTCCTTATCTGAGGAAGGATGTTCTTGCTATGGAGGGAGTGCAGCGAAGGTTCACCAGACTGATTTCTGGGATGGCAGGACTGATGTATGAAGAGAGATTGGGGTTGATTAGGCTTGTATTTGCTAGACTTTAGAAGAATGAGAGGGGATCTCATAGAAAGCTACAAAATTCTAACAGGACTGGACAGACGAGATGCAGGAAGGATGTTCCCAATGGTGGGGGAGTCCAGGACCAGGGGTGAGCCATTTAGGAATGAAATGAGGAGAGATTTCTTCACCCAGAGAGTGGTGAACCTGTGGAATTCTCTACCACAGAAAGCAGTTGAGGCCAAATCATTAAATATAAAGAGAGATCGTTCTTGGGGCTAAAGGGATCAAGTGATACGGGGAGAAAGCGAGAACAGGGTACTGAGTTTGGATGATCAGCAATGATGGTATTGAATGGCAGAGCAGGTTCGAAGGGCCGAATGGCCTACTCCTACTCTTCTATATTTCTAAGCTGCTCGGCATTTAGAAAATACTCGAGGTCCTAAGCTGCCATGGGAGATCTACAAGTTTTTAAAATAACAATAGGACAAGTTCAGTTTTGTCTCAATGTCCAGCTTAGCAGAAATGATTGTGAAATATGCAGCTAAATGTAGCTGTTTCGATTCTGCTGACTGCCAAGGAACAGTATTAAGCTGTTTTGCAAGGAAGGATTTGCACCAGTAATGCTAAATTAAAAGCACAAAGTTCATCTAAACTGCTGAGTGAATAAAGGGTTAATTTCAGTCTGGAACTGCCTTTCAAATGCAGGTATCACCTCGCAATAAAAACAGAAATTGCTCGAAACACTCAGCAGGTCAGACAGTATCTGTGGGGAGAGAAACAGTTAACGGGCTGGATTTGCCCGTGGCCTCCGATCCCAGCAGGGGCTAAAAATCAAGGCCAACATTTCAGGTCGATGACTTTTCATCAGAACTGTTATCGCAGGCAAACTGTACAGTGGCATCATGAGTAGGGAATCATCTGACCCCCATGGGGGGAATGCAGTCGATGCATCACTTTAGAATGTCACCAAAATATGCCACAATTAGAAACATCATCCCAAACAAAGCTACAACTCCATATAATCATAAATCTCTTAAAACACAGAAAAAAATTATTTTCTTGGTCTCCACGAACTTACATAAGTTTAGATTAGATTAGAGATACAGCACTGAAACAGGCCCTTCGGCCCACTGAGTCTGTGCCGACCATCAACCACCCATTTATACTAATCCTACACTAATCCCATATTCCTACCAAACATCCCCATCTGTCCCTATATTTCCCTACCACCTACCTCTACTAGTGACAATTTATAATGGCCAATTTACCTACCAACCTGCAAGTCTTTTGGCTTGTGGGAGGAAACCAGAGCACCCGGAGAAAACCCACACAGAGAGAACTTGCAAACTCCACACAGGCAGTGCCCAGAATCGAACCCGGGTCCCTGGAGCTGTGAGGCTGCAGTGCTAACCACTGCGCCACTGTGCCGCCCATATGATACATATATCATATGTAGGATATACGGCACAGGAACAGGTCATTCAGCCCAACCAGTCTATGCTGGCATTTATGCTCCACTCGAGCCTCCTCCCATCTTTCCTCATCTAAGTCTATCATTTTCATCCTCTATTCCCTTCTCCCTCATAGGCTTCCCCTGAAATTTATCCATTCTATTCACCTCAACTGTTCCCTGTGGTAGTGAGTTCCACATTCTCACCACTCTCTGAGTAAAGAAGTTTCTCCTGAATTCCCTATTGGATTTCTTGGTGACTCTTACAGTGATGGCCTCAAGTTTTTCTCCTCCCCAAAAGTGGAAACATTCTCTCTCTATCCACTCGATCAAAACCTTTTATAATTTTACTGACCTCTATGAGGTCACCCATCAGTCTTTGTTCCAAGAGAAAAGAGACCGAGCCTGTTCATCTTTTCCTGATATATATACCCACGCATTGCTGCTCTCATCCTAAATCATTTTTGCACCCTCTCCAGTGCCTTTAAATCCTCTTTATTAGGTGACCAGAACTGCACGCAGTGTGATCTAAAGGCCTGCTCAAGTGACAAAAAAAACCCGACCCGAACCTGACCAGAGTTCCTCCATTTTCCCCCCAAGCCCGACCTGACCCGAGCCCAACCCAGCCCGAAGGCCAAACCCGGAGGAGTGGCCCAACCTGACCCGAACCCGACACGTCGCTGGGTCCCTTTGGGTTTGGGTCGGGTAGCAGGCCTTTAGTGTGGTCTAAACAAGGTTCAATACAGGTTTAGAACCTCCCTACTTTACAATCCTATCTCTATAGAAATAAAGCCTAGTGCTTGGTTATGGTCTTGCTAACTTGTGCTGTAACTTTTAGTGATCGGTGTATGAGATCCCTTTGTTCCTCTACCCCACTGAGATTCACACCTCCTAAGTAATAAGTAACCTCCCTATTCTTCCTACCAAAATGTTCTACCTCACATTTATCCGCATTGAACTTCATTTATCAATTACTTTCCCATTCTGCAAGTTTATTCATGTCCTCCTGTAAGTTGTAGCAGTCCTTCACAGTATTGACTATCCCCCCCCCCCCCCCCCTCCACCCCCCAATTTGCATGTCATCTGTAAATTTAAAAATTCTTTTGGATTCCAAAGTCTAAATTGTTAATGTAAATTGTGAACAGCAGTGGTCCCAGCACTGATCCTTGTGGAACACCACTTCCCACCTTCTGCCACTCTGAATAACTACCCTTTACTCTCACTCTCTGCTTTCTGTCTTGAAGCCAGCTTGCAATCCATTCTGCCACTCGTCCCGGACTCCACATTCTCTGACCTTATTTATTATTCTATTATGTGGCACCTTATCAATGGTCTTTAGAAAATACAAATATTTTTTGTATTCTGTCATGGGATCTGGGTGTCGCTGGCAAGGCCAGCATTTGTTGCCCATCCTTAATTACCCTTGAGAAGGTGGTGGTGAGCTGCCTTCTTGAACCTCTGCAGTCCATCTGGTACAAATACACCCACAGTGCTGTTAGGGAGGGATTACATCTACTACATTACCATTGTCAACTCTCTCTGTTACCTCCTCAAAAAAATTCAATTGGGTTGGTCAAACAAGACTTTCCCTTTTGAAATCCATGCTGACTATTCATTATTATATTTTTCATTTCTAGATATTCTATTCTCTCCTTTAGTAGGGATTCCATTTTTCCTACCACTGAGGCTGTAAGTTGTGTGGGTATTTTCGCTGGCTGGGGGCGGGGGCAGTGGAAGGTGCTCTTTGGTCTCTTTCTTTTTTGCCTTCTCAGCCTCAAAGGTACAGGGTATAAAGCGGATTGTAAATAGCTGATAACTTTATAATGAAATTTTGCTAGTGTAATAACTTAAGTAACGGCAGGGCAGCTCGGCCAAGCAGAATGTGTCTCCTGTGCAATGTGGGAAGTCGTGGAAGTGCCATGTGACCTTGGTGAACATGTCTGCAGAAAGTGTCTCCGGTTGCAGAAGCTTGAGATTCGGGTTTCGGAGCTCGAGCAGTGGCTGGAGTCACTGTGGCGCATCCACAAGGTGGAGGACTATGTGGATGGCACGTTTCAGGAGGTAGTCAAGCCGGTGCCTAGGCGAGCACAGTCGGGGGGGAAACTGGGTGGCTGCTGGACGATGAAGTAGTCAGTGCAGGAGTCCCCAGAGGACATCCCACTTTCTAACCGATATTCAGTTCTGAGTACTGATGAGGGAGAGGGTTCCTCTGGAGAATGCACCGAGAGTCATAATCGGAATATCATGGTGGACTCAGCTGTGCTGGGATGGAGAAAAAGGGACAAGAGGGCAATAGTGGTAGGGGATTTTATGGTTAGAGGAATAGATGGGTGTTTCTGTGGTCGCCGACGTGATTCCAGGATGGTATGTTGCCTCCCTGGTGCAAAGGTCCTGGATATCACTGAGCGGCTACAAAGTATTCTGGAGGGTGAGGGTGTACAGCCGGAGATCGTGGTCCACATTGGTACCAATGACATAGGTAGAAAGAGGGATGAGGTCCTGTAAAAAGAATTTAGGGAGCTTGGTAGCAAATTAAAAAGTAGGGCCTCAAAGGTTGGAATCTCTGGGTTACTCCCAGTGCCACGTGCTAGTGAGTATAGGAATAGGAGGTGAGAGTTTATGAATGCGTGGCTGAAGAGATGATGCAGGAGGGAGGGCTTTAGTTTCCTGGATCACTGGGTCTGTTTCTGGTGAAGGTGGGATCTGTACAAGTTGGACGGGTTGCACCTGAACCAGAACGGACCAACATCCTTGCTGAGAGGTTTGCTAGTGCTGTTGGTGGGGGTGGGGTGTTTAAACTAATTTGGTAGGGGGATGGGATACAGAGTGGAGGTACAGTAGGGGGTGATGTACAATCAAATATAGAAGACAACCAAAGTCAGTCTGGAGGGCAGAGCAAATATAGACCTGTTATGACACAAGTGAATAATGCAAGGCTAGATAGTATCTATTTGAATGCAAGGAGTCTTACAATAAGGCGGATGAATTGAGGGCATTGATTAACACATGGGAATATGATATTATTGCTATCACAGAGACATGGTTGAGGGAAGGGCAGGACTGGCAGCTCAATATCCCAGGGTATAGAATCTACAGTCGTGATAGGGGAGGGGTAAAAGAGGAGATTAAGGAGTCAATTACTGCAGTAAGGAGGGATGATATCCTAGAAGGTTCCTCAAATGAGGCCATATGGGTAGAACTTAAAAACAAAAAGGGGGCAATTACTTGACTGGGAGTGTACTACAGGCCTCCAAACAGTCAGGGAGAGATAGAGGAGCAGATATGCAGGCAAATCTCAGAGAGGTGCAAAAATAATAGGGTAATAATAGTAGGGAATTTCAACTTCCCCTATATTAGAGGGGATAGTATTAGTGCAAAAGGCCTAAAGGGTGCAGAATTCTTAAAGTGCATGCAGGAGAGCTTTTTGGGCCAGTACGTAGAAAGTCCTACAAGAGAAGGGGCAGCACTGGACCTAATCCTAGGGAATGAAGCCGGACAAGTGGTCGAAGTGGCAGTGGGGGAGCATTTCGGGGACAGTGACCATAACTCTAAGATTTAAGGTAGTTATGGAAAAGGACATAGAGGGACCGGAAATAAAAGTACAGAATTGGGGGAAGGCAAATTTCAATATGATAAAACAGGATCTGGCCAAAGTGGACTGGGAGCAGCTTCTTGTAGGAAAGTCTATATCAGAGCAGTGGGAGTCATTCAGAAAGGAAATAGAGAGAGTTCAGAGCTAACATGTACCCGTTAAGGTGAAGGGTAGGACCAACAAGTCCAGAGAACCCTGGATGTCAAGGGATATAGAAGATTGGATAAGGAAAAAAAAGGAGGCTTATGGCAGATTCAGAGCACTGAAAACAGCAGAGGTACTAGAGGAGTATAGAAAGTGTAGGGGATACTTAAAAAAGTAATTATTAGAGTGAAAAGGGGACATGAAAAATCACTGGCAGACAAGATAAAGGAAAATCCCAAGGCATTTTATAAGTATATTAAGGGCAAGAGGATAACCAGGGAAAGGACCAAAGTGGCAATCTGTGTGTGGAGCCAGAGGACATAGGTGAGGTTTTAAATAATTACTTTTCATCTGTGTTCATTATGGAGAAGGACGATGTAGGTGTAGAGATCAGGGAGGGGGATTGTGAAATACTGGAACAAATTAGCATTGAAAGGGAGGAAGTATTAGCTGTTTTAGCAGGCTTTTCTTTTGGGCCTCCTTATCTCGAGAGAGGAGGTGGTCAGTGGTTTGTGAAGCAGCGCCTGGAATGGCTATAAAGGCCAATTCTGGAGTGACAGGCTCTTCCACAGGTGCTGCAGAGAAATTTGTTTGTCGGGGCTGTTGCACAGTTGGCTCTCCCCTTGCGCCTCTGTCTTTTTTCCTGCCAACTACTAAGTCTCTTCGACTCGCCACAATTTAGCCCTGTCTTTATGGCTGCCCGCCAGCTCTGGCGAATGCTGGCAACTGACTCCCACAACTTGTGATCAATGTCACACGATTTCATGTCGCGTTTGCAGACGTCTTTATAGCGGAGACATGGACGGCCGGTGGGTCTGATACCAGTGGCGAGCTCGCTGTACAATGTATCTTTGGGGATCCTGCCATCTTCCATGCGGCTCACATGGCCAAGCCATCTCAAGCGCCGCTGACTCAGTAGTGTGTACAAGCTGGGGATGTTAGCCGCTTCAAGGACTTCTGTGTTGGAGATATGGTCCTGCCACCTGATGCCAAGTATTCTCCGGAGGCAGCGAAGATGGAATGAATTGAGACGTTGCTCTTGGCTGGTATACGTTGTCCAGGCCTCGCTGCCATAGCAGGCTTAATGGTGGATAAATCCCCAGGCCCAGATGAGATGTATCCCAAGCTGTTGTGAGGCAAGGGAGGAAATAGCAGGGGCTCTGACACAAATTTTCAAATCCTCTCTGGCCACAGGAGAGGTGCCAGAGGACTGGAGGACAACGAATGTCGTACTGTTATTCAAGAAGGGTAGCAGGGATAAACCTGGTAATTACAGGCCGGTGAGTCTAACATCAGTGGTTGGGAAACTATTGGAAAAAATTCTGATAGACAGGATTAATCTACACTTGGAGAGGCAGGGATTAATCAGGGATAGTCAGCATAGCTTTGTCAGGGGGAGATCGTGTCTAACAAACTTGATTGAATTTTCCGAGGTGACTAGATGTGTGGATGAGGGTAAAGCAGTTGAAGTAGTCTACATGGACTGCAGTAAGGCTTTTGATAAGATCCCACATGGGAGATTGGTTAAGAAGGTGAAAGCCCATAGGATCCTTGGCAAATTGGATCCAAAATTGGCTTAGTGGAAGGAGGCAGAGGATGATGGTCGAGGGCTGTTTTGGCGAGTGAAAGCCTGTGTCCTGTGGTGTACCGGAGGGATCGGTCCTGGGACCCTTGCTGTTTGTAGTGTACATTAATAATTTAGACATGAATATAGGAAGTACGATCAGTAAGTTCGCAGATGACATGAAAATTGGTGGTGTCGTAAATAGTGAGGAGGAAAGCCTTAGATTACAGGATGATATTGATGGGCTGGTAAGATGGGCAGAGCAGTGGCAAATGGAATTTAATCCTGAGAACTGTGAGGTGATGCACTTTGGAAGGACTAACAAGGCAAGGGAATATACAATGGATGGTAGGACCCTAGGAAGTAGAGGTCAGAGGGACCTTGGTGTACTTGTCCATAGATCACTGAAGGCAGCAGCGCAGATAGATAATGTGGTTAGGAAGGCATATGGGATACTTACCTTTATTAGCCGAGGCATAGAATATAAGAGCAGGGAGGTTATGATGGAGCTGTATAAAACGCTAGTTAAGCCACAGCTGGAGTACTGTGTACAGTTCTGGGCACCACACTATAGGAAGGATGTGATTGCACTGGAGAGGGTGCAGAGGAGATTCACCAGGATGTTGCCTGGGCTGGAGCATTTCAGCTATGAAGAGAGACTGGATAGGCTGGGGTTGTTTTCCTTGAGGCAGAGAAGGCTGAGGGGGGTGGGGGGGGGACCTGATTGAGGTATGAGGGGCATTGATAGGATAGATAGGAAGAAACTTATTCCCTTAGCGCAGGGGTCAATAACCAGGGGGCATAGATTTAAGGGAAGGAGCAGGAGGTTTAGAGGGGAGTTGAGGAAAAACATTTTCACCGAGGGTAGTTGGAATCTGGAACGCACTGCCTGAAGGATTGGTAGAGGCAGGAACCCTCACAACATTTAAGAAGTATTTAGATGAGCACTTGAAATGCCATAGCTTACAAGGCTACAGGCCAAGTGTGGAAAACGGGATTAGATTGGATGGATGCTTGGTCGGCGCAGACGCATTGGGCCGAAGGGCCTGTTTCTGTGCTATAACTCTAAGACTCCATGATGTTAAGCTGACTGGTCTATAGTTCCCTGGGTATGTTCTGTCCCCCTTCTTAAATATAGGAGTTAACATTAGCTATTTGCCAGTCCTCTGGCACTTAACCTTTTTCTAATGAATTATTAAATATGTGTAGTAATGCCTCTGCTATCTCTTCCCTAGATTCTTCTAAAATGTGTGGATGCAATCCATCCAGACCAGAGGATTTATCCTCTTTGAGTTTGGTTTGTTTATTCAATACATCCCTTTTTAAAATTTTAAATGCACTTCCCATTACTCATCTCATCATTCAATGCCATGTCTGTATGTTCTATCTCCTTGCTAAATACCAAAGTGAATATTGTTGCTCATTTTATTTTCCCAAGTTCTATTGTCAGCCCCCCAAAATCAGCTTTTCTCCAATCTATTAACCTGGTTTTCGAGATACGTATGTCTTTCTCTATTATCATCTTAAAGCATATTATAGTATGGTCACTATTGCCTATATGTTACCCAACTCTTATCTGCTGTGGTTCATTCTCCATTATTCGATCCAATTCCAGTCCTACTCAGGCCTCCTCTCCCAACTCTTTTTCTGATACAGTCATCAATGTATCAGTGCCGTTTCCTGCTCCCGCCCCGAACTGGAAAACTTTATCAACTTTGCTTCCTATTTCCGCCCTTCTCTCATCTTTACATGGTCCATCTCTGACACTTCCCATCCTCGACTTCTCTGCTCCATCTGTGGGGATAGGCTGTCTACTAATATTCATTATAAGACTCCCACAGCTACCTCGACTACACTTCTTCACACCCTGCCTCCTGTAAGGACTCCATTCCATTCTCCCAGTGTCTCCGTTTCCGCGCATCTGCTCTGATGATGCAACCTTCCACGACAGTGCTTCTTATATGTCTTCCTTTTTCCTCAACAGAGGATTCCCCCCACTGTGGTTGACAGGGCCCTGAACTGTGTCCAGCCCATTTCCCACACCTCTACCCTCACCCCTTCCCCTCCCTCCCAGAACCGCGACAGGGTTCCCCTTGTCCTCACTTTCCACCTCCCAAGCCTCCATATCCAAAGGATCATCCTCTGCCGTGTCCAGCATGATGCCATTACCAAACACATGTTCCCCTCCCATCAGCATTCTGAAGGGATTGTTCCTTCCTCGACACCCTGGTCCACTCCTCCATTATCCCCACCACCTTATGCCCTTCCATTGGCACCTTCCCATGCAATCACAGGAGGTGTAATACCAGTCCATTTAACTCCTCTGTCCTCACTATTCAAGGCCCCAAACACTCCTTTCAGGTGAAGCAGCGATTTACTTGTACTTCTTTCAATGTAATATACTGTATTCACTGCTCACAATGTGGTCTTCTGTACATTGGCGAGAACAAACGAAGATTGGGTGACCGCTTTGCGGAACACCTCCGCTCAGTCCAAAAGCATGACCCCAAGCTTCCAGTTGCTGGCGATTTCAACACTCCCCCCTGCTCTCATGCCCACATGTTGGTCCTGGGATTGCTGTAATGTTCCAGTGAACATCAACACAAGCTCGAGGAACAGCATCTCACTTATTGATTAGGCACGCTACAGTCTGCCGAACTGAACACTGAGTTCAATAATTTCAGAGCATGACAAGCACTACTTTCTATTTTTAGTTATTTTTTATTGGCTTATTTTGTTTTAGTTTGTTTCTCCTGTGCCTACCCAGTTTTTTTTTATGTTTGTGCTTGGGGCCAGGCTGTTCATTTTTCTGTCAATTAACATCCACACCATTAACATACCATTTGCTTTTGCTCCACGACCTTCTGGTCAGTTATTCTGTGACCTTGTCCTATGAAAACCTTCTCTTTGGTTATCTCTTGCCCCACCCCCACTTTATGTGCTTATAACCTTTTACATTTCTAAAATTTGCCAGTTCTGATGAAGGGTCACTGACCTGAAACGTAAACTCTGCTTCTCTCTCCACAGATGCTGCCAGACCTGCTGAGTATTTCCAGCATCTGCAGTATTTTGCTTTTATTTTAGTAAACTTTCCTTGTTGGACTTTTTACATACTGAGTTAGAAAGGAGTCCTATGCACACGGTAGGAGCTCTATACCCTTTACCTAGCTCTTCTGTCCAATTAGTATCAGAGTAGGTGAAATCCACCATTATTATGCTATGATTTTTACTCCATTCCCTAATTTGCATATTTCTTCCTCCACCTCCCTTCCACTATTCGGTGGCCTGTAAACTACACCTATTAGTCGTGATTGATCCTTTAGCTCTATCCATATGGATTCTATTTTTGCCTTGCTGATAGCTGCATCCCTTTTTTCTACTGCCATTATATAATCCCTAAGTACAGCTACTCCATCTCGTCTTTTTCCATGTCTATCTTTCCTGAATGTGTTATACCCTGCAATATTTAATTTCATGTCCTGATGTCTCTGTAATCCCTACCAAGTCTGGTTCTGCCTAATGCATGATTCCCACCAGCTCCCATGTTTTATTACAGACACTGTGTGCTTTGTTGTACAGACATTTTAACTCATTTTAAATAGGATTTCCTCTCACTTTATTTTTAATCATCTTTTTAGACTCCTGTCTGTAACTATTTATTCTCTTGCCATCAATGCCCTCCCTTATTCTTTCCTATGCTCTCCTTCCCTGTTTTGTTCACAGTTAGGCTGCTTACATTTCTTGTAGAGAGTAGAGGCAATGCACAAGATAAAAACTGAGATGGGGGGTGGGGTACAAAAAAGGGTGCCTATGCTTAAGATGGATAAGTCACCTCGTCCGGATGGCTTGTATCCCAGGTTGCTAAAGAAAGTGGGGATGGAAACAGCAGAAGGGCTTGCCAAAATCTTCACATTGTCCTTGGATATGGGGGAGGTGCCAGAGGATTGGAGAGTGGCAAATGTGACCCCCTTATTCAAGAAAGGGTGTAAGGACAGTCCTAACAACTACAGGCCAGTTAGTTTATCAGTGGTGGGTAAGGTTTTAGAAACAATAATCAGGGATAAAAATCAACAGACACTTAGAGAGGTTCAAGTTAATTCAGGGGCGCCAGCATGGATTTGTAAAAGGCAGATCATGGTTGACTAATCAAATTGAATTTTTTGATGAAGTAACAGAGAAGGTTGATGAAGGGAATGCGGTGGATGTTGTTTATATGGATTTTAAGAAAGCATTTGATAAGGTACCACATAAAAGGCTGGTTAACAAGACTGAGGCTCATGGAATAGGAGGGTCAGTGTCCAATTGGATAAAAAAAAATTGGCTTAAGGACAGAAAACAGTGAGTCGTAGTAAATGGTTGCTTTTCAGACTGGAGGATGGTAGACAGTGGTGTTCCCCAAGGGTCATTGCTGGAACCACTGCTTTTTTTGCTATAAATAAATAACTTGGAATTGGAATAGAGTAGAATCTCAAAATTTGCTGACGACACCAAACTTGGAGGTGCGGCAAACAGTGAGGATGATATGAACAGCTTAGAACACGACATAGATAGGCTAGCAGAATGGGCAGAGAGATGGCAGATAGAATTTAATAGAGAAGTGTAAGGTGCTGCACTTTGGCAGAAGGAATAGGGTGAGGCAATACAGACTTAATGGCACATTTCTAAAGAGTGTGCAGGAACAAAGGGACCTGGGGATGCATATGCAGCGATCTTTGAAGGTGGCAGGACATATTGAGAGAGTGGTTAGTAAAGCATATGGGATCTTGGCCTTCATAAATAGAGGCATTGAGTACAAAAGCAGAGAAGTTATGCTGAACCTTTATAAAGCTCTGGTTGGGCCCCAAGTGGAGTATTGCATCTAGTTCTGGTCACCACACCTCAGGAAGGATGTGAGGGTCCTTGAGAGGGTGCAGAGGAGATTTACCAGAATGATTCCAGTGATGGAAGATTTTATATACAAGGATAGGTTGGAAAGCTGGGTTTGTTCTACTTAGAACAAAGGAGATTGAGGGGAGATTTGATAGAAGTGTACAAGATTATGACAGGCTTAGATAAGTTAGACAAAGAAAAACTTCCCATTAACAAATGGTACAAAGGACTAAGGGACACAAATTGAAGGTTTTGAGCAAAAGATGGAGGAGGAATATTATAAAGAACTTTTTTACACAGCGGGTGGTAATGACCTGGAATTCGTTGCCCACAAGGGTGGTGGAAGCGATCAATGACTTCAAGAGGAAGTTGGATGGCCACCTGAGAGGAATAGACTTGCAGGGCCATGAGGATCGAGCCAGGGATTGGGACTGACTAAATAACTCAGTGGAGAGCTGGCATGGACTCGATGGGCCGAATGGCCTCCTTCTGTGCCCTAAATGACACTAACCCTCCCCTCTCTTTACTAGTTTAAAGGCTTTTCCACCTCCCTGTTTACCCTTTCCATAAGGATACGGGTCCCATCCTGGAGGTGGTGGTCTCCCATCAGCTGCTCCCTGTCCCATAACTGGTGCGAATGTCCCGTGAAAAGGAACCCCCTTTTCCCACACCAACCCTTTACTGATGTGTGAATTCTCCTGATCTGTATGCTCCTATGCTAATGCACATGGCTCAGGCAACAATCCAGTATTACACTCAAGCTCCTGCGTTTTAATTTAGAGCCTAACTCCTGATACTATTTCAGCAGGACCTCCTCCCTGTTCCTACCTATGTTGTTTGTTTCAACATGCACTGCAACAACTGGATTTACCCCCAAGTTCCTATCCAGCCGCTGGTACAGGGTAGGTAACACATCCTTCCGGATTCTCGTTCTTGGCTGCAGAGGATGCTATCTATCCCCCCTAATTATAAAGTACCCTTTTACAACCACATTTCTATTCTGCTCTTTCCCCCCCCCCCCCCCTTCCCCCCTCCCAACTGAACAGCTTTTTGAGCCACGGTGACTTGGTCTGCATTATACTTGTCTTTCCTGCAGTCTTTTTCCTTGTCCTCACTGGTAAAGAGTACATCGTACCTGTTGGACAGGATCAGTGTCTGTGGGACCACCTCCTCAACCTCTCTTAAATCCCTGTTACCTGGCTCTCTCACAGTCACACACTCCTTTCCTGAACCTGTGATTTCCTCTGGGGTGTAACTGTATTCTGGATAAAACTGTCCAGAAATTCCTCCCCCTCCCTTGTATCAGAATCTCTCCAACTTGTGCTGCAGCTCAATGACTCTGAGCTGGAGAGCTTCGAGATGGAGATATCTCCTGTAGACATGTTTGCTCGGGACAGTCTCGCCGTCCACAAACTCCCACATTCTGCAGTGCAGACACACAACCTGCTCTGCCACATCTGAGACTAGGCTTACGTTTTTTATTTAATTAGTCTTTATTTAAAGGTTATTTGTGGTTATATTAATTAGTTAAGTTATAAATTTAATACAGTACTTATATTTTTGCAGTCCCAGTTTAAATTACTGCCCTAGTTTAGATAAAAAATAACCTTAAAACTCAGCAACCAATCACCTAACTGCTCACCTAATTAATGCCCCCAGATTTCAGATCTTGGGTTTTGCTGTCACCTGCTCCCCCTCTTGGACCACTCTTTGCTTTGTAAAATAAAGGAACAACTCCTCTTCCCTCACTGTTCCGAATTCCCCATGTTACGTACTCTGTAGAAGCAGTACTCTGTAGAACTTCCATGCTACTTACTTTGTGGGTTAGCAAAAGCCTCCTGTATTTATACTAGCAAAAATTCCAAAGACCTGAATCAGCCCCTGCTGACCAGGTAACCAGTTCTAACTACTCACCTAATTAACTGTGGGGTTGCCATCAGCAGGCAGCTTGTTTACCACGAACACGGTGAAAGAAACTGCAAGTTAAGTTAAATGATAAATGCAAAACTTGAATAGATTTTAGAAAGATTCCCTCACTCACCAAATTCCCCGAGTTTAATTCTCTTTGGAAGCAGTTTTCAATCGAGCTGGACTTTGTGCTACTTACTTGCACAGCCATCATGGAATTTTGCAAGATCAGTGCACATTTGGGAAAACCAAGTTCAAAGGTCAGTGTATCCCACAGGATTTTATGGATGGTGCTATTTTGAGATAGTGACGTTCTTCAGCTGTCTGAGCCCAGGCTCCCCATGCTCACTGTTCTCCCTCCTCCGCATCAGAAACAAACTAGATTAGATTAGAGATACAGCACTGAAACAGGCCCTTCGGCCCACCGAGTCTGTGCCGAACATCAACCACCCATTTATACTAATCCTACACTAATCCCATATTCCTACCAAACATCCCCACCTGTCCCTACATTTCCCTACCACCTACCTATACTAGTGACAATTTATAATGGCCAATTTACCTATCAACCTGCAAGTCTTTTGGCTTGTGGGAGGAAACCGGAGCACCCGGAGAAAACCCACGCAGACACAGGGAGAACTTGCAAACTCCACACAGGCAGTACCCGGAATCGAACCCGGGTCCCTGGAGCTGTGAGGCTGCAGTGCTAACCACTGCGCCACTGTGCCGCCCTGTTTGAATTGCAGCCTTTGGATCAATCTGGAAAAGTCTGAGAATGTGTTGAGTTGTTACTGCATGCAAATGCAAACTCACCTTCAAAACTTTTCACAACTTGTCAAATACACCAAGAATCCATTTTTTTTAAATTGATGTACAAGAAAAAAATACAGCATGATCAATTAACAAGGTGTTATCTAGCTAATTACAATCCACTTTGATTACTATGATTTTTAACTCCGTGTTGATCATAATTCATCCTTTGCCTAGAATGGTGTCTCAGTTTTTCTCACTTGTACTTGGTGTAACGGTGATTGATAAGCGATGTGCTCCCTGCTAGGAACTGACATTGACAGACATGACCCACAGGAGAGGCAGCACAGGCACTGCACATCACTAATAGTCTAGCCAGACACTAGCACAGAGAGATCTGCTGCGCCAGTCCAGGCTGGGACTCGAACTCTGAACTTGGCTCCTCTGTCTCACAGTCCAGCATTCCACTGTAGCTAATACTGGACTCCTTCAATTTGTGATACCGACAAACAATTATACCCAAAGATAACATACTTCTCCATGACTAATCAATGGGTTTCCTAATATCCCAATATTGGTATCTGTAAGTTGAATGATCAGGCTTCATGTTTGTTTTCTTTGGTAAATTGCTCTGTTTGCTCCCACGATGAAATCGCCCCTCGATCCTATAAAAAGCAAAATATAGGTTTGCACAGATTTTGAAGAATTGTAACACATCAAATGATGCAAAATTAACCCTGCAAAAATCATTGTTTCAAACTCTTCACTAGAAATCTTCAGTTTTTTTCCAACACATCTTTATTCTCTGCTGCACTGGGTAGATGGAACCAGGTCTAACCCTTCATCCCACTGTGGCATGTCAATTCAGCCAATGGAAAACGTCACCATTTATGACCACTTTGCACAGGATGTATCATTTGGACCATTGGCCAAAATGCTGACCTGGGAAAGGTGGTGTGGTGTACTATTTTTTCTAATTGATGAAGAATGGGTTTGAAATGGAGTACGGTGTGATTTGATTATATCTGTTCCTTTGTAAATTCCCTTGCTGTTTGTAAAATAAAGCAACTTCAGGATTTGTGCATCTACTTAAAAAATGTACAACTGCAGTGAGGCCTCATATAGGAGAGGCAATAGGTTGTTCAGCTCTCAAGGGAGTCCCCTTGTTACAGCTCAGGTTACACAATGACCAACTAGGCAGTTCAGGCAAACTCACAAATTCCAATGTTCAGCTGCCAGAGTCCTAAGCTTTGAAATTCCCTCTCTAAATATCACTATTTCTGCCTCTCTCTCTCCTTAAGTTACTCCTTAAAACCTAGCTCACTGACCGAGCTTTTGGTCACCTGGTCTTATGCACCTGGGTGTCAAATTTTGTTTGGAAATCGAGAACACGGGGACACAGTCTCAGGATAAGGGGACAATCATTCAGGACTAAGATGAAGAGAAATTACTTCACTCAAAGGGTTGTGAATCTGTGGAATTCCCTACCCCAGAGGGTTGTGGATGCTCCATTATTGAATACATTTAAGGCTGGGATAGATAGATTTTTGGTCTCGCAGGGAATCAAGGGATATGAGGAGCGGGCAGGAAAGTGGAATTGAAGCCCAAGATCAGCCATGATCGTATTGAATGGCGGAGCAGGCTCTATGGACCACATGGTCTACTTCTGCTCCTATTTGTTGTGTTCTTGTGTAGTGCTCCTGCAACGTGCCTTGGCACGTTTTGCTACATTAAAGGGGCTGTATAAATGCAAGTTGCTGTTGTGCAAAATAAGCCAGGCGGAGTCTGTTTAAAGGAGTAACCAGAGCCACTGAACCAAAGACACACCTTTATTTCGACATACATCATACGGTCACTCGAGATGAATAGTTCCTTAGAAGTCTTTCTGCTTTAGATGTTAATGTGTTGAATTTGGTCACATTGAGATGTGTTTTAAACTGTCATAATGACACATTTATTAGTGGGGACAAACATCCAGTGTAACTGCCTTGTGAATGGTTGCTGATCTAATATAGTTATGCGAGATGCAGCTGTCAAAGGCTCGGTTTCAGTATATCTTCAAAAGGTTGTTAAATGATGTACCTGAGTTAGTTCGAGGTGAGCAGAGCCTGAGCTTGCTCTAACTGTGCTAGCGCACAAAGAACAGTACAGCACAGGAACAGGCCATTCGGCCCTCCAAGCCTGCGCCGATCTTGATGCCTGTCTAAACTAAAACCTACTGCACTTCCGCGGTCCGTATCCCTCTTTTCCCATCCTATTTATGTATTTGTCAAGATGCCTCTTAAACATCGCTATCATACCTGCTTCCACCACCTCCCCCGCCAGAAAGTTCCAGACACTCACCACCACCTGTGTAAAGAACTTGCCTCGCACATCCCCTCTAAACTTTGCACCTCGCACCTTAAACCTATGTTCCCTAGTAACTGACTCTTCCACCATGGGAAAAAGCTTCTGACTATCCACTCTGTCCATGCCGCTCGTAACATTGTAAACCTCTATCATGTCGCTCCTCCACCTCCGTCGTTCCAGTGAAAACAATCCGAGTTTATCCAACCTCTCCTCATAACTAATGCCCTCCAGACCAGGCAACATCCTGGTAAATCTCCTCTGTACCCTCTGCAAAGCCTCCATGTCCTTTTGGTAGTGTGGCGACCAGAATTGTGCGCAATATTCCAACTGTGGTCTAACTAAGGTTCTGTACAGCTGCAACACGACTTGCCAATTTTTACACTCTATGCCCCGACCGATGAAGGCAAGCATGCCGTCTGCCTTCTTGACTACCTTATCCACTTGCGTTGCCACTTTCAGTGATCTGTGGACCAGTACGCCCAGATCTCTCTGCCTGTCCATACTCCTAAGGGTTCTGCCATTTACTGTATACTTCCCACCTGTATTAGATCTTCCAAAATGCATTACCTCACATTTGTCTGGATTACACTCCATCTGCCATTTCTCCACCCATGTCTCCAACCGATCTATATCCTGCTGTATCCTCTGACAATCCTCATCACTATCCGCAACTCCACCAACCTTTGTGTCGTCCGCAAACTTACTAATCAGACCAGCTACATTTTCCTCCAAATCATTTATATATACTACAAACAGCAAAGGTCCCAGCACTGATTTCTGCAGAATACCACTAGTCACATCCCTCCATTCAGAAAAGCACCCTTCCACTGCTACCCTCTGTCTTCTATGACCGAGCCAGTTCTATATCCATCTTGCCAGCTCACCTCTGATCCCGTGTGACTTCACCTTTTGTACCAGTCTGCCATGAGGGACCTTGTCAAAGGCTTTACTGAAGTCCATGTGGACAACATCCACTGCCCTTCCTTCATCAATCATCTTCGTCACTTCCTCAAAAAACTCAATCAAGTTAGTGAGACACGACCTCCCCTTCACAAAACCATGCTGCCTCTCGCTAATAAGTCCATTTGTTTCCAAATGGGAGTAAATCCTGTCCCGAAGAATCCTCTCCAATAATTTCCCTACCACTGACGTAAGGCTCACCAGCCTGTAATTTCCTGGATTATCCTTGCTACCCTTCTTAAACAAAGGAACAACACTGGCTATTCTCCAGTCCTCTGGGACCTCACCTGTAGCCAATGAGGATACAAATATTTCTGTTAAGGCCCCAGCAATTTCCTCCCTTGCCTCCCTCAGTGTTCTGGGGTAGATCCCAAAAGACCGTGGGGACTTATCTACCTTAAAGTTTTTCAAGACGCCCAACACCATCTCCTTTTTGATATTGACATGAACCAGACTATCTACACTCCCTTCCCTAGACTCATCATCCACCAAGTCCTTCTCTTTGGTGCATACTGGGGAATTCACACAGTTTATCTGGATATTGGATAGAGACACACACTAGTTTGCAAGGGATGCAAGCCTACTTTGGCAGCAGTCATTCATGCTGAATACTAAAAAGGGGAGCATCAGAAATTAGTAGAGGATGGGAAAAATCATCAGTAGAGACTTGTGGCTGGTACGAGTTGGTAGTGGAGGAAAGAGACAAGATAGGAGAAAGAGGAGCACAGCCTGGAGGGAAAAATGTATGGTGAACGAGGTGAATCAGAGGGGGTAAGGTTCCTCTAATTTGTAACTTGACACAGGAGAATTTTGTTACAGCCAGCCTGAAACTCGATGTTTTCAGGGGCGATAGTTTAGGCGTGTGCATGTTAGTAGCCTGCTATCATAAGTGGAACAGAGAACTTGGCTGGAACTACTTGCATCACCCCTTAGCTCAAGGCATTTTCATGAGTGGACTGAATAGTACAAACTCATTGTAAATCTTTGTTATTTTTACAGCTTGTGACTTAACGTCAGAAGCATACAGGCAAACATTTAATCAGCAACAGAAGATGCTGTGTGGAACCTACAATTAGTAGCAGAGCTGCAGGATATCTGGATGTTACAGTTCGCTAAAGAAAATGCAATGGATGCAATGGAGGAGTGGGGAGCGACTGGTCGGAGGCGGCGGGGGGGGGGGTGGGGGGTGGTAGGGTGGGGAAGAGCAGCAAGGCCAGAGCAAGTGGCTAAGGGAAGGCAGCGATGAGCGAGCGGCGAGAAGACGGGCGCAGGAGGGAACGGCAAAGGGGAGCGTAATGGCAGGAGGGAGCAGGGGACTGTTGGGAGTGGGATGGAGGCAACGATGGCAGCCATTGGGAGGACTTTCGGGTCGAATTTGTTTTTCTGTGATAAATTGAGCAGTGCCTTCTTTAATCCTGGCAGCTGCCTGAACATCACAGACAGTAACTTTTCAGTGGAAGAGGCTGCATTTGCACATATGCTAGTACTGCACCACCTAGTGGTTGCACTGTCAGCAAACAAAGCCCTTGTAGAAATTAATTAATGTGAGGTAATACATTGTAGGAAGAATAAGGAGGCCACGTACTCCTGGGAAAGTAAGTGTCAATATGGGGTGCAGGCACAGAGGAATCTGGGTGTACCAGACATACAAAGTACAAACACAGGTTAATAATGCCATACAAAAAAAGCAAACAAACTGGGGTTAATTTCTACAGTCAAACTTGTATAGAACATTGGTTAGACCATACGTGGAGCACGGTTCTGGTCTCCATAATGATAAAAAAGTTATAGATGCACTTGAAGGAGGTGTGAAAAAAGATTTACTAGAATGATAGCAGAACTAAGAGATCATAACTATCAGGCTATGGTTCGTTTCTTGAGAAAAGAGATTGAGGGGTGAACTAGATAATAAGATAAGAAATAGGAGAAGTAGGCCATTCGGCCCCTCGAGCCTGCTCCGCCATTCAATAAGGTCATGGCTGATCTGATTGTGGCCTTAACTCCACTTTCCTTCCTGCCCCACGTAACCCTCGACTCCCTTGTAGATCAAAATCTGTCCAACTCAGCCTTGAAAATATTCAATGACCCAGCCTCCACTGCTCTCTGGGGAACAGAATTCCAAAGATCAACAACCTCAGAAAAGAAATTCCTCTTCATCTCCATCTTAAATGGGAGACCCCTTATTTTTAAAACTGTGCCCCAAGTTCTATATTCCCCCATGAGGGGAAACATCCTCTCAGCATCTACCCTGTCAAGTCCCCTCAGAAACTTTTATGTTTCAATAAGATCACTTCTCATTCTTCTAAACTCCAGTGAGTTAGGGCCCAACCTTTCCTCATAAGACAACCCCCTCATTCCAGGAATCAGCCTAGTGAAACTTATCTGAACTGCTTCCAATGCAAGTATATCCCTCCTTAAATAAGGAGACCAAAACTGTACACAGTACTCCAGGTGCAGTCTCACCAACGCCCTGTACAGTTGTAGCAAGACTTCCCTATTTTTATACTCCATGGGAGATACAGGGGGGATGTGGGGAAGAACCTTTCTACGCAGTGAGTGGTAATGACCTGGAACACTCTGCCTATGTGAGCGGTTGAAGTGGAGATGATCAATGATTTCAAAAGGAAATTGGATGAGGGAAATAATCTTGTAGGGTTATGGGGGACAGAGCAGGGGAATGGGACTGACTGGAATGCTCTACAGAAAGCTGGGCCGAATAGCTTGTGTGCCATAATGACTCTATGAACGTGGAACTCACTACCGCAAGGAGTAGTTGAGGTGAATAGTATAGATACATTTAAGAGGAAGCTAGGTAAACACACGAGGGAGAAAGGAATAGAAGGACATGTTGATGGGGTGAGATGAAGAGGGAGGGAGGAGGCTCATGTGGAGCATAAACACTGCACAGACCAATTGTGCTGAATAGTCTGTTTCTGTGCTGTAAATATCTGTAATTTTGAAGGGAGTAAAGATGTGTTTCTGGTTGTGATTAAGGGTAACTGATTCATCATTACCCCAATGAACCAAGTGAAGTATAGATCGGGCAACAAAATGCAGCCTATTTTACGGCCTATTCAGATTTCACTCATGTTCTTTAAAAATATATATATATTTTGATGAGCAATATTGATTATGTCATATTGTCTCCATTACTGATACTTGTTTCATAGTTATGTATTCTCTTTAAATGGCAGTGGTTCCTCCCCAGGACTATCAGCACCAGAGAAACCGCTCTATTGTTATGAATCTCTGGAAATCTCAGCCCTGCCAAACTTGAATTAATACTTTTACCTTCATATCTGTGTAACCACTCCAACATCAGCCTGAAATACACTAGAAATTTAAAACAGAATTCTTTAACATGGAGATATAGTGAATATCTCAGATACAGTAGATTTAAACACAAAATTTAACAGCATCATATTCTTAAAAAGACATTGAAAAGTTAAGTACTTCTGCACAAGATAAAAGAAAAACTTTGATGTTCAATTTGATTCTGTGCATCAGCCACTGCTCAGTGGGTAGCACCTCATCTGAGTCAGAAGGTTCTGGATTCAAGTTTCACTCCAGGACTGGAGCACAAAAATCCAGGCTGACACTCCAGTGCCGTACTGAGGGAGTGCTACACAATCAGAGGTGCTGCCTTTCGGATGAGTCGTTAAACCGAGGCCCCATCTACCCTCTCAAGTAGATGTAAAAGATCCCATGGCAATATTTTGAAGAGGCCAATATTTATCCCTCAACCAACATCACAAAAACAGATTATCTGATCATATTGCTATGTATGGGAGCTTGCTGTGCACCAAATTGGCTGCTGCGTTTTCAACATTACAAGAGTGACTGCAATTCAAAAGTACTTCATTGGTTGCAAAGTGCTTTGGGATGTCCTGAGGTGATGAAAGGCACGACAGAAATACAAGTCTCTCATTTTTTTTATGATTGAACTTTCGGATAGCAATCACAAGTCATTAGTTGTTTAAAACTGCTTCTATTAGCCCTTTTAAAAAATGATTTACTTATTCTCCAAACTGTGTGAAAATTACTTTTTATGTGGTATTCTGCATTTTGTTTCATTATTAAAGGGAAACAATGGACAAAGATGGAAAGACATCTCCTTCTCAAAATTAATGCAATTTTCAATGAGTATTAAAGCTTTTCTGAAAGAGTCCCAGTCACACTAAAGTTAAATAAATCTAAGCATCTAATGCAGCCATGACCAAGGAGCCCAAAGGAAGACTGAATGTTGCTCTAGAAAGCTCTATTTCAATAAGGACATTTTTGCTGGTGAACAGTGGTGCTGCTAGTTGCAATGTAGCACTGCAGTGGTGCAATCCCTACTTTGGGCAGCAGAGGGCAGACACAGCCTGTTCAGTACAAGGCTACAATAGTTGGACCTTTCTGGGACAAACAGTTGTGAGAAATGTAAAGTTTGGTATTACACGAAAACAGTGAGCAACATACAATGTTGGTCCCTTGCTGGAAGTGCCTGTGCATTGTGTATTAAGACACTGTGACCCGTTAATTACTGAACACCATGAATACTTCGTACATTGTACTGCATGTAAAATGTCATTGCACTGTGGCACAACCACTACTACTTCTTCTTCTTTGGCCTCCTTGTCTCAAGAGACAATGGGCAAGCGTCTGGAGGTGGTCAGTGGTTTGTGAAGCAGCACCTGGAGTGGCTATAAAGGTCAATTCTAGAGTGACAGGCTCTTCCACAGGTGCTGCAGATAAAATTGGTTGTCAGGGCTGTTACACAGTTGGCTCTCCCCTTGCGCTTCTGTCTTTTTCCTGCCAATTGCTAAGTCTGTTCGACTCGCCACACTTCAGCCCCGCCTTTATGGCTGCCCACCAGCTCTGGCGACTTGTGATCAATGTCACAGGACTTCATATCGCGTTTGCAGACGTCTTTAAAGTGGAGACATGGACGGCCGGTGGGTCTGATACCAGTCGCTGTACAATGTGTCCTTGGTGATCCTGCAATCTTCCATGTAGCTCACATGGCCAAGCCATCTCAAGCGCCGCTGGCTCAGTAGGGTGTATATGCTGGGGATGTTGGCCGCCTCGAGGACTTCTGTTGGAGATATGGTCCTGCCACCTGATTCCAAGGATTCTCCAGAGGCAGCGAAGATGGAATGAATTGAGACGTCGCTCTTGGCTGACATACGTTGCCACAACTAAACTCTCATTTAAATCATTTTGTCTGTCTGTCTGTCTCCTCTACTTCCCAGTAAAGCCTGGCTTGGGTATAAACTTAAAACCCGACCTGGGCCCGACCCGACCACAGTCAACCCGAACCCGACCCAAGCTCGAGCCCTTTAATATTTTTTCGTGCCCGACCCGATCCGACACATATATGCTTCATCCATTCCGGAAGCAGGCTATTCGTGCCGTTGGAATTGTGGGGAATCACGGCTAAGCCTGATCCCGTGACTTCTTGGAAGCAGTGTCCAGCCCGAGCCAAGCTGAGCCCGAATGCTGGACTTGGAATTTCGACCCGACCCGTACCCGAAACGTAGTCTGGTCTAGTCGGGTTCGGGTCAGGGAGCCAGGCTTTACTTCCCAGACATCTTCCTCCTGTGTGAAGGATTTAGAGTTATTTTGATTCATTTAAGGAGCTGTTTAACACAAGTTGTCACAGGAACACTGAAACAGGAGGAGGCTGGCCATTAACCCCTCGAGCCTGTTCTTCCATTCAATTACTTAATGGCTGATCTGTGACCCAACTCCATAATTCCATCTTTGCCCCATATCCCTTAATACTTTTGGTTAACAAAAATCTAACAACACAGTTTTGACATTTTCAATTAACCTCTAGCTTCAATATCGTTTTGGGTGGGGGGGCGGGGAAGAGAGTTCCAGATTTCCACTCCCCTTTGTGTGAAGAAGTGCTTCCTGTCATCACCCATGAACAGCCTGGCTCTAATTTTACGTTTATGCCCTCTCGTTCTGGACTCCCCTGACCAGAGGAAATAGTTTCTCTCTATCTACCCTATCAACTCCTTTAATCATCTATCAGGCAAACCCCCACCTGCCAAGACTGAGGCTCACATTATTTCGCCACATGATCATTAAAACTTTAAAAATTGCAATCTCTGACTGGAAAGACATTTCCATGGTAACGGACAATGTTGAAACAATGGGGTTCCAGCAGTGTTCCTCCAATATACAGAAGTGGTCAGACTAGTTTTAGTCACATGGCTAGCTGGCTGTGACAGAGAAATTTGAGCTTCCAACAAGGGATGTGAAGAGACTGTTCCATATAAGGAACTGACTAACCTGCTGAGCACCCTGGGAGCTTTTTGAATTTGTACTCCCAAATGAATTACCAGGCAGAATGCCGTGCTCCTGGAACTGAAGCAAGAACATATCCTGCCTGCCTATCTTAGTTTTTAGTTTTTTTTAGTTTTAGTGATACAGCACTGAAACAGGCCCTTCGGCCCACCGAGTCTGTGCCGACCATCAACCACCCATTTTATACTAATCCTACACTAATTCCACATTCCTACCACATCCCCACCTGTCCCTATATTTCCCTACCACATACCTATACGAGGGGCGATTTATAAAGGCCAATTAACCTATCAACCAGCAAGTCTTTGGCATGTGGGAGGAAACCGGAGCACCCGGAGAAAACCCACGCAGACACAGGGAGAACTTGCAAACTCCACACAGGCAGTACCCAGAATTGAACCCGGGTCGCTGGAGCTGTGAGGCTGCGGTGCTAACCACTGCGCCACTCTCAGGGAACTGGATCCATTGAAGACACATGAAACTCAACGAGAGAAAGGTTTGCCACGTGAACAAAGTTTTAAGATGATTACTGGGCCCCAACGATACGCAAGAATATAACTTCAATCAAGGACTACAGCAAGCTCGAGAAACAATAACAAGATATTGCCTCAAACTGTTCTACTTATCTCTTCTTCTACTCTTTTCTGTCCCTATCCTGCATGTTTATATCGCGCGTGCATGCTAGCGTGAACACGTCGTATATCTGCAGGCGTGAACAGTATTAGAGTTAAGTTTAAGGTTTAATAAATTTCCTCTTTCTGCTTTAAACCAAAGAAAGCCTGTTTGTGCTCAGTTATTTGCCTGATAATTGGAAACTGTGAACACAAATTCACGAAAAAGGGAGCTCAAAATACAGTGTGTTTAAACTTTAACTCTGTTACAATAAGACCAGGTGAAGACAGCAAAAGACCCCCAGACACCTTGCTCACTTTTTTTTTATTCATTCATGGAATGTGGGCGTTGCTGGCCAGGCCAGCATTTATTGCCCATCCCTAATTGCCCTTGAGAAGGTGGTGGTGAGCTGCCTTCTTGAACCGCTGCAGTCCATGTGGGGTAGGTACACCCACAGTGCTGTTAGGAAGGGAGTTCCAGGATTTTGACCCAGCGACAGTGAAGGAACCCAAGTCAGGATGGTGTGTGACTTGGAGGGGAACTTGCAGGTGGTGGTGTTCCCATGCATTTGCTGCCCTCGTCCTTCTAGTTGGTAGAGGTCGTGGGTTTGGAAGGTGCTGTCTAAGGAGCCTTGGTGCATTGCTGCAATGCATCTTGTAGATGATACACACTGCTACCACTGTGCGGTGGTGGTGGAGGGAGTGAATGTTTGTAGATGGGGTGCCAATCAAATGGGCTGCTTTGTCCTGGATGGTGTCGAGCTTCTTGAGTGTTGTTGGAGCTGCACCCATCCAGGCAAGTGGAGAGTATTCCATCACACTCCTGACTTGTGCCTTGTAGATTGTGGACAGGCTTTGGGGAGTCAGGAGGTGAGTTACTCACCGCAGGATTCCTAGCCTCTGACCTGCTCTTGTAGCCACGGTATTTATATGTGGTAACACATCGTAAATTAGATCACCACTTAATCTTCTAAACTCTAGGGAACACAAGCTGAGTCCATGCAACCTGCTCTCAAAAAGAAAAGGGGCTAAAAGGGTTAAATTCTATCAACTTAAGTTTTAGGGGGAGTTATTTAATTTCTGGTTTCATCCTCTCCTCAAGGGATGTCATTGATGGCAAATGTGGAAAGCGCTGGGGGCAGCTGTGTGTAGAAGTTACACCAGGACATATACCCCAGGCCCAATGGAGCAGCGAATGTGTTGGCGTATGCGTCCTTTTGTGGATGTTTCTCTCCTGTGGTCACGCATCTCCCACCAACCTTTATGTTTATTCCTATGGCACTGAGATCCTGCCGAAGTGAGTCACAGGCCTGCAGGAGAGGCTGCCGCTCACTTAGCAGCCGCTTGCGTCTTTCCCTCAGCTGCTCTTTCTCTTCCTTGGACAGCGCTCTGCCTTCACTTGACGCCAGCTCCTGGTCATTCTCTGCCAGGGCATACTTCCTTACTTCCTGCCGAAAACCCACCAGCTGCTCAGTGACACTGCGAAGGGTGGCTGAAGATCGGTCTGCTGCCGGTACCTGGAAACAGAACAAGAATAAATATGCTAAAGAAAATGCCAGAGTCGGGAAAGCAATAGCAAGGTTACCCAGTGCTCTGTATACTTAACACATGGCTAGCTTAACTTCTAATCACTGCTACCATTAATAAACATGGGATTAATTAGCTAGGACTGCTCATTGAGGAATAAGGAAAAAAACAAAAACTGGCCATAGAATCTAAAGGAGGCAGCCATTCAGCCCAACGAGCCCATGCCGGAGCTAGCTGTCAACTCAGTATGTCAACTATTACCACTCTCCTTATCCTTTTATATTCTTCCTTTTCATATGGGTGGCACAGTGGTGCAGTGGTTAGCACCGCAGCCTCACAGCTCCAGGGACCCGGGTTCGATTCTGGGTACTGCCTGTGTGGAGTTTGCAAGTTCTCCCTGTGACCGCGTGGGTTTCCTCCCACAGCCAAAGACTTGTTAGGTAAATTGGCCATTGTAAATTGCCCCTAGTGTAGGTAGGTAGTAGGGAATATGGAAATAGTGTAGGATTAGTATAAATGGGTGGTTCCTGGTCGGCACAGACTTGGTGGGCCGAAGGGCCTGTTTCAGTGCTGTATCTCTAAATAAATAAATGTACTGACTCAATTCCCCTGTAAATGATGTTACAGTCTCTCAATTGCCCCTTGTATTCCATGTTCCAGGAACCATTGATGTGAAAATATGACTTCTAACTACCCGGTTTGTTAATCTAGATGATCTTCAGTGAGTTTCCCTTGTTCATGATTCACCAACCAGTGGAAAACACCAAACATCCTTCACTATTTATCCTTTCAAAATTTTTAGATTTTCTATTATATTTTATTATAATTTTCTATTAGATCCCTTCGCCAGTGGAAAAAAGCCCCAGTTGTCCAAACTTTCTTCCCAACTACAACCTCTTACTCCTGGTATCATCCAAATGAGCTTTCAATGTGGTTGCAATTTTCAAGGGACAGATTTGAGGAAGTTAAAATCTCCAAACATCACAATGCACAATTACTTAATATTAAACTGGAAGGAAAATTGCAAACCAATTTAGTGGGTTTTTTAAAGCTCCATTTGTGGAGTGGTTTCTCGCACTCTGGCAAGAATGCCAAAAATCACTATCACCCCTGTGTTTAGGGCAGTGGAGGGAGATGCCGCACACAGAAAGGCAAGCAGGAGGAGACTTGCAAGCATGAGAAGATCAGTGGAAGGATGATGGTACAGGGAGCACAGAGAGAGAGAGAGACCGGGGTGGCTGAGAGTTACATAGAATGTCATTTGGCCCGACTCGTTTGTGCCAGTGTTTACGTTCATCCTCCCACCTTCCTTATCTTACCCCATCAATGATATTTATGACCTCAACTTGACTGAGGCAATTCAACTTTCTATTTAAAAATAATCACTTTTAGAAATCTGTTCAGCACTCAAAGCTGACAAATTTCTGTTACTTTATTTGACTTCAGGTAACAATGAATATGTGGAAAAATGAGGAACACTCAACTAATCCCCCAGTTTTTCTATAAAAACATTAACTGATAAGATTACAGATGTCTGTGCGTATTGTTCAGTAATAAATTGGAAACATGCTGGAGCAAAAATTATTCAAAGCTTTGCTGAATGTGATTGCTGCACATTTAAAAAGACTTCTAATTTGATGCTCCAACTAAACTTTAGCATTGTCCAAGAGTGACAACAATTAAAGGGGTCACTTTTATTCCACCCTGCAGCCTAATAATTATGCCACATGACTAAGAGATGCTACTAAAGGAAACCAAAGCAGGCTGAAGATCAGGAAGACATCAACATGTGCCACTTTCTCCAGCCATTATTCATTCACATTTTCAGTGAACAGAATTAAGTTTATCCCGCCTGTCCTAGACTGGAGTTTGTGCAACAAGACTAGAAATTTATTGAAGTTAGCACATTGCTTCAGGGCAAAATTGATGAATAAAAGTTGAGTGCGGGGGGAGGGTTAAAGAACCAAATGTACTTTAATACGTCAATACGCCCTTACTCACCTGTGTTAAATGTACAAATAAATCTATCCATTTTATCTTAAAAGTTCCTTGCTATAGAGAGTTTAAAAAGCCAGACATCTGGTGCACATCTGTTGTATTAGACATTAGAGGCTTCACACACACACCCATAGGATAAACACTGAAAACGGTCAAAGAAGTTGTATCTGTTATGCTAACCATACTGACTGGCTCAAGTTGACAGGTTCTGAATCTGGTTGATCTGTATTTTAACTCCATCGACCCACCTTGGTTCCATTACCCAACAAAAAATTACTGGTTAATAACCAATTTGCTCACTTTTATCAAAATCTGAATGCCTTAGTTACCAGGACAGCACACAATGTTCATGATGCACTTTGCCCAAAGCCCCACATTGTTTGCCACAATCTGTATCCTATTCGTTTGTTGATGAATGTAAAGGGTACAGGTGAAACAGTAACAGAAGCACAGAAACAATGAAAGACATTCTTTTGGGCCTCCTTATCTCGAGAGACAATGGATACGCCTGGAGGTGGTCAGTGGTTTGTGAAGCAGCGCCTGGAGTGGCTATAAAGGCCAATTCTGGAGTAACAGGCTCTTCCACAGGTGCTGCAGAGAAATTTGTTTGTTGGGGCTGTTGCACAGTTGGCTCTCCCCTTGCGCCTCTGTCTTTTTTCCTGCCAACTACTAAGTCTCTTCGACTCGCCACAATTTAGCCCTGTCTTTATGGCTGCCCGCCAGCTCTGGCGAATGCTGGCAACTGACTCCCACGACTTGTGATCAATGTCACACGATTTCATGTCGCGTTTGCAGACGTCTTTATAACGGAGACATGGACGGCCGGTGGGTCTGATACCAGTGGCGAGCTCGCTGTACAATGTGTCTTTGGGGATCCTGCCATCTTCCATGCGGCTCACATGGCCAAGCCATCTCAAGCGCCGCTGACTCAGTAGTGTGTATAAGCTGGGGATGTTGGCCGCTTCAAGGACTTCTGTGTTGGAGATATAGTCCTGCCACCTGATGCCAAGTATTCTCCGAAGGCAGCGAAGATGGAATGAATTGAGACGTCGCTCTTGGCTGGCATACGTTGTCCAGGCCTCGCTGCCGTAGGGCAAGGTACTGAGGACACAGGCCTGATACACTCGGACTTTTGTGTTCTGTGTCAGTGCGCCATTTTCCCACACTCTCTTGGCCAGTCTGAACATAGCAGTGGAAGCCTTACCCATGCGCTTGTTGATTTCTGCATCTAGAGACAGGTTACTGGTGATAGTTGAGCCTAGGTAGGTGAACTCTTGAACCACTTCCAGAGCGTGGTCGCCAATATTGATGGATGGAGCATTTCTGACATCCTGCCCCATGATGTTCGTTTTCTTGAGGCTGATGGTTAGGCCAAATTCATTGCAGGCAGACGCAAACCTGTCGATGAGACTCTGCAGGCATTCTTCAGTGTGAGATGTTAAAGCAGCATCGTCAGCAAAGAGGAGTTCTCTGATGAGGACTTTCCGTACTTTGGACTTCGCTCTTAGACGGGCAAGGTTGAACAACCTGCCCCCTGATCTTGTGTGGAGGAAAATTCCTTCTTCAGAGGATTTGAACGCATGTGAAAGCAGCAGGGAGAAGAAAATCCCAAAAAGTGTGGGTGCGAGAACACAGCCCTGTTTCACACCACTCAGGATAGGAAAGGGCATACAGAGAGAAAAATACCGCAAGACAGATGGAAATTGGAGGACAGCCACACAGAGGGAGCAGAAAACAAAAAGGGCAACAGAGAACTACACAGCAGGATGAGTGTAACGGTGTCTGAAACATACCCAGAGATAAAAGACAAAAGTGAGAGGAAAGGAAAATAAGAAAGAATATATCAGAGTCTGGACGAGCTGAGTGTATTCCAGGAATAGCCGATTTTTCCCTACTTATTGTCCTGCTACAGGAGATTAAAATACACCAAACATCAATGAATTATAAACAGTACGACTATTCGTGAACTCATCACATTCTACCGTCGCGCTTTATTGCACATGATCCTGGTGCTTCTGATGCATTAAATCCTCTGCAATAAATCAGAACACTAACTATGAGAAGTAATGAAGATCTACTTCAAAAGAGAAAAATTTCTCAAAACTATTTTTCTTTTCCAAACTCCTCTTTGTTTGCCTTTTCGACTGCATAGACCCAAATATCCTGGGCTCAAAGTAAGATTTCTAACAGTCTACCAGAGATTAAAAATCACACGTTTCAGAATAGCAAGATTAAATGCTTGGAAAACTATCCTTTCTGTGATTCTGTCTGAGGCTGGGAGAATTGCCATTATACATGAATAGGATTGCTCAGTTCTGTACCAGTCTTTCCTCAGGCTATAACAGTTTTACACTTATTCAGTTTCAAAATAACAAACGCAAACAGGACCATAAATTTCAGAAGATATTCCCAGGAAGACTATTTGGCTATTATTTTAAAAAAGAAAAAAATAATTAGATTTGCTGAATGAATTCAAGAACAATCATTGTTTAAAGATTTATTTATTTTTCACAGAGCAGAATGTGGAGTATTGTTGCTTGAGCGACAATAGTATTCATGAGTTTGTTTCTCCATATGATTTGAAAACTTGCTGGAGGATGAGCTTCACAAACTGATGTAAAACGTATTTTTCAATTGAGAGAATACTGCTGGTTGTGAGAGACAGACCAACAAACGGGGACCAACGGAGTGATTCAAGCAACTGGATGTTACTTCCTTTAGACTGAGAATTCAAAAAAATGTTTTTTCACAAAGATTTATTTATGCAGAACAGCTAAATACTTCTTTATCCAATGGCAGATAAGGGGCATTTTAGTAACGTTTTCAGGAACCAAACAAAAATTGCAACACTGTCTCTAAGCGGAACGGAGACACATTTACAAGTTCTGTCACCGAACATATGCATCCCTGCCGTCCCGCCACATCCGAACACCATCACCCCGCCCCCAACAAAAGCTCAACCTCTGATTCACCATGACCAATTAACATTAAAATAGCACATCTAGCATGCAGCCATCACACTGTGAAGTCTGAATGCACAAACAAAGAGAAATGAGGCAGGTAATCAGCTGGGTGTGGCCGCTTCTAACCTGGAAAACAAGCCCATTATCATCTGCACTATCGCCTCAAAGATCAATGATACGCGTATCAAATTTATAAAGCAATAAATCAACACTTAGGACAATATCTGTTTAAAAAGCCCAGAAAGCAGTTTAGGAAAATGCCAAAGAGGAGGATGTGCAAAGACAGCGAACAAAGTCGGAGCAATCAGCCAGCTGTGCCAACAAAAGAGAAAGCAAACTAACCTACTTGTCTCAACTCCACTCCCAGCAACATAGAACATGTTGACACTAATATTTTGCAAAAATATATTTCAGCTGCGCTACCCTCTGGCAGAATTCTGTGTCAGAATTGTCAATTCAGGTGCTCCAGGAGTCAGTTTATCCAGTTGAAAGCTCTCTGTATTTCAACAGGACCTCGAGCAATGGAACACCAAACCATCCAGCTGATCATTTTTATTCATTTGGGGGATGTGGGCATTGCTGGCTATGCCAGCAAATATTGCCCATTCCTAATTGTCCTTGAGGTGGTGGTGCTGAGCTATGGTGATATTGTTCCAAGTCACAATGGTGTGTGGCTTGGAGGGAAGCTTGCAGATGGTGGTGTTCCCATGCTTCTGCTGCCCTTGTGCTTCTAGGTGGTAGAGGTCGTGGGTTTGGAAGGTGCTATCGAAGGAGCCTTGGTGAGCTGCTGCAATGCATCTTATAGACAGTACATATTGTTGTCATGATGTGTCAGTGGTGGAGGGAGTGAATGTTGAAAGTGGTAGATGGGGTGCCAATCAAGGGGGCTGCTTTGTCCTGGATGGTGTCAAGCTTCTCGAGTATTGTTGGAGCTGCACTCATCCAGACAAGTGGAGAGTATTCCATCACACTCTTGACTTGTGCCTTCTAGATGGTGGACAGGCATTGGTGAGTCAGGTGGTGAGTTACTCGCAGAATTCCCAGCCTCTGACCTGCTCTTGTAGCCACAGTATTTGAGACAGGTCCAGTTCAGTTTCTGGTCCATGGTGACCCCCAGGATGTTGATAGTGGGGGATTCAGCAATGGTAATGTCATCGAATGTCAACGGGAGATGGTTTGATTCTCCCTTGTTGGAGATGGTCATTGTCTGGCACTTGTGTGGCACAAATGTTACTTGCCAATTATCAGCCCAAGCCTGGATATTGTCCAGATCTTGCTGCATATGGACAGGACTGCTTCAGTATCTGAAGAGTCGTGAATGGTGCTGAACATTGTGCAATCATCAGCGAACATCCCCACTTCTGACCTTATGATGGAGGGAAGGTCATTTGTGAAGCAGTTGAAGATGTTTGGGCCGAGGACACTACCCTGAGGAACTCCTGCAGCAATGTCCTGGGACTGAGATGATTGACCTCTAACAACCACAACCACCTTCTTTTGCGCTAGGTATGACTCCCACCAGCAGACAGGTTTCCCCGATTCCCATCGACTCCAGTTTTGCTGGGGCTCCTTGATGCCATACTTGGTCAAATGCTGCCTTGATGTCAAGGGCAGTCACTCTCACCTCACCTCTGGAATTCAGCTCTTTTGTCCATGTTTAGACCAAGGCTGTAATAAAGTCAGGAGCTGTGTGGCCCTGGTGGAACCCAAACTGAGCGTCACTGAGCAGGTTATTGCTGAGCAAGTGCCGCTTGATAGCAGTGTCGACAACTCCTTCCATCACTTTGCTGATGATCGGGAATAGATTGATGGGGCTATAATTGGCCAAGTTGGATTTGTCCTACTTTTTGTGCACCAGATATACCTGGGCAGTTTTCCACATTGTTGGGTAGATGCCAGTGATGTAGCTGTACTGGGACAGCTTGGCTAGGGGTGCGGCTAGTTCTGGAGCACAAATCGTCAGTACTATTGCTCGAATGTTGTCAGGGCCCATAGCCTTTGCAGTATCCAGTGCCTTCAGCCGTTTCTTGACATCATGTGGAGTGAATTGGATTGGCTGAAGACTGGCATCTGTGATGCTGGGGACCTCATGAGGAGGCAGAGATGGATCATCCACTCAGTACTTCTGGCTGAAGATGGATGCAAATGCTTCAGCCTTGTTTTTTGCACCAATGTGCTGGGCTCCCCCATCGGTGAGGATGGGGATATTTGTGGGGCCTCCTCCTCCTGTTAGTTGTTTAATTATCCACCACCATTCACAACTGGATGTGGCAGCACTGCAGAGCTTAGATCTGATCCATTGGTTGTTGGCTCGCTCAGCTCTGTCTATTGCATGCGGCTTCTGCTGTTTGGCACGCAAGTAGTCCTGTGTTGTAGCATTAGCAGGCTGATACCTCATTTTGAGGTATGCCTGGTGCTGCTCCTGGCATGCCCTCCTACACTCTTCTTTAAAGCAAGGTTGGTCCCCTGGCTTGATGGTAATGGTAGAGTGGGGGATATGCTGGGCCGTGAGGATACAGATTGTGGTTGAATACAATTCTACTGCTGCTGATGGCCCACAGCACCTCATGGATGCCTAGTTTTGAGTTGCTAGATCTGTTCGAAATCTATCCCATTTAGCACGGTGGTAGTGCCACACACACGATGGAGGGTATTCTCAATGTGAAGATGGGACTTCATCTCCACAGGGACTGTGCGGTGGTCAATCCTACCAATACTGTCATGGACAGATGCATCTGTGACAGGTAGATTGGTGAGGACGAAGTCAAGTAGGTTTTTCCCTCTTGTTGGTTCCCTCACCACCTTCCGCAGACCCAGTCTAGCAGCTGTGTCCTTTAGGACTTGGCCAGCTCGGTCACTAGTGGTGTAGTGAAGTCCCCCACCCAGAGTACATTCTGTGCCCTTGCCACGGTCAGTGCTTCTTCTAAGAGGTGGTCAACATGAAGAAGCACTGATTTTTCAGCCGAGTGGCAGTGGTAGGTGGTAATCAGTAGAAGGTTTCCTTGCCCATGTTTGACGTGATTTGAACTTCTAACTAGAAATGACCTGTTGACTTGTTGTCAAAGTAGAATAGGAAACCTTACCTTTAGATGTTAAACTGAGGCCCACTCGGGTGGACGTAAACGATCCCATGGCATTATTTTGAAGAGAAGGGGAGTTCGCCCCTGTGTCCTGGTCAATATTTATCCCTATGCCAATGTCAAAGGCAAGGTCAGAGGCTAGGAATCCTGCAGTGAGTAACTCACCTCCTGACTCCCCAAAGCCTGTCCACCATCTACAAGGCACAAGTCAGGAATGTGATGGAATACTCTCCACTTGCCTGGATGGGTGCAGCTCCAACACCACTCAAGAAGCTCAACACCATCCAGCACAAAGCAGCCCGCTTGATTGGCACCCCATCCACCACTTTCAACATTCACTCCCTCCACCACTGACCCACAGTGGCAGCAGTGTGTACCATCTACAAGATGCACTGCAGCAACTCACCAAGGCTCCTTAGACAGTACCTTCCAAACCTGCGACCTCTACCACCTAGAAGAACAAGGGCAGCCGATGCATGGAAACACCATCACCAGCAAGTTCCCCTCCAAGTCACACACCATCCTGACTTGGAACTATATCGCCATTCCTTCACTGTTGCTGGGTCAAAATCCTGGAACTCCCTTCCTAACAGCACTGTGGGTGTACCTACCCTACATGGACTGCAGCGGTTCAAGAAGGCAGCTCACCACCACTTTCTCAAGGGCAATTAGGGAAGGGTAATAAATGTTGGCCTGGCCAGCGAAACTCTTCCCATGAATGAATATTAAAAAAATGTCAAACAGATTACGTGGCCATTATCAGGCTTCGGTTTGCTGGAGATTGCTGTGCACAAAGTAGCTGCCATCATTCCTACATTACAACTGTGATTATGCTTCAAAAGCACTTCATGGACTGTAATGCGCTTTGGGGATCCTGAAGTCATGAAAGGCACTATATAAATGTAGTTCTTACTTTCCTCCTATTTGAGGCCACCTTGCAGCACAGCTCTTGGACCTTGTGTTGTGATGCTTTCAAAAAGGGCATCAATTACACCATTGTAAATTATACCAGGATTCTTTGGGTGCTCAGCTGAGAAAGTACTGTGTCACAGTGGCGCAGTGGTTAGCACCGCAGCCTCACAGCTCCAGGGACCCGGGTTCGATTCTGGGTACTGCCTGTGCAGAGTTTGCAAGTTCTCCCTGTGACCTCATGGGTTTTCGCCGGGTGCTCCGGTTTCCTCCCACTGCCAAAGACTTGCAGGTGATAGGTAAATTGGCCATTGTAAATTGCCCCTAGTGTAGGTAGGTGGTAGGGAATATGGGATTACTGTAGGGTTAGTATAAATGGGTGGTTCTTGGTGGGCACAGACTCGGTGGGCCGAAGGGCCTGTTGCAGTGCTGTATCTCTAAATAAATAAAACATGTCGTATAACTTGAGTAGCATTCCATTATACGATTAGTTAATTCCTGTTCCAGAATGTGTCTAGCTAAAGCTTGGTTATCAAAAACACAAATAACTGACTAAATTGAGAGTTGAAGCCTCGCTCCAGGAATTGAGCCCATCATTGAGGCTGCACAGTCGGAGGATCCGTACAGAGGGAGTGCTGCACTGTCGGAGGGCCAGTACTGAGGGAGTGCTGCACTGTCGGAGGGCCAGCACTGAGGGAGCGCTGCACAGTCGGAGGGTCAGTACTGAGGGAGCGCAGCACAGTCGGAGGGTCAGTACTGAGGGAGAGCTGCACAGTCGGAGGCGCAGTACTGAGGGAGAGCTGCACAGTCGAAGGGGCAGTACTGAAGGAGAGCTGCTCAGTCGGAGGGTCAGTACTGAGGGAGAGCTGCACAGTCGGAGGGGCAGTACTGAGGGACAGCTGCAGAGTCGGAGGGGCAGTACTGAGGGACAGCTGCAGAGTCGGAGGGGCAGTACTGAGGGAGAGCTGCACAGTCGGAGGGGCAGTACTGAGGGAGAGCTGCACAGTCGGAGGGGCAGTACTGAGGGAGAGCTGCACAGTCGTAGGGGCAGTACTGAGGGAGAGCTGCACAGTCGGAGGGGCAGTACTGAGGGAGAGCTGCACAGTCGGAGGGGCAGTACTGAGGGAGAGCTGCACAGTCGGAGGGGCAGTACTGAGGGAGAGCTGCACAGTCGGAGGGGCAGTACTGAGGGAGAGCTGCACAGTCGGAGGGGCAGTACTGAGGGAGAGCTGCACAGTCGGAGGGGCAGTACTGAGGGAGAGCTGCACAGTTGGAGGGGCAGTACTGAAGGAGTGCTGCATTATCAAAGATTACAGAGTTCAAATGGATGAACAAAAATACCATAAATTCCCATCGGGTTTAATAATTTCAGCTATTGTGTTTTCAAAAATAAAGACTTGCATTTCTATAGTAACTTTCACAACCACAAGATGTCCCAAAGTGCTTTAGTTAATGAAGTCATTTTTAAGTGTAGTCACTGCTGTAATGTAGAGAACTGTACAAAGCACTGCTTGCTCCAACATTCATCATTCGTCGCTGCTAATTCCTCCATCACTTCCCTTCTGTTGGTCCAGAGTCAAGCAAGCCACCTTGTAAACTGAAGCTACAAAATGGAGCCCCTGTCACTTTATCCATCCAGTCCATGCCAGCATTTACCTCCATATGAGCAAATAGAAAGTGATGAGTGCAGAACACTGACATTAAGAAGTGGACAGAGTAAGGTAAAAAATGATCCACTGGATTCAATCCACTAATAGGCAGAATACAAGGCACCTGTAAATGAGATTTAGAAATCTCATCAACTCAAAGAAATGAAAAACGAGGCTGCCACAGGCACATCTCGGATTAGCTGTTGCTGGAGTACCCTTCTCCTGTAAACCATTATGCAGAACTCGGTGAGTGACCATCTTGATCGACTCATACTTTATGCAATGACTAAGTCAACCCTGCAACACATGGGAACTGGAAAGACTTTATCCTATGCAGTTACTCACCTGACTTTCGCCAAGATGAATACCAACGACATCCAAGAATCGTTCTATGTAAGAGATTATTGCCCCAAATACAGCAGGACTCCTGGTGTAGTGTCCTTCCTGCCATAAAAATAAATAGCTGATTAGGTACACTGGACTGCTCAAACTGCAGCCACAGAATATATATAATGTGTGCAATCTCAGTGCTCACTGATCTCAGAACTACCACCAATCCTCTCAGATCCTAAAATCACCCTACATTGAATTGTGTAACAGGATATTTTATGCCCACCAGAGGGCAGACACTGTCTCGGTTTAACATCCCACCAACAGCAGCTCACACAATGCAGCACTCCCTCCGTGCCGCCCCTCCGGCACTCCCTCCGTGCCGCCCCTCCGACAATGCGGCACTCCCTCCGTGCCGCCCCTCCGACACTGCGGCACTCCCTCCGTGCCGCCCCTCCGACACTGCGGCACTCCCTCCGTGCCGCCCCTCCGACACTGCGGCACTCCCTCCGTGCCGCCCCTCCGACAATGCGACACTCCCTCCGTGCCGCCCCTCCGACAATGCGACACTCCCTCCGTGCCGCCCCTCCGACAATGCGACACTCCCTCCGTGCCGCCCCTCCGACAATGCGACACTCCCTCCGTGCCGCCCCTCCGACAATGCGACACTCCCTCCGTGCCGCCCCTCCGACAATGCGACACTCCCTCCGTGCCGCCCCTCCGACAATGCGACACTCCCTCCGTGCCGCCCCTCCGACAATGCGACACTCCCTCCGTGCCGCCCCTCCGACAATGCGACACTCCCTCCGTGCCGCCCCTCCGACAATGCGACACTCCCTCCGTGCCGCCCCTCCGACAATGCGACACTCCCTCCGTGCCGCCCCTCCGACAATGCGACACTCCCTCCGTGCCGCCCCTCCGACAATGCGACACTCCCTCCGTGCCGCCCCTCCGACAATGCGACACTCCCTCCGTGCCGCCCCTCCGACAATGCGACACTCCCTCCGTGCCGCCCCTCCGACAATGCGACACTCCCTCCGTGCCGCCCCTCCGACAATGCGACACTCCCTCCGTGCCGCCCCTCCGACAATGCGACACTCCCTCCGTGCCGCCCCTCCGACAATGCGACACTCCCTCAAAAATGCTATTGGGAGCCTATCTTTTATAATTAAGGCCAAGGAGCATAAACCTAGGGTAATGATAATCCTACACAAATCATTGATTGAAGCATAGTTAGAATACTGTGTCTAGTTTTGGCTGCTCTTCTGTTGGAAAATCTTGGGGATGCTGCAGGAGGGATTCAAGTAATCCCAGGTGTGGGAAGCTTAAATTGTGAAGGGAAAACTGGAGAGCTTTTCACTCGAAAATAGTGAGGTTCAAAATTATGAAAGGTTCTGATAAGGTAATTAATTTTAAAAAAACTTTTCCACTGGTCAGTGAGTTGGTGACGATGGGTATCAACCAAAAAAACAAAGGAGAAGGTACAAAGAACATGTTTTTTTTTTAATGCAGTGGGTTATTCGGACATGACTGCCTTGCCAGAAAGAGTGTAGAAAAGCTTTTAAAAGGTGTTGATAAATATTTGAAGGAAAATTTAAAAAGGGTAGGGTGGGGAAAAATGATAGGGGAATGGGGACCAATTTGGATAGCTCTTTCAGAGAGTTCGCACAGGTACAATGGGCTGAATGGCCTCCTTCCGTGCTGCCTCATTCTATGATTTAATCAGTTGATTTTCACTTTGTATTTAATACACAGCTTCAACAAACTTGTTGCCCATTTGAAGCCAGTGTGTGTACAGCCACCTGCATCACTCAACAGTGGCTTAGTGGAGAAATTAAATCTGTCGCCACATTCAATACACTGCCGACAAGCTCCTCTCCATCCAGGAGGGAAGATTTACCATGAGTTTCCTGGGGAAGGGGCAGTCGCACTTCCTCTAATGTTTCTTGCTAACTCACCTTGTACAAAATGATGGAGTTCTTTGGCATGTCTCTCTCTGCAAACTTCCCTACCTCTGCTTCCTTTGCCTACTCCTCTATGGTGCCTTTCTCCAGTACCACTCAGCACTGACCAACCTCAGGGAATCTGCCAACTGCCACTCTGTGATCAGAGGCCGTGGTTACATCATGTAGTACCTCAGGTGCATTACACAGCTTCAAAACAGAATTACATAGAGTTTACAGCACAGAAAGAGACAGTTCGGCCTGAATGGTCAATGCTGGTGTTCCTGGTCCACAACAGCCTCCTCCCACCCTTCTTCATCTCACTATCAGCATTTCCTTCTATTCGTTTCTCCCTCATGTGTTTGTCTGGCTTCCCTTTAAATGCATCTATGCTATTCACCTCAACCACTCCGTGTGGTAGCTTTAAAAAGACCAATGCTGCAACTTGCTATCCCTAATGCCAGCTTAGTGAATTTACACTGAATGAATTCTTAAGTTGAAAAACAAATGCTTGTTTCTGATTAGTGCACATAACAAGACTTAAAGCTCCTGAGTCTCTCATCTTTTCTATTCCTTCCCAAGAGAGCTGAGACACTAACCATCAAAGCACAGTACAAACCCCTGCCTCATTTCAACAAACCCAATGATGATCTCAAAAAATCTAATACACTCATTGTGGCGTTACTCCGTTACTCTGAATAATGCACTACCTTCATAGGGATTGTAAAATCCTAATGGGTTACCTTGGTAACTGCTTGAAGCTGTCTGTTGCCATGGTGAATGAGGTTCATAATTGAATCAGTAGCCCCTGGGGTGTTAAAATCATCAGCGAAGGCAGCATGTACATTGACTTTAGTTGCATTTAACCTGGATGCAAAACAAAAATAAGCAGAGAGCACGCAATTTACACTTTAAAAATAAAGAGAGAAAAATCTTTTTTTTTTAACCATGACAACGAAGGCACTATAAAATGATTGTTATTGAAAGCATCTGATGTGATTGTGGCCTAAAGAATGAAACCAGAGAGATAATTGTGTGATCTTCTACTGCCAGCAGGGAACAATACTCATAGGAAAGCTGGGGACTGCAGCCAGTGGCTTTTGTTTCCATTAAAATGGAAAATCGCGGGTGCTCCCAGAGAACATGCACCCCCACTTGGCATCTCTGGATCACGCAGACAAACCCCTCACCACTACTTGTTTTTTTTCCCATATGCCAGCCAGTTTACCCTGGCTGATCATTCCGTAATAAGGCATGCAGACAATGCAGAAAGATGATTATTTTTAGGAAATGTTTCTACCTGCTGGATTAGGTCAGCTTTGTGAGACACGGTACAACATATAAGAGCATAGTGGCATGGTAAATTTCCAGCCATTTAATGAGCCTATTTCCTAAAGAGAAAAGTCTAAGGGATCTCAATGTGACAGTAGCACACAACAGCGTTTGCAGGTCACACTAATATCATAGCTCAATGGGTTGGCACTCTTTCCTCTGAGTCATAAGGTTGTGGTTTCATAAACCCATTTCAGGGACCTGAGCACAATATCTAAGCTAACACTCCTAATGCAGTACTGAGGGAGTGTTGCACTGTCGGAGTTGTCGTCTTTCAGACGAGATGTTAAACTGAGACCCAGTCTTCCCTCTCAGGTGGATGTAAAAGATCCCATGACTGGTACTGGAACACAAACAGGTGTCCTGGTCAATATTTATCCCTCAACCAAAACAGATAATCTGGTCATTATAATATTTTTGTTTGTGGGAGCTTGCTGTGCACAAATTGGCAGCTATATATCCCAAAACAGAGATGACACTTCAAAAGTACTAAATTGGTTGTGAAGCACTTTCGGACATCCTGAGGTTGTCAAAGGCACTATATAAATGTAGTTCTGACTTTCCTTCTACTTGAGGCCACCTTGCAGCACAGCACTTGAACCTTGAGTTGTAAAATTAAGACAACGATGCTTTCAATAAGTGCAAATCTTCCTTTTTTTCTACCATACCTTTCCCATAACAAAGTTTCATCGACTGACGGGCAGATCAATTGCCCTCTCATGTAAGCTGATGCATCATTAATAAAAGCTGAAATGGAGTGGAGAAGAGTTCGGGCTTCTGTCATGCTTGTATCACTGTATTCCACTGCTACAATTGAAATACAATACAGATTCAGCAAGGTCCTCCCATCACACATCACCTCTTTTTTCAAACTTTTAAAGCTCTGAAGTTCATACCTGATCTGTATTTTGATAGAAGACAAAACATTCGAAACTGATTTGCAGAGAATTTTTCCAAGAAATCCTGATTAACAATCAGAGAAATTGAAATGTTTTCATTTGTGCACTATAAGTACAAAGCAATGAAAGAAAGCATTATAAATACAGTGTGACTCTGAGGCACTGCTGTCCTCTTTTGAAGAATTCATCTAATCATGTGGTGTGGGTACCAGGCTGCAGCCAGGAAAGGCATTGATTTTGCTACAAGGCTAGAATCGAGCTCGGCTGAAGGAAGACTTCCTAAGTCGATATGTTACACAGAATTTACAGCACAGGAACAGGCCATTCAGATCAACTGGTTTGTGTCAGTGCTTATGCTCCACTCGAGCCTCCTCCCTCCCTACTTCACTCACCTCATCAGCATATCCTTCTATTCCTTTCTCCCGTAAGTATTTATCTAGCTTCCCCTTAAATACATTGATGCTATTCATCTCAACAACTCCTTGTGGTAGAGGGTTCCACATTCTAACTAATCTCTGGGTAAAGAAGTGGCTACTGAATTCCCTATTGGATTTATTACTGACTGCCTTAGCCAGTGACATCTGTAAACTAGGGAAACCTAAGGGACTTGAATCAGGTGTCCTTTATTCGCCAATGTCTTTATTTTCAAAAATGTCATTGTATGTATTAGTGAACTAGATGAGCCAAATACCCCAGGATTGACTGTACCTCCTGCAGCGTTCGTTTTTTACAACAACAACAAAAATCGCTCTCACCTGGGATCGTGCCTATTTCTAGAGCCCTGGCAGCAGGATGTGATTTCAGTTCTATTTTCTGTTTGTTGGGTTTCCCACTTCATTGCCATCCCAGGGCCCTTTTCCATCGAGGGAGAGCTGTCGTGATCCTGAGAGCTGCTACCTTGGCAGTCTGCACAGGGCAAGGTGTCTGTTGTAGGGGGTGGAGTACCTGGCAGATCCCAGCAAATTGGTTGGAGCGGAAAGACTAATGTCCTGCAGACCATTTTCCCTCTTAATCTGCACAGTAATCCAAAAGTTCCTGTGCAGGCTGAGTACAAGTAAGCCCCTTTAATTTCCTTGCATGCACAGCTACGCAAAAAAAAATTTAAAGGGCCCACACACTATTAAAAAAAAGAGGGTACGTTGCTGCAGACCCCTGTCTGGGATCCTCTCCCTCTGTGTGCTAGGATTGTTAATTTTTGAAGTGCTGTAGGGGTGGGTAGGGAGCTGTTTGCAGCTCATCAGTGCCTGACGTACTGGTGAAGCGAGATGTGATTCTCCAATCATAGCTGGACAATTTCCCATGCTTTCCAGCCACTTGAGCATTTTGGGTTGTGTCTGGCGTGCACGGCTCATGTTTTAGGTTGTGTTTGGAGTGTTCAGCTCATGTTTGGAGCAGCTGGCTCGTGTTTCATGTTGCGTTTGGAGTAGCTGGCTCATGTTTCGGGTTGTGTTTGGAGTGCCTGGCTCGTGTTTCGGGTTGTGTTTGCAGCACTTGGCTCGTGCGTCAGGACTATTGCTCGCAGTCTGAGCCAAGTTCTGCTCCTGTGCCCACTTCCACACTGTGCATCCTGGAAGTTTGATCGTGAGATTTTCTGGCCATATGAAATCTGACCATGCAACGTGATCATGTGACATCTGGTTGCATGACTATTACGCATGTTATTACCATGCAACAATTGGGCCTAGTGAGGCAGTATTTCTGCTCATAATTTTGCGCCAGCAGCTGTTGTGCGAGAGGGTCCGAAAACAAGGAATAGCCTCTTGTGATCAAGGGGATTGCAGAGACTGAGAACTTCAAGCTCAGGCGGCTTTCAGACTCTGGCGTTTGCACTATCTCCTTTAACGTTTCCTCCTTCCCACCACCCCCACCCCCCTGCCTAAAAGACCCTTTTATATTCTTTTCAGATATTCATCCTCTTCCCTTTCATATTAAATGTTAGTCTCTATCTCAATATCCACATGTGAAGGATCCCATGGTCAAATAGCCCTCGGTTTAAGAACCTTCTCCCTCCAACACCCCCCAGGGTTCTACAACTTAACTGGCTGCTCCTCTCTCACTGCTGCTCCCATACCGAGTTGCTGCAGTTCCTGGCTCTGCAATGACGGTGCCCACCACCGGCCCTTTCTTTTTTTTTTAAAGAGATACAGCCCTGAAACAGGCCCTTCGGCCCACCAAGTCTGCGCTGACCATCAACCACCCATTTATACTAATCCTACACTAATCCCATATTCCTACCACATCCCCACCTGTCCCTATATTTCCCTACCACCTACCTATACTAGGGGCAATTTATAATGGCCAATTTACCTACCAACCTGCAAGTCTTTTGGCTTGTGGGAGGAAACCGGAGCACCCGGAGGAAACCCACGCAGACACAGGGAGAACTTGCAAACTCCACACAGGCAGTACCCAGAATTGAACCCGGGTCGCTGGAGCTGTGAGGCTGCGGTGCTAACCACTGCGCCACTGTGCCGCCCTCTCTCCCCCTCCCACATCATGCATGAGCACCACCAGATTCCTCGTTCCTCTTTGCCCAATCTCCTTTCCTTCCCTTCCTACTTTGCTCCCTGAAACTCCATTCACCAGTCTCCATCTCTCCCCTCGAGCCCGAATTCCCCAGTCTCAATCTCTTCTTCTGCCTGATTTCAGAATCCAACCCACCCCCGATTTCACCATCCTCTTCAATGCTGAGACCACCACATACAAGACCCCCTCCTGAATGTCGGCACCTACGATTCCCAACTCTCCAGCCCTCTTCCAACAACATTTCATGTGGTCACAGCTCTCTGTGGCAGGGTTGGGGTGACATCATGGAGTGGGGTGGGGGCCACTCCATCAGGAACTTAAATTCGGTGATATGTCACATGAATAGAGGCGGTTAGATACAACTGAGTGCCTTGCTAGGCCATTTCAGAGAGCATGTAAGAGTCAACCACATTGGTGTGGGTCTGGAGTCACATGTAGGCCAGACCAGGTAAGGACAGCAGATTTCCTTCTCTATAGGACATTAGTAGCCATATAAATACCGTGGCTACAAGAGCAGGTCAGAGGCTAGGAATCCTGCGGCGAGTAACTCACCTCTTGCCTCCCAAAGCCTGTCCACCATCTACAAGGCACAAGTCAGGAGTCTGATGGAATACTCTCCACTTGCCTGGATGGGTGCAGCTCCAACAACACTCAAGAAGCTCGACACCATCCAGGACAAAGCAGCCCGCTTGATTGGCACACCATCCACAAACATTCACTCCCTCCACCACCGACGCACAGTGGCAGCAGTGTGTACCATCTACAAGATGCACTGCAGCAACGTACCAAAACTCCTTAGACAGCATCTTCCAAACCCACGACCTCCACCAACTAGAAGGACAAGGGCAGTAGATGCATGGGAACACCACCACCTGCAAGTTCCCCTCCAAGTCACACACCATCCTGACTTGGAACTATATCGCCGTTCCTTCACTGTTGCTGGGTCAAAATCCTGGAACTCCCTTCCTAACAGCACTGTGGGTGTACCTACCCCACATGGACTGCAGCGGTTCAAGAAGGCAGCTCACCACCACCTTCTCAAGGGCAATTAGGGATGGGCAATAAATGCTGGCCTGGCCAGCGATGCCCACATCCCATGAATGAATTTAAAAAAAAATAGAGGCAGCACTATGACAATACATGCCATTTTGTGAGAGTATTAGTCGCTCAGGTGCAGTTCCCGGCTTATGTGGAATGGGGAGTTCTGTACCTAGCACGCATAGTGGCAGAGAACCCCTTTAATTGATGGGACAGAGTTGTGTGAACATTCAATCCCAGAGATAGAAGGGCTTCCCTACCATAGTAAATGCTGGGTAAAGAACTCCCCATTCCACATAAGCCGGAGTTCTGTACCTAGCACGCATAGTGGCAGAGAACCCCTTTAATTGATGGGACAGAGTTGTGCGAACATTCAATCCCAGAGATAGAAGGGCTTCCCTACCATAGTAAATGCTGGGTAAAGAACTCCTCATTCCACAAAAGCCATTTCTTGCACCTGTTGCCACCTTGCACTTACCTGCGTTTTCAGTTACAAACAGACTTGCTGGAACAAAGGCTGTCATTAATTCGGAATTTGGGAATGTCCGTGGTTTCAAGGGGCAGTTTGAATCAATTATAATGCAAATAATTTGGGACTGTCAGCAAGTGTCCATTTTTTGGGCTGTCCACTAGTACAGGTTTCACTGTATTTAGGATCTGTAGTTCTGGTCTCCTCTTCTCCATGTCTACCCTGTCAAACCTCTTCATAATTTTAAAGACCTCTATCAGGTGAGCCCTCAGCCTTCTCTTTTCTAGAGAAGAACCCTAGCCTATTTAGTCTCTCCTCATCTATTCCTTCCTTCCAGTGGAGGATGAACAGAGTGCACTTGTCAGTTCTCAGCAGCAAAACTCTTATTGTACAGTCCTGACTGTAGGAACAGTTATTAAAAGCCCAAGGATTAATTATCACCCAGGGTCACGGAATTTATTTTACACAATGATGCCCTAAATCATCATCTTTGGGAATTTTAGTGTCCTTTATCACTGCTGTGACCTTCAGGGCAACAGCAAGTCAAGTTAACAATCATCGAATCAGAGAATGGTTATAGCACAGAAGGAGGCCATTCGGCCAGTCATGTCCAAACCAGCTGTCTGCAAGAGCAACTCAGCTAGTCCCACTCCCCTGCCTTTTTCCCATAGCCCTGCAAATTTTTTCTTGTCAGGTGCTGATCCAATTCCCTTTTGAAAACCACAATTGAATCTACCTCCACCACACTCTCAGGCAGTGCATTCCAGATCCGAACCACTCTTTGTGTAAAAAGGTTTTTCCTTATGCTGCTGTTGGTTCTTTTGTCAATCACCTTAAATCGGTGTCTTCAGGTTCTCTACCCTTTCATCGATGGGAACAGTTCCTATCTACTCTGTTTAGACCCCTCATGATTTTGAACACTTCTATCAAATCTCCTCTCAACCTTCCCTTCTCGGAGAACAATCCTAGCTTCTTCAATCTATCCATGTAACTGAAGTCCTTCATCCCTGAAACCATTCTCTTAAATCTTTACCGCACCCTCTCTAAAGTCTTCACATCCTTCCTAAAGTGTGGTGCCCAGAACTGGACACAATACTCCAGTTGAGGCCGACCCAGTACTTTATAAAATTTCATCACAACTTCCTTCCTTTTGTACTCTATGCCTCTAATTACAAAGCCCAGGATCCTGTATTCTTTATTAACCACTTTCAATGATTTGTGTACATATACCCCAGATCCCTCTGCTCCTGCACCCTCTTTAGAAGTGTACCCTTTATTTTATTTTGCCTCTCCTCATTCTTCCTACAAAAATGTACTATTTCACACTTCTCTGCATTAAATTTCATCTGCCACGTGTCTGCTCTTTCCACCAGCCTGTCTTTGTCCTCTTAAAGTCTCTCACTATCCTCCTCACAGTTCACAATACTTCCAACTTTTGTGTCATCTGAAAATTTATTACGTTCTTCAACGTTAAACTGAAGAAGTTTTTTTTCTCAAATTGGTCAGACTGAACTCAAAGCTTGATGGCATCAGCATGATACTGTTACTGCTCTCCTTCTACTAGCCTAATATTACTCATGGTATAGTATTGCTTACTTCTCTCAATCGGTCAGCAATAGTAGGCGGCTCTCTCCTTATTGCATGCTCTTCAGCCAATCAAGCTGAACAGGGGTAATTGTGCTACGCTCCTTGCTTGCTGCAGGAGTGTGTTGGAGAATCAGGACTAACTTCATTCACACCTCGTGAGGCTCCAACTGCAGCCCGACTGTACAAATTGACCTGTAATGTTTCAGTCCCAGGTAAGAAGAATATTGGTTTCCTTCATCCAGTTAACAGTTGAGCAGAAGACCCTAGTCAAATTTATACTTTTTCATTTGCTCTCCAGGTGCTCTGAAAATTAAACTCCATTGGGGAATGTCTGAAGGACATCCGACTAGAGAACACAAGGCTCCAAGAATTTTTGCTCTTGGGATGCAGGCATCTTGTATTGTCCATCTCTAGTTCCTCTGAAGCCATTATGAGTCAATCATATAGTAAAGGATGAAGATCTGACTGAGTAAGGGCGGAGAATGCCTTCCTTGAAAGATGTTAGCGAACCAGTTAGGTTTTTATGACAACCTGGCAGCTTTCATTGGAAGCAATTTTGTTTTTTTTTAAAAAGGGACAAAAAGAAACATGGGAAAAGGTAAACAGATGGGATTATGAGTGGATAGTTACCTTAATTGTAATATAATTTTTCAATGATTTTGACATCTTTTCTTCACTTCCTTTCAAATGCAAATGCCCTGAACAAAAGGAATATAAACAAGATAAAGATGGGTTCTTTCCATTGTTAAGGAACTGAAGTCATGCGGGGCTGAAATTGATCTTAGGCAGTAGCGTGAAACACATGATGGCAAATTCGCTGCCCATTTTACACTGCACCCAATTTTCATTACCATCAACTTTCACAGAAAAGATGATCAGGTGGGGTGTAAACAAGACAGCACATTTCATATCACCTGTTTCTTGCTGCTGCCAAAGACCAATTTCACCACTGCACCACAACCGCCGCGCTCACCCCTCGGTCCTGATCACATTATAATCATTCTCTACCACGGAAAGCAGTTGAGGCCAAATCATTAAATATATTCAAGAAAGAGTTAGATATAGTTCTTAGGGCTAATGGGATCAAGGGATATGGGGAGAAAGCAGGAACAGGTTACTGAGTTTGGATGATCAGCCATGATCGTATTGAATGGCAGAGCAGGCTCGAAAGGCCGAATGGCCTACTCCTGCTCCTATTTTTCTATGTTTCTATAATACAAAAAGGGCAAGATCAGAAGAAACACTTTCAGGCAAAGTTATCGTGATGTGGAATGTGTGACCACAAATGGTGACTAGAGCAAAATCAATGGCCACATTTAACAAAGGTACTGAATAATTACTGGAAGTAGAATGAAGGGTTTGGAGAGAAAGCAGCGAAATGGAACAATGTGTTATCAGCTCCTGAGGGGCCAAAACTCAACCAGGTTATAAGGAACAAATTGGTTAAAAATGTCTAGGTTTCCAGGTTAAATACAACTACATGGCAGTAGTGGTGTAAAACTGGTTAAGCAAAGAAAGTTTTTTTGAAGCTTCATATTTATAATTCCACTAGTGAGCAACAAGTTAGCAGAAGTGCTGGCACCAAGAACCTTAGGCCCGAAGAATTACAATTTCATGAATCAAAAACTAAAAAGCTTGGATTGTTAGCCTCTTCATGGAAATTCAGGAAATACAATTTCAGATCAAGGGACTCAACAAGTTAACAGTATAAGCATCTAAACAAAATCAGAGATCCTTTCGCCAGCAAACAATTCACTGCTGTTTGATGAAACACTCTCAAACATAACACCATCTTAACGATGCACTGCTGCAGGGCTTGATAAGTCTATTACATTCCGTCTGCTCATTACTAAACCATAAAACAATTCCACTCATCACAAGGCTGCATGCTTGCTTTGCAATGAGCCAGATTAATAAATGGCCTTTCATCTTTTACAACCAAGAGACTTGGAGAAAAACTGAAAACCCAAACATTCAAACTGCTCAGGGATTTTGATCCAGTTATCCAGTTGGTTATGATGATGTCTTAGTTTGTGAATCCTTTATAAACATAATGGATATGTTTTCCAATTACATACTCCCAGTGTAGAATCTTTCCCTCTGGAGGACACATTAAGAAATTGCATGATTAAAATTGAAAATTACACACAGATGTGCGATAGGAAAAATGCCCTTTTTTTTTTTAAAACTACCAATACCTACATTACAACAGTGCCTACATTTCAAAAAAAGGTACTTAATTGGCTGTAAAGCGATTTGAGACATCTGGTGGTCATGAAAAGTGATAAATAAATGCAAGTCTTTTTTTTAAATTTTTACTCGAGTATCAAAAAGACATTGATTACTGTCTTACTTTGTATTCCATCTGCCTTTTCTCCAATGACCAGCAAATACATACCCGAATGTAAAAAGTAGTTGCCCCATTGCTCACACTGGTGGTAGGCCTCACATTGAGCAATCTCATTCTCGTGATGGGGAAAGGCCAGGTCTATTCCACCTGAATGGATGTCCAGTTTATTTCCAAACACGGAGCTGAAAATGCCACACAGTTAAGCTCACCATTTGTTACACCGCAAAGTGCAAAATTATTTTCTTACTCGCATCTGTACACTGCAATATAAACGGCCTTGGACAAGCCCCGAGTGAGCAATGCCCACCACGGCATCAACTAAAAATAAATTATGTAATAACTAAAAATGGATGAGATATTGACTCCTGGTCTGGCAAACCCTCAATTTTAAAATTCTCATCTTTATGCTTTCATCTTCCTCCATGGTCTTGCCACCCACTTCCCCCATATCTGTAACCTCCATTAGTCATATAATCCTCCAAGTCCTCAGCACTCCTCCAATTCCGGCCTCTTGAGCATCCCTGGCCGTTCCTTCAACTGCCTGGGTCCCAAGCTCTGGAATTCCCTCCCTAAACCTCCCCACCTCGCTCTACTCCTTTAAAATGCTAATTAAAACCTAGCTCTCTGACTGAGCTCTTGGTCCCCTGTCTTAATATCTCCTTATGTGGCTTGATGTCAAATTTTGTTTGATATCAGACTGGGGATTGGTAGACAATTGTGTTCCCCAAGGGTCAGTGCTGGGACCACAGCTTTTTTTGCTATATATAAATGACTTGGATCTTGGAATGCAGGGTAGAATTTCAAAATTTGCCGATGATACCAAACTTTAGAGGAGTGGCAAACAGTGATGATGAAATGAACTGCCTGCAATAGGACATAGATAGACTTGCAGAATTGGCAGACAAGTGGCAGATGGAATTTAATACAGACAAGTGTGAGGTGATGCATTTTGACAGAAGGGATAGAGTGAGACAATACAGACTTAATGCCGCAATTCTGAAGAGTGTGCAGGAACAGAGGCACCTGGGGGTGCATGTGCATCAATCTTTGAAGGTGGCAGGACATATTGAGAGAGTGGTTAGCAAAGCATATGGGATCTTGGACTTCATAAATAAACGCATTGAGTACAAAAGCAGGAAAGTTTGGCTGAACCTTTATAAAGCTCTGGTTAGGCCCTAACTAGAATATTGCGTCCAGTTCTGGTCATCATACTTCAGGAAGGACGTGAAGGTCTTTGAGAGGGTGCAGAGGAGATTTACCAGAATGGTTCCAGGGATGGAGGATTTTAGTTGCAAGGTTAGGTTGGAAAAGCTGGGTTTGTTCTCCCTGGAACAATGGGCGATTGAGGGGAGATTTGATAGAGCTGTACAAGATTATGACAGGCTTAGCAGAAGTTAGACAAGGAAAAACTGTTCCCTTTAACTGATGGTGCAAGGACTAAGGGACACAGATTGAATGTTTTGGGCAAGAGATGCAGGGGGAATATGAGGAAGAACTTTTTTTACGAGTGGTAAAACCTGGAACTTGTTGCCCATGAAGATGGTGGAAGCAGAGACAATCAATGACTTCAAAAGGAAATTCGATGGGCACTTGAAGAAAATAAACTTTCAGGGCTATGGGGATCAAGCAGGGAAGTGGGACTGACTAGATTACTCCATGGAGATCTGGCATGGACTTGGACTGAATGGCCTGCTTGTATGCCATAAATGACTCTGACTAAGACTCTAACACTCCTGTGAAGTGTCTTGGGACATTTTACTATGTTAAAAGTGCCACACGAATGCTGTTGTTGAGTGACAGAAAATGAACACAGGTGATTATGGCCAGAAATCAACCCTATGTTTAGTGACAACAGTGTTATTCTATTTTCACTCCTTTTATTCCAGTACCAGGAAATTCCGTGCAGTTGATGCATGGTCACTAGATCATTAAAAATCCCAACCAAATCAGAAAATGAGCACTATAGTTAGACAGGTCCTCATTAATGTGCTTCTGCTTTGTGAGCAGTGCAACTCCTAAGTCAGCTTCTGTCAAGGTAAGGTTCAATAAGAAACACGAGCCACTAACCTTGCGACTGTTGAACATTCAATGTGCCAGCCAGGCCTGCCCTTACCCCATGGGGACACCCAAGATGGCTCCTGTGGTTTCGTTGCTTTCCACAGGACAAAGTCTCTGACATGCCTTTTCTCACCAGCACCTAGCAATAAAGGATCAACAGATAATACAACAGATTTTCAGAATATGAATATTTGCTGCTCTGTGCAACACATTAACATATTATGCAGGGGGATTTCTCCTGTGAGATTTACCTCCCCACCCCACCTGTCACATGCAAGGAGAGGGGAAGAGGTGTTTCCACTTGTGGATGAGACCAAATCCCTGTTCTGATGAAAAATCATCAGCCTGTAACATTAACTCTGTTTCTCTCTCCACAGATGCTGGGTAGCCTGCTGAGTATTTCCAGTATCTGTTTTTATTTCAGGTTTCCAACATCCACAGAATTTTACTTTTTAATTTGTTCTAGTAACGAGGGTAGTCTGTCTGTGGCCAATACACATAGCTGGCCGCATGCAATCAGACCTGATCAACTTATTCAATTGGAGGTCTGTCCTAATTTATTATCTTAACCCAATGCCCCAGCCCTTCCAAATGCCTACTCCCACCCTTTAGTGCTTTCCTCCAATTCTGGTCCTTTGCACATTCTGATTTCCATTGCTCCACCACTGGCGGCCAAGCCTTCAGCTGCCTGGACCCTAAGCTCTGGAATTCCCTCCCTAAAACTGGCCACCTCTCTCTCCCCTCCTTTAATTTGCTCTGTAAAGCTTACATCACTGACCAATCTTTTGGTCAGCTGTTCTAATATTTCTTAGATTTTCTCTTTAGATGTCTCATTATGTTAAAAGGTACTAACTATATCAATGTAAGTTGTTGTTGTTATTGTCAAGAACCAGTCCAACTGGGAAGGCGTGAACATGGCCAAGAAACAGGTTTCCTAGACTACAGAATTTGGTTACTGGAATGGGTGTCAGGTCAGATACACTTTTATAAAACAGATTCCTTCAAGGGAAGAGATACCCTTATAATCCAGGGCCTGTCTCGCAGACTCCAGTCTCCTAGCCTCTACCACAATGGAGGGAGATAGCAGCATCAGGATAAGCCTTACCATTAGAGATTGTCTTTCTAAAAACATGCTCAGAGGAGCAGCAAGAGTTATATACACTGTCTTTTTAAACAGTTAGTCAAGTTGTACAGAGTGCTCGTTAGATTTCTTTTACTGTGGATCCATGGATTACTTATATTTCAAATAAACCTGTTCAGTCGTTTAGCCACGTATTATTATGCCATTTTCTGAGGTGACAGGGGTCATCCTGCAGATTACTTCGATTCAGGGACAACCATTAACCTGGGTGACATTGACTCTTGCACTGCAAGGAATAATGGCACAGCTTCCAGTTCGAGACCCAGTCTGCTCATAGAAACTCTGCCCATGGGCACCAGAAAGATGTTAAGCATAGAAAACTCAAACAGTATCATTAACACAATTGTAAATACTTACTTGTTTCTCCATCAGTGCCAGCACATACCCCGAAGAACTTGCCATACTGACCACCAATAGATTGTGTGTCAAAATACACATTTCCTGAAATAATTTTTAAAAAAGGAAATGTTTTGCTCAGTAAATAAAAACTGTGCTCTGAAATCACAACAGGCTTGGATAAGAATTTCTCTATGTCATAAGAATAATACCTCGTTTACACAAGACAAAATGATACAGAGCTACACATACAGTTGCTAAAACCACCTTGAATCACAGGATGACTGCACATATGGAGGCCATTTGGCCTATCATGTGTGTGCCAGCTCTTTGAAAGAGCTTTTCAATTAGCCCCACTCCCCTGTTCTTTCCCCCATAGACTGCAATTTTTTTTTCCTTTCTCTAGTATAAATCCAATTCCTTTCTGGAAGTTACTATTGAATCTTCTTCCACAGCACATGCCAGATCATAATAACTCACTGTGTAAAAACATAATTCCGATTCCCTCCCTGGGGATCTTTTGTCAATTATTTTAAATCTGTGTCCTCTGGTTACCAACCCTCTGCCAGTGGAAACACTTTCTCCCTAGCTACTCTATCAAAATCCCTCTTTATTTTGAACACCTCTATTAAATCTCCCCTCAAAAATGAGCGCGCGATTATTGTTACTATTTTCCACTATATTATTTGGAACAAATTAAACCCAGTTGGCTTCACCTCTCTTAGTAACATAGTAATCTCCTTATAAGAAGTCTTAAATGGTATTTATTTTCAAGTCAGACTCCTTTCGACATGGTGAAATGGACCTGAAACAAGTTTCTCCACCCCCACTCCAACCAGATATGCACCAATGTGTCACATGCAAAGTTTTATTTTAATACATATATTAAATAATATTTATTGCCAGTTACTTTAGAGGGTCCAGGATTAATTTAAGGACAGGCTGTGGGTTTATTGGAGGTATGCACACATGGACTACAATTAATATTTTGCCTGTACTAGGTTAAGAATTCCGTTCATTAATAAAAGCACAGCTGAAACGCACTGATGGGACAGCTATAGCTGCACAGACTCACCTGTGGGAGTAGAATAGGCATGGCCATTATGAATGATTCTTTCTATGAATGCCACAATCTGGGGAATGTTATCAGTCACTCGCATGTAAACCGTAGGTGGAAGAACCTACAGAAGCAACATTGAAAACATTGTTAAGGATTTGATGAAACCAGGTTCCTACACTGACTCACAAATGACTTGGGGGGGAAAGAGTTAGATATCAATCGAGTATTCAAATTTAAAATGAGCTTTTCCAGAGATTTAAATAGTCTAAAGCACGGGTAGGTTCAGAAAGATCTTTGCAGTACCATTTCTATGTCTTTTACAATAAATTATTGCCCTCTCCTGTGCCTGTCTATATGACAGAAGCACAGGGTGTGTATTTAAATATTACTGGTATTGGAGCTGAAAACACAAAAATGGACCATATTACATTAAATCCCCATTTATAAAACCTTTACAATCGCACATGGCAAGACCTCTTCTATTAGCTCTGAATTTAAAAGTCTGACAAGCTTTAGTTTAAAATAAAAGTAACTGTTTGAGCTCTCCGAGGTAGATACAGACTTTGTGCAATAGTGCGAACCAGGTGTCAGCGAATCGCCAGTAGAAAGTCCGTAAGTAAAAAAGTCCAAGTAATTGAAACAAAAACAGGTCTTCCTGATGTATGAATAATAATCTATTGAATAGAAGTCAGAAGATGTAAAGAAGTCTGAAGGGATACATTTTGGTAGGAAGAACACGGAGAGACCATATAAAATAAAGGAGACAATTCTAAAGGGAATGCAGGAACAGAGAGACCTGGGGGTATATGTGCACAAATCGTTGAAGGTGGCAGGACAGGTTGAGAAAGTGGTTAAAAAGGCAGGAGGGATCCTGGGCTTCATAAGTAGAGGCATGAGTACAAAAGCAAGGAAGTAATGATAAACCTTTATAAAACATTGGTTTGGCCTCAACTGGAGTATTGTGTTCAATTCTAGGCACTGGATTCACGGAAGGATGTGAAGGATTTAGAGAGGGTTCCGAAAAGATTCCTGAGAATGGTTCCAGGGATGATGAGCTTATTCTCCTTACAGCAGAGAAGACTGAGAGGAAATTTGATAGAATGTTCAAAATTATGAGGGGTCTAGACAGAGTAGATAAAGAAAAACTGTTCCCATTGGCGGAAGGGTCGAGAAAAAGAGGACACCAATTTAAGGTAACTGGCAAAAGAACCAACAATGACAGGAGGAAACGCTTTTTTACGCTGCGAGCAGTTAGACTCTGGAATGCACTGCCTGAGAGTGTGGTAGAGCCAACAGAAGTGGGGCTTTCGAGAGGGAGTTGGATAAGCACCTGAAAGGAAAAAATTTGTCCAGGGCGACAGGGAATGAGACTAGTTGCTCTTGCAGAGAGCCAGCAAGGACACAGCCGGCCAAATGGCCTCCTTCTCTACTGTAACTGTTCTATGATTCTATGACTTTAAGAAAAAACTCCAAGGTAGAAAGCTTGATGAGAAAGCAAGATTTTAAAGAAACCAATAATTTATTGGTGAAAAAAGGACTATAAAATGTGACTGTAAAAGTTCAGTTGCTGCAGACAGCTGTAGCGAATACCCCCATACATTTCTATGGACAGTACTTATCAGCAATTACTTTCGATTTTGATCTCAAATTTTCCAGCACAAGTGGATTAAAACAGCCCCTGTCCAGTGAAAGCATTTTGCTTTGCCTAGTCTGAATTCTATAGCTGTTAGTAAAAGCAACAAGTGGTACTGGAAGTGAACTGTCAGGGAGCAGGGAGGTGGGAAGGTGGGGGCCAGTGCAGAGGGAGTGCCACATTGTTGGGGAGCCAGTGCCAAGGAAGTGCTGCACTGTTGGAGGTGCAGTCTTTCGGAAAAGGGGTTAAACCGAGGCCCCGTCTGCCCGTTAATTATCCCATAGTCACTATTTCAAAGAGCCATGGAGTCCCTTATGCTGTTCTGGCCAATATTTAGCATTCAGGTTATCTGATCATTATCTCATTGCTGTTTGAGAGAACTTGCTATATACAAACTGGCTGCTATGTTTCCTATATTAGGGCAGCGGCGACACTTCAAAGTAAAGCATTTTGGGCGTCCTGAGGTTGTGCAAGGTGCTATAGAAATGTAAAAGCAAAATACTGCAGATGCTGGAAATCAGAAATAAAATCAAGAAATGCTGGAAATACTCAGCAGGTCTGGCAGCATCTGTGGAGAGGGAAGCAGAGTTAACGTTTCAGGTCAGTGACCCTTCATCTATATGCTATAGAAATGCAAGTTCTTTCTTTCTTTGGAACCCAACACTTCAAACCTCTCAGCACGAATCTTTCCTCAGTTGCAAGCTCCCATCTGAGCCGAGGTTTGGTTGGTTTCCCTCCCTTTTCAGTTGATGTTCCATCTGCTAAGCTTTTTAAGGCTGGGGTCAATTGAAAATTTCAAGATTGAAATTGTTCAGTTTTTGTTGGATAAGGGTATTAAGGGATACAGAACCAAGGCAGGTAGATGGAGTTAAGATTCAGATCAGCCACCATCTAACTGAATGACAGTAGAGGCTCAAGGCACCGAACGGCTTCCAGCTGCACTGCACGATTCTATGGTCACCCTCTCCCCCAACTCCTCTCCTCCAGTCCCTATATGCAATTGCCATAGCTGGGTTGGTGTATTTGATATAATACAATCGCAGGTAATCATTTCAATGTGAGTACTCCTGCAGACAAGAAACTTTTGAAACCCAAATGTAAATTCGAATTATGTAATGTAGAATTTTAGAATGATACAGCACAAAGGAGGCCATTTGGCCCATTGTGCCTGTGCCAGCTCTTTGAAATAACTATTGAATTAGTTCCACTCTCCTGCCCTTTCCCATAGTCCTGAAATTTTTTTCCACTTTATCCAATTGCCTTTTGAAAGTTACTATTGAATCTGCTTCCACTGTCTATTCAGACAGTGCATTCCAGATCACAACAACTTGCTGTGTAAAAAGGATTCCTCACGTCACCTCCAGTTCCTTGCCCATTATCTTAAACCTTTGTCCTCTGGTTAACGACCCTCTTGCTAGTGGAAACAGTTTCTCTTTATTTACTCGACCAAAACCATTCATGATATTGAACATCTACCTGTTAAATCTCCCCTTAACCCTCTCTGCTCTAAGGAGAACAATCCAGCTTCTCCAGTCTCTTCACATAATTGAAGTTGAAGTTAAAAGTGCTTATGAACGTTAATTACTACACAAACATACTTTTCTGTCGTATATTTGCAAGGAAACATTAGTTGTACCTTTAAGCATGCCATGTCTTGCTTGAAATCCTCTTCATACATGCGAGAAAGTACTACAGGTGAAATATTCAACTGCAATCGGGAAAATAATAGCCATCAAATTTCAATTTCATGGTTTTCAATTAAATGCTTCTTGAGAGCAGTTCTCATCATTTACCTCATTGGCTCTTTGAATTATTTTGTCATCAATATCTGTGATAACCATCACCATGACGACATCAATGCCAAAGACCTTGGTCAATATTCTTCTTAAGATGTCAAATCTAACATAGGAGCTAGAAACCAGAACAAAATGCAGGAGTGAACAGGTTGTTAATATTTCTACTTTAACAGATGCGCAGTGTATGTGGGGTAAACAATCCAGGGTTCAGCTCTGGGTGCAAGGTGTCACTCTGGCTTTGGGATCTCCCTCAACCAAAACGCAAGAGAGATTATCTGGCTATTATCGCATTACTGTTTATGGGATCTTGCTGTGCACAAACTGGCTGACACCTTTCCCTACAACAGTGGCTAGACTTCAAAAATAATTAATTGGCTGTAAAGCGCTTTGAGGCATCCTTGGGTTGTGAAAGGTGCGATATGAATGGAAGTTCTTTGTTAAATATCATGATTGACTCAAATCCAATAGCCACTCAAAAGATACCACATCCTAATACTTCACTGCATGAAAAAATTCCTGCTAGCCTCCCCCTTTATTCTTCTAGTGCTGTTACTACATTTGTGCCCTCCCTGTCCCCTGTTACTAACACATGAAGATGATTGAAATGTCATGAAGTACAATCAGTTTTCAAAATTGAAACAAATATATATTTAATAAAAAATCTTTGTCTTATGAATTCCCTTGCAGTGTTTTGATGAGGATTTCAGGCACTCTAATGATTACATGCAATTACAGCAGCATCTCCCACAGTGCTTTCTATAGTGCTGGGGTAAGTCAAATTGTGTTTTTATCCTGGATTACTGTGGCATAATTAGTGAAGACTGCGGACTCTAATTCCATGATTGTGTGTGATCTTTAATAAGGAAAGCACCATATAGAGTAACTGAGAATGTACTAACGGAACAGTTTATTTTTATGTTGCAAATAGAACAAATCCTGATCATAAAAGCAAGAGTACAGTCAGACAAATATAGCATTGAAGAGAATGGCAGTTCAAATGATCTGTGAAATATATGTAATACTTTAGAACGTGCTGGTGTAACCCCCATGGTGCTTTTGCTGAGGAGCCTGAGGATTTTGTCCATTGGTAAGAAGTGAATGTGTTGCAGCAAGGAATATTGTGGGTCCGATCGTGGGATAAAGTTATTTTGTTTATTAGGTGATTATATGGGCAGGAGCAGGATAAGATGGGTTGGGGAGGTGAAGATATGTGGATGTGGCAGGGGTGTGAACACAGTACTGAAAGGGGAAGGAGTAGTTGAGGGGGTGATGGAAGTAATGGCGGAATGAGTATTTGGGGAGGTTGTAGTCAAGAGTTGGGGATTTGGAGAGCAGGATTCTTAATGTGTCAGTCAGTGGATGAGGAAAAAAGTGAGGTGAAGAAAAAGAGAAATGAAGAATAGTTCTTGGGGAAGAGAAGTTCAACACAAAATAAGGCGAGAAAGCACATACCCAGAAACAAACAAAATCTTCAGAAAAATACCCTATGTCTATGTGCAATGATCATTTAAAACATAGTACAGGGGGCGGGGGTGCACGGGGGAAGCTTTCTTAAAAGGCCAAAAAAAACAGCACTATTGTGGGCCATGAAAGAAAACAGGGTCTTTTTGTGGCAACTATAAAAATGAATTATTATGCAGCAGGAGTTTCTCCACATTTGAAGGCTGGTGGGTTCAAGTGGGAGCTAAGTGGGGGTGAAAGGATTTTTAGGGAGGATTGGCAGGTCAAAGGTCAGCCAGCTGGTGGGGCAGAAACAGCTGGGGGTCCCAGAAGTGACAGATGCAGAGTTTAGACTTGTCGCTGGGACAGCCCTCCCAAATTTTGGCACCAGCCCACAGATGTTGCTGAGGACGACGCTGCAGGATGACTGAATTGGCGGACTCTTGTCCAATTCATTGCCAATAGTTCAGTCTAAATGTTTCAGAGCTAGGCTGGTCAGGGCAAGGACTACTTGGATAACAGAGGAAGTAGGGCTAGCTGTGAGGAAGAGGAACAAAAATTAAATGTTGGAAAAAACCCCCAAATAATTTATTAAAATTTAAATTTGAAGAAATACGATGAATTACAAGAAGCCAGCAAGTGGAATGCGAGAGAAGCCACAAGGCTCCAGGATGAAGTGTGATGTGACGCCAAGTCAGAAAATAACATGAAGATGCCAATCACAGTGCCACTACTGAGTGACACAAGGAAATGCAACAGGTACGTGTGGGCATCTGAATATGGGATACCCTATAAAGAGCAATTTTCAATGGCGTGCACGGCCAATGTAAGAATGTTAATATATTAAAAGTGGATCCCTCATGACTGTATATTTGTGAGTGCGTACTGGAGTGAGGACTGCATCCCATGATCCAATACCAATGTATACAACTGCAAAACGTGCCAACAGCATCTCGCACTGTGAGGAAATTGAGTCTGGTGCATTGCAGTTGACCCACCCCCCTCTCTCCTCTCTGTGAAGGAGGAAATCCACCTTTGCAGGGATATCATTGTAACCCTCCCCAAACTGCTGCTACACTGAAGCTCGATGCTTGAATGGAGGGAAAGGGGAATTTCCCACACAAGTTATATTGTGTCTCAGCCTTTGCTCTTACATACTCAAGTCCCTCTTCCCCCATAACACATCTTACACCTCTCTCTCTCTTCTGTACCCTCTTCTGGATCTAATTATCCTTCATTCTCTAATTCTGCGAGTCTCAGATTCTTGTGTGCAGCACCACAGGAGATCAACTGGTACAGATTAAAAGTCTTATGTTTTGCACACACTTCCTACTTCTTGTGTTCAGATTTTGTTTACATGGGAGTCAGGAGTTTTCCTAGGACATCATTCCTCAACCTTTGACACTTTTCGCCAGTTCCCCTCCCGCATCTCCCCCCCCCCACCCCACGCCCCCCCATACCCCATTGTAGTAACTTCTCATTTGTCTATTCTACCGAGATATCATTCCTTTTTTATGAATGGATTTTATAGAGAAGATTGGGAAATGCTGTTTCCAGTGGCAGGAGGATTGGTAACCAGAGGACATAGATTTAGAATGACGACATTTAGAAAACCTTTTTTTTAAAAACAGTGAGTGGTTAGGATCTGGAATGCACTACCTGCGAGTATAGTGGAGATAGTTTCAATCATGGCTTTCAAAAGGGAATTGGATAAGCACTTGAAAAAAAAATTGCAGGGCTACAGGGAAAGGGTGGGGTAGTGGGAATACTTAAATTGCTCTTGCAGAGAGCCAGCACAGATACGATGGGCCAAATGACCTCCATCTGTGCTATAACTATTCCATTATTCTAGATAATTGGCAAAAGAATCAGAGGGAAGCTGAGTTTTTCTTTAAAAGTGCAGCAAGCTATGAAAATGTTGAATGCACTGCCCAAAAGGGCGGTGGAAAAAGATTCAACAGTAACTTGCAAAAGAGAACTGGATAAATACTTTAAAAAGGAAACATTTGCAGAGCTATGGGGAAAAAGCACAGCGTGCGAGATTAATTGGATAGCACCTTCAAAGAGTCAGCACAGGCACGATGTGGCAAATGGCCTCCTTCTGAACTGTACAATTCTAGGATTCTTTAAAACTTTGTCTGAATAGTAAAAAAACACTTTTATTGCAATAACCAGTCTGCAGAAAAAACAGCCAGTTGGATCTTTTGTTTACTCAACAATAAAAAGAGCCCAGTGGCAATTTTTCATTTTGTCATTTCATTAATTGATTCACAGGTTGTTTCCACTGCTTCTAAGTGGCCAACCTTACGGCTGACATAAACTGCTTTGTGTTAATTAATAAGTTTTGGGGGAAACCCATTAATTAAAATAACAGCTGTCGCCATTTATTTAACAGATGTTGGAAAAACCCATTGGATTAAATGGTCACTCTTTTTCAACTTAAAATGTTGGAGATGCTATTATATTGAACGGTTCCTTATTTAATTAGTAAATGTGTGTCAGCTGTGGCTCTACCAACTGCATCAGGAGGCCCTAGATTCAGATCTCACTCCGGACACTTAAGCACATAATCTAGGCTGGCACTGACAGAGTGCTGCACTGAGCGAGGGGCAAGGGGTAATACTGAAGGAGTGCTGCACAGTCGGAGGGTCAGTACTGAAGGAGCAGTGTCCTTTCAGAGGTGCTGTCATTTGGATGGACATTACATCAAGGCCCTGACAGTCCGTTAAGGTGGACATGAAAGATTCCATCACCTTTTTTGAAGTAGAACAGCTCCTGGCAAACATTTACAATGCTCTGGCAGTTTATTTACTTTATTTCACCAGATTCTCTGGAATGAGCCTTTAGATTAGGTAGTATCCCCACCATGTCAAAAGGTGAAGGGTTTAAGACCCTGATCCAGACAGTCCCAATGAGTGGAGACTGGAGCTCCATGTAACGTTCTGCAGGACACTCGTGACCTGTGGGTGCCTCCTGCCCCAACTGCGTCATACGGAGTTGTGGAAGCACATAAAACCCTCCAACCATGAAGGACAAGCCTCTATTGGCTGGTATGAAAATGGTTGCAGCCATGGAAGGAGTATTCACATTGGCCTGTCCAATTGTTGATCAGCTCGTGACTCCTCCTACTTCACACTGTTCACCAAGGAAAGAGCACAAAGAAAATGAAAAACCACAACCAGATATCTGCAATGGTCAACTTTATTTCATGATTCCTGTTTATATTTATTTTATAGCCACTTTTAATTCCTGACTATTGATTTACTTAATAAGTTAACTAATTCCAGGAGTTCCATATCCCACTTCAATCCAATTCTTTGGAAAAAAGCCCCACAAAACCTAAAGCAACTTTTTAGAAAAATATACATAATTTATTTTCACAACAATCACAAAATCAAATCCTTACAGCATAAAAATCCATTTAATGAAAACACTATTTGAATTATTCAGTACTGTTAATCAGTGGTCTTAATGTATTGTACTTAACACAGCAGACAACATCCTGGTTATAAAACACTGCATTTTCCAACTCACTGTCACTAAAAGCAAGGGAGAGTTCCGAACAATACATTAAAACCCTGCATACAAGCATTTCCAGCCACTCACTCTTGCGTCCCGTTACTTTTCCCATTAAACTCTGTTGCTAACGCCCTTATTGCACCATATGTAATGCTACTGAAGATCTGCTCATAAGAAGGTGCAATGGATTGATCTGCATCTTTTTATAACAAAAGCTTCATACTGAAATAACCAATAGGCAGCAGCCTTCATGATGTTTCCCTTAGTGGGAATCTAAAGAGGGTTTTTTTTCCAGGTTCTGCTTGTCCCACAAGCTCCACAGGAAGTCACTGAAACTGGAAATGCAGCATTATTTTATGCTTTGAAGATAGAGCTCACCTCCAAGGTTCACGTTATTTGGTCCTACAATAACAGGAAAACACTCCCTATTTTTCACCGCCAGCAGTGAGAGATGAGTTCACACTGTGTGGTACCACATCTCACAGATAGGCAGACAGCCTCAGAGCCTAGTTCAAAGTTTAACAGCATTCCACTTAATACATATATAATCCACAAAAAATTCAGCTGAATCAGTGACACTGAATCAGATCAATCCAAGAATCATAACACAGTAGGTATAAAACACAAATAAAAACAAGAAATGCTGGAAATACTCAGCAGGTCTGGCAGCATCTCTGTGGAGAGAGCAGCAGAGTTACCGTTTCAGGTCAGTGACCCTTCATCAGGGGAAGTTCTGGCGAAGGGTCACTGACCTGAAACGTTAACTCTGCTTCTCTCTCCACAGATGCTGCCAGACCTGCTGAGTATTTCCAGCATTTCTTGTTTTTATTTCAGATTTCCAGCATCTGCAGTATTTTGCTTTTATTTTAGGTATAAAACACACCTTTGGTCTGGTCAATGCATTAGTATCTAAAACCCCATACTCATTTACAAAAGCCTTCATGTTAGGTAACCTGCAAAGGACCAAAGTGATGTCAAAATAACCTTGCCTGCAGTGCATCCTGTAGATTGTACGCATTGTAGCTACAGTGAATTGGATGGGATAGATATAAGTCTCTGTCTGGGTGGTGTTGAGCTTAAGTGTTGTCGTGGGTCCTCCCATCCACCTGAATGGCAAGTGTTCCATCAAACTCCTGACTTGAACTTGTAGATGGACTAAGGCTTTGGAGAGTCAGGTGAGTTACTCGCTGCAGAATTTCCAGCTTCTGACAATCGTCTATTGTGGGGTTGATGTGGCTTGAGCAGTTGATGGCAGGAAGTATAGTGATGGTGTTGTTGTTGAAAGTAATGGGAAGATGGTTGGGTTTTACCTTGTTCAAAACGGTCATGACACAGACCAATTTTAAAGTGAGACTGCATTAGATTACAGTCAGAAATTGCATGTTTTACTGGGTCGTAATCAGAATCTACACAAGAAAACAGTGTTTTCACAGAGTGACAGTACCTGTTTTCTGCCAATATTCTTTGCTCCCTTGTGTTTTGGCCTGTTGGCAATTCAAATTCCCTCTACATACATCCCTCAACGTTTAGGCATCAGGTTGGAAATAGCAAATCTGCAGCATCTGATCACAGGCTGGATTCACAGCAGCCCCATTCATCTGGTTATTAGATACCATCACCCTCTCTGCCCTGTCAAGTTCATCACACCTTTACTATTGTTAGCCCCTTGCCTCCTGCCACTTCACTCTGCTCCTTTTCAGATAGCAGCTCAAGGACTTCTAAATTGTACAGATTAAAAGTACATTAACAGCGACAACACTTCAAAAGTACTTCATTGATTGTAAGGCTCTTTAGGATGTCCTGTGGTAATGAAAGGCAGCATATAAATGCAAGTTCTTCCTTCTCCTGCTCGTGTTTCATGTTCCCAATTCATATGGTTTCCAGATTCTGGTTGTGTGCTCCTGGCATCACTGCAGATGACTTAGTTCAACCTTTAACAGTGTTTTTAGATAGAAGGCGATATCTATTCCACTTTAACTGCTGCCATTTGTTTAGGTATAGTCTTTTCTAGCACCCATTCCTCAAACTGCCCAATGACATTTGTCACCAGAATATGTCCCAACTGATCAGAAACTGGGTCTCTCTTACTCTCTACCAAATTAACACAGCCAAACTCCACCAAATAACCCGTAACATTTTAGCAACTTTAGGTGCTCGGTCATTGAGTCAATTCAAGACAGAGAGCGACAGATTTTTGGATACTAAAGGAATCAAGGGACATGAAATAGTGCAGAAAGGTGCAACTGAGACAGATCAGCCATAATCTTATTGAATGGTAAAGCAGGCTCGAGGAGTCAAATGGCCTAGTCCTGCTCCTATTTCTTATGTTCTTAGTGAATGTAACATAAGAAGGCCACTACATTCAAATTTAGGAAGATTTGCAAAAAGACTTGCATTTCTATAGCACCTCTCATGACCTCTCAAAGTGCTTAACAGCCAATTTCTGAAGTGTAGCGACTGTTGTAATGTAGGAAACGCAGCAGCCAATTTGCACACAGCAAGCTTCCAAAAACAGCAATGACAAATGATCAGATCATCTTATTTTTTTCACTAATGTTGCTTGATGGATAAATATTGGCCAGCTCACCAGGGAGACCTCCCCTACTCTTCTTCAAATAGTACTACAGGATCTTCTACATCCACCTACGAAGGCAGATGGGCCTCGCTTTAACGTCTTATCTGAAAGATGGCACCTCCAACAGTGCAGCACTTCCTCAGTATTGCACTGGAACAGGAGTAGGCTGTTCAGCCCTTCAAGCCTATTTCAATTAGATCATGGCTGGCCTGCAGCTTAACTCCATCTATCTGCTTTGGTTCTGTAACCTTAAGAGCCTTGCTTAACAAAATCTGTCTGAGTTTTGCAATTTTCAATTCATCACCACCAACAGCTTTTTGGGGGAAGAGAGTTCCAGATTTCCACTACCCTTTGTGTGAAGAAATGCTTCCTGACATCACCTCTGAACAATCTGGCTCTAATTTTAACATTATGGCCCCTTGTTCTGGACTCCTCCCACCAGAGGAGATAGTTTCTCTCTATCTACCCTATCAACTCCTCTAATCATCTTAAACACCTCAATTAGATCACCTATTAACGTCTCCCCCAACACTCAAAGAATAAGGTAGTCACTGACAGGGCGTCCAAGTGTAAGGAAGTCTTGCTGCAATTATAAAGGGCTTTGCTGAGACCATACCTGGAGTAGTGTGTATGGTTTTGATCTCCTAACCTAAAGAAGATCATACTTGCCTCAAGGGGTGGTGCAATAAAGATTCACTAGATCGATTCCTGGGACAAGAGGGCTATCCAACGAGAAGAGATTGAGTAGAATGGGTCAATATTCTCTGAAGTTTAGAAGATTGAGGTGATTTCATTGAAATGTATAAAATTCTTAGAGGAACTGACGAGGTAGAGGTTGTGAACATGTTTTCCCTGGCTGAAGAGTCTAGAACTAGTGGGTATAGTCTCAGGACAAGGATCTGCCATATAGAACTGAAATGAGGAGAAATTTCTTCACACAGAGGGTTGTGAATCTTTGGAAATTGCTACCCCAGAGCGCTTTGAATCCTCAGTCGATGAGTATATTCAAGAAAGAGATTGATAGATTAGAATGATAGAAGTACATTGCACAGAAGGAGATCATTCAGCTCATCATGTTTGTGCCAACAGAAAAAGAGCTACCCAGCCTAACCCCAACATTGAGCTCTCAGTCTGGAGCCTTGTCGGTTACAGTAACTTCAAGTGCAATGAACGTTCACGTCTCCATCGGCCTTTCAGCATGGCATGTTATGGCTGGATTCGGTGATGGGAGTAATTTTAACTGTTGGCGAGAGTACAATGTGGCACCATCTGATAGACACCTCTTCCAATTTTTCCTTCCATTTCACTAGACAGGAAAACAGGGTGGGGCACTAAGGGAATCAAGGGATATGGGGTTAAGGCAGGAAAGTGGAGTTGATGTATTATTGCCGCCATGATCTTACTGAATGGCAGCTCAGGCTTGAGGGGCCGTACAGCATACTCCTGTTCCTGTTCTTATTAAGCTGAAAACACAGCACTGACTCAAGATTTTTTTGCCTGATTAAGATGGAAACCCCCCATGGAGTTTGATGAAATCAAATATCAAAGTACGAAATATTACTTTGCCTCAAAGAAATAATGGGAAATTGCATTTTGAAACAGGTCCTCTGCACAGGGTGAATCCAGACCAAGATCCAATGGAGTGCTAAACATTACCTGGAACTCAAGCCTCACAACACAGGTAGACATGAGGAAAAGCTTTTTTCCACCCAGAGGGTAGTGGATGTCTGGAATTCACTGCCCTGATCGGTGGTGGAGGCAGAAACCGTCAACTCATTTAAAAGGTACCTGGACATGCACCTGAAGTGCTGTAACCTGCAAGGCTACGGACCAGGTTCTGGAAGGTGGGATTAGATTGGGCGGATAGTTTTTTCCCAGCTGGTGCAGACATGGGCTGAATGGCCTCTTTCTGTGCCGTAACTTTTCTATGGTTCTAAACTCTCAACCTAGAATTAACAGCATACCACCTAATCTATACATAGCTGAGAGTAGTTGAGCAAAATGTTGACACATTTGATCCAAAATGGTTTCACACAAAAACATACTTTGTGTGGGAGACTGATGGTCACTGCATTGGCAGCCTGCAGGGCAGTGGCATCTAATTTAAATCTAGCAAAAGTGTGGTTTCACAGGGGACACAGAAATTACAGAATAAAAAAAAAACAGTCCATCTAGTTTGTCTTCTAACATCTTGGTAATTCCACAAATGGGTCTTCGAAAAAAAAAGAGATGCCATGCTGATATTGGGTAAATTGAGGAGTGAACTGAAAGGGTTGGTTAAAGCAGTGTGGGGTGAAATTGAGAGTCAGTGAACAGTGCCCCAGGGCTCCACATATTTTCAATATATTAGTGATCTTAAATGCTCCAATGGTGTAATATTTGTACAGGATACAAAGGTGTAAAAGTTGACCATAAGGAAATTAGTAGGTGGCAAAGCAGATTTAGAAAAATTGTGTGAATAGGCCGATGTCACCGAATGTGGAGGTAATGCTGCATTTTCCATACAGAGCCAGGCAACTCATGGCAAGTCTGCTCCATGCATGAATGCCCATTACACTTCTTTCTCTCTTGGCTACTTGTAATGGTACTCACTGACTGGTTAGAAATAGCTGAGGCAACTACAGAGAAAATAAATAGGATTCCAAGTATTGTTAGGCAATAATGTACAAGATTAGAGGCACTATACTTGTATAAAGCAGATGTGGACCATGGATATTACACACAATTTTACAGCACAAAAACTATAACTCTGAATGGTCTATGCTGGTGTTTATGCTCTACTCGAGCCTCCTCCCATCCCTCTTCATCTCACCTCATCAGAATATCTTTCTATTCCTTTCTCCCTTATGTATCTAAGTTTCTATATTGAAATCAGTAACAATGAGTTTTGAACTGTGGTAAAGCTTCCTCCTAAGTTTGACAATCAAAATACTTCACTGTCTGAATCCGTCTGACATAATTTGTTAGAATTGTTTCATTAGTTAATTTCTCACCTATCCTCTGCTTACGAACATACGAATTAGGAGCTGGAGTAGGCCACTCGACCCTTCAAGCCTGTTCCGCCATTCAATAAATTCACGGCTGAACTGATTATTCCACATTTCCACCTACCCCTGATAACCTTCCACCCCCTTGCTCATCAAGAATCTATCTATCTCTGCCTTAAAAATATTCAAAGACTCTGTTTTCACTGCCTTTTGAGGAAGAGAGCTCCAAAGACTCACGACCCTCAGAAAAACTTTCTTCTCATCTCGGTCTTAAATGGGCGACTCCTTATTTTTAAACAGTGACCCCTAGTTCTAGATTCTCCCACAAGAGGAAACATCCTTTCCACATCCACCCTGTCAAGACCCCTCAGGATCTTATATGTTTCAATCAAGTCGCCTCTTACTCTTCTAAATTCCAGCAGATACAAGCTTAGCCTGTCTAATCTTTCCTCATAAGACAGCCCGCCCATTTCAGGTATTAGTCTAGAAAACCTTCTCTGTACTGCCTCCAACACACTTACATCCTTCCTTAAATAAGGAGACCAGTACTGCATACAGTACTCCAGATGTGGTCTCACCAATGCCCTGTATAGCTGAAGCATAACCTCCCTACTTTTGTGTTCAATTCCCCTCGCGATAAACAATAACATTCTATTAGCTTTCCTAATTATGTGCTGTACCTGCATACTAACCTTCTGCAATTCATTCACTAGGACACCCAGATCCCTCTGCTTTTATCCCTACATATAAAATGTATAATTTTTTTAAAATTATATTTTTAACCAATTTAGTACACCACCAATGGAATTGCTGTGAGTTGGAGGATATGTTGCTTGTAATGACAGGAGTGTTTAGCTTCCCCTTAAATGTATCTACGTTTTTCGCTTCAACTACTCCATGTGGTAGCAAGTTCCATAATCTCACCACTTTCTGGGTAAAGACGTTTCTCCTGAATTCCCTATTGGGTTTATTAATGACTGTCTTATATTTATGGCCCCTTGTCTTGGACTCACCTACCAGTGGAAACATCTTATCTATGTACGCCCTATTGAACCCTTTCACAATTTTAAAGACCTGTATCAGGTTGCCGCTCAGACTTCCCTTTTCTAGAGAAAATAGTCCCAGCCTGTTCAGTCTTTCTTCATAGTTATAACCTCTCAGTTCTGGTATCATTCTTGTAAATCTTTTTTTTGCACCTTCTATGCCTCTATATTCTTTTAACAATATGGAGATCAGAACTGTGCACAGTACTCCAGCTGTAGTCTAAGCAAGGTTCTATAAGTTTAACAACCTCTCTGCTTTTCAATTCTATCCCTTTAAAAATGAACCCCAGAGCTTTGTTGGCTTTTTAAAAAATATATAAATAGCCTTATTGACTTACATTGCTATGTTTAATGATTTGTGAATTTGACATTGAGGCTCTAGAGGGTGCGAAAGAGAACAAAGATGTCCCTTAAACTTAGATTTTTCTGTACATTTACTTACAAGAATCAGCTCCAAACCTTAGGATTATTTTTATAGAGGAAGATAGGCTCAGTGATATGACTTAATTTTTTTTTTTTAAAAAAGAGGACTGGATGTAGTGTATTTGGACAGTGACGGTGGAAACAGATGCAGCTAATCAGGGTCGATATCAGGAAGCATTTTCCCAGTGCGTTATTAGCCTGCAACAGGAATGTGTACACTTACAGTCCTTTAATAAGGAACTTGACATGTTCCAGTCAGGATGACCTTGAGGCATTTTGTGTAGATCGGCCAAGTTCACCTGGTCATGACACATGTGCAGCCATGGTCTCTTGCTTGCCTTAGAGTCTGGCAACTTTCCAGTTTTTCACAAAACCCATCTTTCACTCTCTCTCGGCCTTTTGGCTAAGATCAAGTGTAGTATCTGGTCTTATCAGTGCTTACTTGGCAGAGGAGAAACCATGATCAGTGGCTTTTGATCCTGGGTGGCTTTGAGTAAAATGGCGATAACCAATCTTCGAGCTTCAGGCCAGGGAGTGCGGAACACCGTTCAGGTGGTGGTGAAGGACAAGGAAGGAGATGCACCGGTCGATTGCACCTTCTTCATCAAGAAAATCCTCATCGATTGCTGTGGATTTCAAGCCAAGGACATCTTCTGCCTGCAGGATTTCCCCAGCAGTGGATATTTCGACGTGACGTTCAGGAATGTGGCGGGATGCATCAAGTTCCTGAAGGCGTTCAAGGAGAAAGGGGACCGGGCGCCACTGTCGATCCTCACAGCGGAGCCGCACTTCACGCTTCCGTCACAACAGGACCGGGTGGTGACGATTCACCTCTACAACCCCCATGTTCCTGTGGTGGATGTACTCACCTTTCTCGCCAGGTACGTCGAGGTGGCCGGCAGCAGCAAAGTCAAGGACCCCTTTGGGATTTGGACCAGCAAGCGGCAGGTCAAGGTGACCTTGAAGGTCGATGCGAATGGAGCCATTATCCACCCTCCCTCCAGCTTCGCTATCGGGGGAAGTCGAGGCTTCTTGGTCTACGCTGGGCAGCCCAGAGTTTGCCCCACCTGTGGCAAATCTGGTCACATGGCAGCTAACTGCAGCACAGTTGTCTGCAAGAACTTAAAAGGAGGAAGGCCATCAGACCAAGGACTGGAAGCAGACTAAGTGTTGCAACTTGTGCAGTGAGGCAGGCCACCTCGACAAAACCTGCCCTAAACGCTGCCTCAGTTATGCTCAGGCGGCAAGGTCCAAGGAAAGGCCGGGAGAAGGTACGACGAAGACGTCCGGTGCTGGAAAGGAGACAAGCAACCTTCTCCACAGCGAGGAAAGTATACCTGAGAAGGAGAAGAAAGGGGAGGCAGTTGAAACCAGCGACCCAGCACCTACCCTGCACCTGGAAACCCCTCCTCCAGACAGAATCAATGGAGGAGGAGGCAGTAGATGGACAAACAGGTCAGTGGCAAGTGGTACAAAGGAGAACCACAAAGAAAAGACCTCCAAAAGTGGAACAGGCCACCACCCAAACCAGTGGCAAGAGGAGGTTACCGTCTGAGACGGACTACAACAGCTCCTCTTCACTGGACGAGGAAGTGCTGGAACGACGGCCCCTTCAAAAGAGGCGGCAGAACTCAAAGGAGCTGGAAGATTTAGCCCCCCAGCCTCCGGGCACTGGAAGCTGTGATGGGCCCGGCGTGCCCCAACCCCAAAGCACCACACCTAACGACATGGCCAGCGCATCCCAGCTCCGGGACACCGAGAGCAAAGACACGTCTGGCGCACCTCAGCTCCTGGAAGCCGGAAGCGGTGACGTTTTCGAGGAGGAACAGAGGGGAACAGCAGAGGACAGCCCAATCCTTGCTGCCTACAACACCCTGCCGATGTCACCCCAGCAGAACAAACCCTGCATGAAAAACCAGGAGGGGCTTCTGAGCCCAACGAACGTGAAACAGCTTGTGTACACTATGGGTATGCAGGAACATCCCGAAGGACTGGGACTAGCAAGAACAAATGGTGTGGGAAGCAACAACTAACTTTTAAAAAATGGGTATAAGGATTGCTTCAATCAATGTGCGTAGCATTAAATCCACTATGCGATGTGTTTCAACCTTGGATTATCTCGTCAAGATCAAAGCCGACCTACTGTTTTGCAGGAGTGTGGAATACCACACCTCAGCACCTACAGGCAGTGGTCACGATGGTGGTCCCACGGGCCATCGATCTGGTCAGGGGGTAATGATTGCCGTTCCTCCGGCCTGGGTATTCTGCTGCAGGGAGGTAACTTCACCATCTTCGAAGTTAAGGAGGTGGTGGGCGGTCGTCTCCTCGTAGCAGATGTAATGTACAACAATGCTCCGCTCCGGTTGATCAACGTGTACACCCCGGTTCAATGCAGCGAGTGGCTGACCGTCTTCCAGCAGCTCCCGCTGGCGACGTCCAGGCCTGTCATCCAAGGCGGTGACTTCAACAGCATCTTTGATGCAGCTGGACGATCCGGCAGAGACGACAGCAAACTGGACGCTATGTCCAGATTCCTAATAGAAACAGTAAAAGATGCCAAGCTGCACGACGTCTTCAGAAAACCTGCAGATGGAGCGCAGCATAGATACACATGGTCAAGATCGGACGGGTCTGCCCGTTCCAGGATCAACTTCCTGTTTGTGTCCCGTGCTGTCACGGTCTGATCCACTGACGTCAAACCGGTGTTCTTCTCCGACCACTGCCTCTTACTGGCCGACTGTCACTTACAGGACGACCAGCGGGTTGGCAGGGGGACATGGAAGCTCAATGCTACACTGCTAATCCCAGAGAACGTTGAGGAACTCAAAAGGGATTACAAAGGTTGGAGGACCGTGAAACCTCTCTTTGAGTCTCCAGTTCACTAGTGGGAGGCGATCAAGGAGAACATCAAGAGGTTCTTTATCCTCAAAGGTGTTCAGAGGGTGAGACAGAGACAAAGGGGAATGTCCCGACTCCAGAAAAGTATGCAAAATCTGCTCCGGCTGCAGTCGATGGGGGTCGAGGTCAAGGAGGACCTCCAAGAGGTGAAGAGCCAGCAGGCCTCGCTCTTTGTCACGGAGGCCTCCACGATCATCTTCCGGTCCAGAGTCTGCTCCATTGAGCAGGATGAGACGTGCTCGCGTTACTTCTTCCAAAAGGTACACAGACAGAGCTTTGTTATCAGCAGCCTGAAGGAAGAGGATGGCTCGGTAACGTCTTCGCAGTCCGACATATTAAGGATCAGCAAATCCTTTTATGCTGGGCTGTATGACGCGAAGCCCACAGACAGCAGAGGCTCCCAGTCCTTCCTGTCATCTATCATAGGTCTTAGATGACAGCATGAGGGAGAGACTGGACAAGCTGCTAACTCTGGACAAGCTGACAAAGGCCGTCGAGTCCCTCGAGACGAGGAAGACTCCCGGAAGCGATGGCTTACCGGTTGAGTTGTATTCGGCCCTGTGGGACTGGGTCGGCCCGGACCTGCTGGAAGTATACGAGTGTATGCTCCTGGCCGGCAGCATGTCAGAATCCATGAGGAAAGGCATCATCACCCTCATCTACAAGCGGAAGGGGGAAGAGGACAGAAATCAGAAATTGGCGGCCCATCTCACTGCTTAGTGTTGACTACAAGATTCTGTCCAAAGTCATCGCCAGTCGAGTCAAGTCCGCTCTGGAGTTGGTGATCCACCCTGATCAGACCTGTACTGTACCCGGCAGGAAGATCTCCGATAGTCGCGCGCTACTCAGGGATACGATCGCCTATGTACGGGACAGGAGGGTGGACACCTGCCTCATCAGCCTGGACCAGGAGAAGGCCTTTGACAGGATATCACACACCGACATGATGGACGTGCTTTCCAAAATGGGGTTTGGGGAGGGAATCTGCAATTGGATCAAACTGCTCTACACAAACATCAGTAGCACAGTCTCAATCAATGGGTGGGAATCGGAAAGTTTCCCGATCCAATCTGGAGTCAGACAGGGCTGTCCTCTCTCTCCGGTCTTGTTTGTTTGCTGTATTGAACCCTTTGCTGAGTCTATTAGGAAGGATGTGAGCATAAGAGGGCTGACAATCCCAGGCAGTGGAGGCACTCAGGTCAAAGTCTCCCTGTACATGGATGACGTTGCCGTCTTCTGCTCGGATCCACTGTCCATTCGCAGACTGATGAGCATCTGCGACCAGTTTGAACTGGCCTCAGGAGCCAAAGTTAACCAGGGCCGGGGTGAGGCCATGTTCTTTGGGAACTGGGCTGACCGATCCTTTGTCCCCTTCACCGTCAGGACCAACAACACAAGCTGAGCATGTGGGGGGCAGCGATCTCTCTCTCCATTGTGGGTAAGAACCTGGTCATCAGGTGTGAGGCACTCACCTTGTTGCTGTACATGGCGCAGGTCTGGCCCATACCCCACTCCTGCGCTGTGGCAGTCACCAGAGCTATTTTCCGCTTCATCTGGGGATCCAAAATGGACCAGGTCCGGAGGGACACGATGTTCAAACCTCTGGATAAAGGTGGGAAAAATGTACCCAACGTGGCCCTCATCCTGATGACTACCTTCGTGTGCGGCTGCATCAAGCTGTGTGTAGACCTCCAGTACGCAAACTCCAAGTGTCACTACGTGCTGAGGTTCTAACTGTCCCCGGTGTTGCGAAGGATGGGCCTGGTCACATTGCCGCGGAACGCTCCATCCAGTTGGGCTGTGCCGTACCACCTATCCTTCGTGGAGCAGTTTCTGCGGGAAAACACCTTTGACCACCGATCCATCAGGCAGTGGTCTGCACGGAATGTCCTCAAGGCCCTATGGGAAAATGAGATGGTGGATCCTGTCGGATGGTTCCCCGAGCAGACTGCCAAAGTCATTTGGCGGAATGCCTCATCACCAGAACTTTCAAACAAGCACCAAGATGTAGCTTGGCTGGTGGTGAGAAGAGCCCTCCCTGTCAGATCCTTCCTTCACGCCCGAAGTCTCACTCCCTCCGCACAATGCCCCTGATGTGGCTGTGGTGGGGAACAGACGGTTGCCCACCTCCTTCTGGAATGTGTCTTTGCAAAGCAGGTGTGGAAAGAGATGCAGTGGTTTTTGTCGAGGTTCATCCCAAGCAGCTCTGTAACACAGGAGTCTGTGCTCTACGGGCTGTTCCCAGGGACGCACACCGAGACAAACATCAACTGCTGCTGGAGGACCATCAATTCGGTGAAAGACGTCCTTTGTTCTGCCCGAAACTTGCTGGTCTTCCAGCGCAAAGAGTTGTCCACGACCAAATGTTGCAGACTGGCACATTTCAAGGTCCAGGACTATGTGCTGAGGGACGCACTAAAGCTTGGGGCAGCCGCAACAAAGCCTCAAAGGGGAAAGAGCACAGTGTAAGGTCCCCCCACCAAGCTGAACTGAGGGGCTTGATCCATGGGAAACCCCTTGAACTGTATCGGGAAAATTTTCGTTTGCTGTAAAATGTATACGGCATGACAAATGAAATGGAAGGGTTGTGAGGCAACTCATGATTGTATTGAAGGAAACTGATCACCTTTGCACTGTTTGTATTTTTTTTGACTTGGTGCTGTTGGAAACTGTTTGGTAATGTATTTTTTTTTTTTTTTTACAGATTTTTATGAATAAAGTATTTCCAGTTTTTCCTAAAATAGGCTGAACATTGTTCTGTAGAGTTTTTCCCACCCCCTGCCGTTACTTTCATGTGATCAGAACTTGCACATCTGAAAATATTCTTTTCCCACTTTTTGAAGACTATCACTTCACTTAAAACTTCACTCAAAACACTTAGCTCAAGAGAATGTCATACTTTCTTACAGTCTGCACTGCTAGCCTAAGCAACACGTTAACAGTGTGTCACATGCATCATAGGGGGCAGTTACACGACAACCACAGCAGTTTGCATGAATGAAGCCGGAATCTGGTTTAAGGGCTCCACCTAGAGGAGAATCTCACTCTGCACAGTCAGTTCGGGCCCTAATACCCGATTCATACTACACAAGCTTTGAGTCAGTGCTTCCCACTGATATTAAACTTCTAGCATAAATGCAGCTCTAATGCACGCATTACAGAACACTTCAAAACCTGTATTAATAAACATTGCAGATTATGTTATGCCTATTCCACTAGATTAATTCACACCCCATTGCTCATTTGCAATGGATTTATGTTTTGCATCACAAGTTTAGTTTAGAGATACAGCACTGAAACAAGCACTTCAGCCCACCGAGTCTGTGCCGACCAGCAACCATCCATTTATACTAATCCTACACTAATTCCATATTCCTACCACATCCCCATTGTCCCTATATTTCCCTACCACCTACCTATACTAGGGGCAATTGCTAATGGCCAATTTACCTATCAACCTGCAAGTCTTTGGCATGTGGGAGGAAACCGGAGCACCCGGAGGAAACCCACGCAGACACAGGGAGAACTTGCAAACTCCACACAGTTTGTGAAAATCTCCAAATGTTTTTTGTAAAACAATTATATTTTTAACCAATTTAGTGCAACACCAATGGAATTGTTCACAGTGAGTTGGAGGATATGTTGCTTGTAATGACAGGAGTATTTATTTGTGAATCATTTAATGTAGTTAAGGTAGAAATTTTATACGTAGGGAGAAAACCAGAGGATGAGTGAGAAATTAATGGCTGTTGAAATGATTCTAACAAATTATATTAGTTGGGCTCAGAGACAGTGAAATGTTTTAATTGCCTCATTTATAAGGAAGAATTATCACAGTCCAACAAAGTTCATTGTTACTGATTTCAATATATTGAGCACAAGAATATGAAGATTGGAACGAGAAAAAATAATTCACTGAGGAGGAATGGATCAAAATACAAGGCAGCATTAGAAAACTTGCAGATTGGGCAATTAAATGGCAAATGAACTTTAACAGATAATTGTGAGGAGATGCACTTTGGTAAGAAAAATAGAAGCATCTACATCTACCTCATTCATTTTCTAAGAAAAGCAAAGTCATTCAGGTAAACAAATCATTAAAAACATTGCAGGTCAGCAAAGCAATTAAAAATGCGAACAAAGCTCTGGGATTTATTTCTAGGGGTACAGAATTCAAAAGTAGTGAAGTAGGAAGTGGTTGAAGCAAATAGCCTAGATGCTTTCAAAAGGAAACTAGATGAGTAAATGAAACAAAAAGTAATAGAAAGATGAGGTGTGGCAGATGGAATGGGAGCAGGGCTGTGTGGCTTTTAAGCACCAGTACAGACTAGTTGGGCCAAATGGCCTTTTTGTGCTGTATATTCTATATAATGCTATGAAGTAATTGCAATTTTGTGTGTGTCTGGTATACCAACATTGGCACATGCTGGACTGAAAACAATATACCCAATATACACAAAAGCTGTGTATAGTGATCTCGCAGAGGCAGTACTTAATTTATAAATGACAAACCACATTGCAGTTGCTTGGATTATCAGACCACAAATGGCAGAAGTGCCCAATTCTGGACACCAAGACACAAACAGGATTTTCAAGCCCTGGAGGTGGTAAACAGAAATAACCAAAAAGACTCATGCCCAGCAGTGGAAACATGGTACTGAAGGACTGGAGAATATCTGGTTATTCATCCTTTAAAATTAGTTACTGAGGGGATCTCGAAGATAGATACAGGGCTGCCCCAACTGGATCGTACAGTCCCTGCTTCACACTCCCCTTCAACTCCAGCCTGTGATGGTCAAGCTCTGAAACACTGAGTTGTTCTTTTAAGGTGTCTGGGATATGCAGCTCCTGGTAAATTCAAAACCGTGTATACATAAAAAATACAAATCTTCTAGTCAATTTCCCCAAAATGTTTACCGATTTATTTTATCCCAAAGGAACAGTACAACACATACACTTTTTTTCTCTCAGAACTTCTGTTAATTCTCCTTTCTGCTACTTATTCCATATCGCTCTCGCCTTTGTCTTCTCTCTTTCATCTTTACTCGTGTACTTTACTCTCCCTCTTACTCATTTCCTCCCTGCGTCTGTCACTCTATTCCTTTTTGTGTATTTTACAATTACGATTACTCCAACTGTTTCCATAATTCCAAAAATCTCTAGACTCTCCAGAATCCACACCCTCTGTACACCCACTGAATCAGACGTTCATAATCTTCCCATCCACAAGCTCCCAGAAAGTTGCTTTTTGGCTCCCTGGGCTACTGAATAGCTGATTGGTGAGTAAATAACAATAATGCAAGATTGTAAAGATTAAAGCTACAGCTGGGAAAGGCTTATGCAGCTTCACATCAGAACACTGCCAAATTAGGGGCCCCTGCAGCTACAGGATTTACACGTCAGTGCCTAAACTGGGCATTAAAATGCAAGCCCATAATCAGTATTAAAAAGGTAGGGTAAGGAAGCTCAGGTTCCCAATAGCAGAGGATGAAATATAGGACTGAAATCAGGGAGCTCTTCCCTACAGACAATAAACATATTAACTTCCTCACATAAAATACAAACACACATTTGACTACATAACAATTAAAAGTAATTATTTGATTGTGATGACTTGAAGATGTGAAAAGTGCAAATTCTTCAAAGCGGGGTGGTAGGTTGAGGGTGGGGAGTGGGGGTGAGTGGATTTGAGGTAGATGTACAGCCATGATCTTACTGAATGGTGACGCAGGCTCGGTGGGCCATAAGGCCCACTCCTGCTCTTAGTTCTTATACCCCTGACGGTGGAATGCTTGAATTTCAATCATATGTCGTCCAATGACCAGCAATTTAACATATTTACCTTGCATGCCCAAGATGAGCGTCGTCATATACTGTAGGCCCACAGCTATACCTGCCAAAAGAGACACAAAATAAGACTGGAAAACAGCTTTATCAGACTGTATCAACAGTTTAATTATCCCTAACTTGCAAAATACAATATAATCCCAGCGCCAACCATCTTCATTATTTTAATCTTATTCAAATGTGCTCTTATAAAAGGCCTGCTATCCTCAGAAAACCATATTATAGGTATCCCCTTTTACATTGTGTTAACACTCCTCTCCCTGACTCTCATCATTTAACTACATTCCAACCCAAGTGGAAAACTCCCTGACCTTGAGGCAAAACTGTTAAATAATTAAATTAATCACTCAAAATAATTTAAACAGAAACTAACTGACAAAGCAGACAGTTGCTTGATCTTACACAAAGTGTAGAAATATCCAATACGAAAGTGACTCTATTTTCACAATCCATTTATGCTGCTTCTGTAATAGAAGCGATACCTAAAAAGCAACAAAAACCTTGGCACTCAACGCCCTCTTCTTCACAACTTAACTTATAAGCAGAAAGTGTTTCCTCTTAACTGTGCACTGGTTGCTGACACTGTAAGCTTACAAAAACTACCTTGTCCCACTTCCCCAATCTAAATCATTTAATGGCTTCAATCTCAAAAAAGATATCCTGAAAAAGTTTAAATGAATTGTAATAAAAAAAATATAAACCAACTGAAAACATTTATGATAGGTACCAATCATGGCTCAGTGGTAGCCTTCGCAACTAAGTCAGGAGGTCATGGGTTCAAGGCCCACACCAAAGACTCAAGACTAGGCTAACAATCCCAATACAGGGAGTGAGCGCAGCACTGCCTGAGATACAGTACTGAGGGAATGCTGCACTGTCAGAAGTGCCATCTTTCAGATAAGACATAAAATTAAGGCCCTGTCTGCTCACTCAGGTGGAAGTAAAATAACCTATAGCATTATTTTGAAGAGCAGGGAGTTCTCCCTGGTGTCCTGGCCAATATTTATTCCTCAACCAACATCACTAAAAACAGATTACCCAGTAATAATCAGATTGTTATTTGTGTGACTTTGCTGTACACAACTTGATTGCTGTGTTTCTTACAACAGTGACTTTTATGACCTCAAGGCATCCCAAGCACTTTACAGAAAAAAAGCATATTTGAAGTGGTCACTGTTGTAAAATAGAAAACAAAACAGCAAGTTTGCACACAGCAAGATCCCACAAACAGCAATGTGATAATGGTCAGATACTGTTTTTAAATGACATCCGTTTAACAACTCATCTGAAAGACGGCACCTTCGACAGTGTAGCACTCCCTCAGTACTGCACTAGGAGTGCCAGCCCGGATTTTGGGATGAACCTCGAGAGGATGGGAGGGAGCTGCCCACTGAGACGGGGCTGAGAGCGTGGGTCTGCCCCGGGGCCCAGAGCGTGGGAGTAGTCTGAGAAGCGCTGTACCAGGAGGCAGTGGCCGGCTCGGCGAGTACCAGCGGCTCTTTGCTCCGCGACAGGCTGTTGTACACCCGCAAGTCGGCGGGGTGGCCCCTCGGTTGCTGCCAGTTGCTGCCGTATCGCCCCGGCGGGCCGCCACTCCATCGCACCACAGCCGCCCGCCGCTGAATCCCGGACCTTCCCCCGCTCAACCAGCCAAGCGGGCGCCGACAAGCCAGCAGCGCCCTCATCCTTCCCGAGAACTGAGAGAGCGGCTCCACTTGGCAGGAGGCCGAACTCTGTGAACTAGGCCCCGCACAGAAAGAGCGGTGGGTGGGCGGGGCCTGGTGGGCGCAGGGAGGCCCCGCCCCCTTCCCCGCCTCCTAGCCGCCATCCATCAAAGCATTCCACTTGTACAACAGGCGGACACCGAGGCACAGAACCGAGTCTGGGGGCCGACGAGACTGAGGAGTGCGGATAGGCTGCCCCTGAGCTAGAAAGAAATCGCTCAGCTCACGCCTGGGAAATCTTGTAACAGCCTAGCAACTGGCGGCTGCATAGCAACAGTGCGGCCCCTTCTCCTCCATGCCCCCCCTCCCTCCCCAGCTCTCGGAGGTAAAAGCTCAGCTCAAGGTGACTGCCTGACTTGTACAGCCCTATTATCGCTGACCTTTGAACTACGCCGCTCGCCTTTTGCCCGCTAATTTTAAATCTGACAGGCGGCCTCCGCGCTGCCTCCTGGGAACTGTAGTCCTTCCGGTCACGGTTGCCAGGGCGCGTTGGCAGGACAACGGACTGCAACCCCCACAGGCCACCGCGGCGACGCATGCGTGGTCCGTTCAGCAGTCTGTTGACAACCATCCGATAGTGGGTGGTCCCAGGCCTGGTTCCACCTCCCGTCATCGCCGATTGGCCGTAATATCTCCCTGCGCAACGTCTGATTGGTCCTGCCCCCACGCCAATCACTAATATATGTGAAAGTCAGGGGAGAACATACAGAGAAAGAACAATCAGCAGCACAACAGTGAAATCCACTTTATGAGCACTTTTTATGAAGCCTGTGTGTGAAATATCCAGGTAAAATGATCTAAGTTAATGAAGGAACGACTGCACTCCAGTGGGCGCGAGCGCCGGTGACGTCCACAATACTATGCAAACGAGCGGTGGCGCATGCGCGGTCCGCCCCGAGTGTTTCCCAAGTGTTTCAAACTGGGCTCGCTGTTTCCACGTTGGATCAAGTGCCCCAGGATTGGGATCGGACTGTGCCGAGAGAGAGAGAGAGTGGGGGTGGGGGGGGAAGAACCTGCGCCCCCACTCGCTACTGGACCAGGGGGTGCTTCCCATTCACCTACCGCTCTCTGTTGCGTGTTTTTTTTAATAATTGTTTTTTTTGAAAAAAAAGAGAAAAGGGGAGAGGTGAGGCTCGAACCCTTTCCAGTCCTGACGGTTGTGTCAGTGTAGCAGAGAGAGAGAGAGAAAGTCCCACTCCTCCTCTTTCCCCAACAATTAACAAATGTAGCTTCGAAGATGCTGAGTCCTGCGAACGGAGACCAGATACACGTTGTGAACTATGTGGAAGACTATCTGGATTCAATCGAGTCTTTGCCTTTTGATCTACAGAGGAACGTTTCTCTGATGAGGGAAATCGATGCAAAATACCAAGGTAAAAGAGCCGGGGCTGCCTCCTCACTGCAAGCCCGGTGATCATTCATTTTTGTTTTAGTGAGAGAGAGAGAGAGAGTGTGTGTGAAAGAACTGAACTGCAGCGTCAGTATTGGGGCGGAACAAAAGATCAGCTTTATAACACAGCCATTTTGACAGAAAGAGGAATAAAGGTCCTGCAGACAACAGTGGAGGGAGAGCCAGAGCAGCATTTCAATCCAAAGGCTTCGAGAGCAGGAGGAGCCAGCCATTGAGAAGTACACTGGGCAGGGGAGAGCATTCCGACAGCTGCCTACAGTGGCAGCGGCTGGGACCAGATTGCAACCGCACGGCCGGCCTTAGTGAGACTGGAACCACCACCCCCTCTCTCTGCCCCGCTTCCCCCATGTTGGAGCCTATTTAAAGTGACACAAACAGTGGGGGCAGGGGGGCAGTCAGGCTGAACCTCTCCCACCGAAACCGGGCGGGGAGGGAGGCCCGGGACTTGCCGGCTGCGACAGGATGCTCCGGGTAAAGGGGCTGGCTGAGGCTGGTGCGGACGAAGAGCCCCAGTGAATGGAACCGCAGCTCGCGTACTGTTTGGGCGGGTGACAGTGTAGCTGGGCCCGGAAGCCACAATCCTGGAGTTGTTGCTGTGCTGGAGGCTCCATCTACCTCTAGTACGACCGCGCTGCAGCCGCCATTTATAGCCGCCGTCCCTCATTAGCATATCCCCGCCCCACTACACGCTTATTGGCTGTTACTTTTGTTTCCTTGTTCTTCGGGCCCTCCTTCTGATAGGTCGATTCTGCCGCCAATCAGTAGCGGAGAGGCCGTGCCTAGTATGCTAATATCCTGTACGCCTTAAGGACCGACAATTTGATTGATCCGGCTGCTTCTAAGCCCCTTCGGAGGCTCGGGTACTGACTGGGTGGGGGGTCCGTCAATCCGGGAGGGGCGGGCACCCGACAACCAGCCCCGCCCCCGTTCCCACCCCCTGTTTATTCTCCATTTTGGGCTTTTGCCCTGGTTGTGAAGCTGACGTTGTCTGTGGCCCTCCCCTTTGGGGGGTGAGGGGGAGGATTTATCCGGTCCGGTTTATCCGGGTTTGGAGACACTCGCAGCTCATTCACAAATCGGTTTGGATACATTCACATTTAGAGAGGCTCTGGCGCCGGTTTAATGAGCTGGAGTTTTTGGGAGACATTCACTACAACCCCCTCCACCTCTCCCCCCCTCCACCTCTCCCCCCTCCACCTCTCCCCCCTCCACCTCTCCCCCCTCCACCTCTCCCCCCTCCACATCTCTCCCCCCCTCCACATCTCTCCCCCCCCTCCACATCTCCCCCCCCCTCCACATCTCCCCCCCTCCACATCTCCCCCCCTCCACATCTCCCCCCCTCCACATCTCCCCCCTCCACATCTCCCCCCCTCCACATCTCCCCCCTCCACATCTCCCCCCTCCACATCTCCCCCCCTCCACATCTCCCCCCTCCACATCTCCCCCCTCCACATCTCCCCCCCTCCACATCTCCCCCCCTCCACATCTCCCCCCTCCACATCTCCCCCCCTCCACATCTCCCCCCCTCCACATCTCCCCCCCCTCCACATCTCCCCCCTCCACATCTCCCCCCCTCCACATCTCTCTCTCCCCCACTCCACCTCTCCCTCTCCCCCACTCCACCTCTCCCCCTCCACCTCTCCCTCTCCCCCCCTCCACCTCTGCCTCTCCCCCCCTCCACCTCTGCCTCTCCCCCCCTCCACCTCTGCCTCTCCCCCCCTCCACCTCTCCCTCTCCCCCCCTCCACCTCTCCCTCTCCCCCCCTCCACCTCTCCCTCTCCCCCCCTCCACCTCTCCCTCTCCCCCCCTCCACCTCTCCCTCTCCCCCCCTCCACCTCTCCCTCTCCCCCTTCCACCTCTCCCTCTCCCCCTTCCACCTCTCCTCTCCCCCCTCCACCTCTCCCCCCTCCACCTCTCCCTCTCACCCCCTCCACCTCTCCCTCTCCCCCCTCCACCTCTCCCTCTCCCCCCTCCTTCTCTCCCTCTCCCCCTCCACCTCTCCCTCTCCCCCCTCCACCTCTCCCTCTCCCCCCTCCACCTCTCCCTCTCCCCCCTCCACCTCTCCCTCTCCCCCCTCCACCTCTCCCTCTCCCCCCTCCGTCCCCTCTCCCCCCTCCGTCCCTCTTCCCCTCCGTCCCTCTTCCCCTCCGTCCCTCTTCCCCCCCCCGTCCCTCTTCCCCCCCCGTCCCTCTTCCCCCCCCGTCCCTCTTCCCCCCCCCGTCCCTCTTCCCCCCCCCCCGTCCCTCTTCCCCCCCCCCCGTCCCTCTTCCCCCCCCCGTCCCTCTTCCCCCCCCCGTCCCTCTTCCCCCCCCCGTCCCTCTTCCCCCCCCCCCGTCCCTCTTCCCCCCCCCCCGTCCCTCTTCCCCCCCCCCCGTCCCTCTTCCCCCCCCCCCGTCCCTCTTCCCCCCCCCCCGTCCCTCTTCCCCCCCCCCCGTCCCTCTTCCCCCCCCCCGTCCCTCTTCCCCCCCCCGTCCCTCTTCCCCCCCCGTCCCTCTTCCCCCCCGTCCCTCTTCCCCCCCCCCGTCCCTCTTTCCCCCCCCCGTCCCTCTTTCCCCCCCCCGTCCCTCTTTCCCCCCCCCCCCCCCCGTCCCTCTTTTCCCCCCCGTCCCTCTTTTCCCCCCCCGTCCCTCTTTCCCACCCCCCCGTCCCTCTTTCCCACCCCCCCGTCCCTCTTTCCCACCCCCCCGTCCCTCTTTCCCACCCCCCGTCCCTCTTTCCCACCCCCCCGTCCCTCTTTCCCACCCCCCCGTCCCTCTTTCCCACCCCCCCGTCCCTCTTTCCCACCCCCCCCCCCCGTCCCTCTTTCCCACCCCCCCCGTCCCTCTTTCCCACCCCCCCCCGTCCCTCTTTCCCACCCCCCCCGTCCCTCTTTCCCACCCCCCCCGTCCCTCTTTCCCACCCCCCCCCGTCCCTCTTTCCCACCCCCCCCCGTCCCTCTTTCCCACCCCCCCCGTCCCTCTTTCCCACCCCCCCCGTCCCTCTTTCCCACCCCCCCCGTCCCTCTTTTCCCCCCCCCCGTCCTCTTCCGTCCCCCGTCCCTCGTCCCCCGTCCCTCTTCCCCCCCCCGTCCCCCGTCCCTCTTCCCCCCCGTCCCCCGTCCCTCTTCCTCGTCCCCCGTCCCTCTTCCTCGTCCCCCGTCCCTCTTCCTCGTCCCCCCTGTCCCTCTTTCCCCCCCCGTCCCTCTTCCCCCTCCCCCGTCCCTCTTCCCCCCCCCGTCCCTCTTCCCCCCCCCCCCCGTCCCTCTTCCCCCCCCCCCCGTCCCTCTTCCCCCCCCCCCCCGTCCCTCTTCCCCCCCCCCGTCCCTCTTCCCCCCCCCCCGTCCCTCTTCCCCCCCCCCCCGTCCCTCTTCCCCCCCCCCGTCCCTCTTCCCTCCCCCCCCCGTCCCTCTTCCCTCCGTCCCTCTTCCCTCCCCCCCCGTCCCTCTTCCTCCCCCCCGTCCCTCTTCCCTCCCCCCCCGTCCCTCTTCCCTCCACCCCTCCCTCTCCACCCCTCCGCCTCCCCCCCTCTCCGCCTCCACCCCCCCTCTCCGCCTCCACCCCCCCTCTCCGCCTCCACCCCCCCTCTTCGCCTCCACCCCCCCCCTCCGCCTCCACCCCCCCCCTCCGCCTCCACCCCCCCTCTCCGCATCCCTCTGCCTCCCTCTCCGCATCCCTCTGCCTCCCTCTCCGCATCCCTCTGCCTCCCTCTCCGCATCCCTCTGCCTCCCTCTCCCTCCCCTCTCCCATTCCCTCCCTCCCTGCCTCCCCCTCTCTCTCCCCCCCTGCCTCCCCTCTCTCTCCCCCCCTGCCTCCCCCTCTCTCTCCCCCCCTGCCTCCCCCTCTCTCTCCCCCCCTGCCTCCCCCTCTCTCCTCCCCCCCCTGCCTCCCCTCTCTCTCCCTCCCTCTCCCCTCTCTCTCTCTCCCTCCCTCCCCCCCTCTCTCTCTCTCCCTCCCCCCCCCTCTCTCTCCCTCCCCCCCCTCTCTCTCCCTCCCCCCCCTCTCTCTCCCTCCCCCCCCTCTCTCTCCCTCCCCCCCTCTCTCTCCCTCCCCCCCCTCTCTCTCCCTCCCCCCCCTCTCTCTCCCTCCCCCCCCCTCTCTCCCTCCCCCCCCCTCTCTCTCCCTCCCCCCCCTCTCCCTCCCCCCCCTCTCTCTCCCTCCCCCCCCTCTCTCTCCCTCCCCCCCCCCTCTCTCTCCCTCCCCCCCCCTCTCGCTCCCTCCCCCCCCTCTCTCTCCCTCCCCCCCTCTCTCTCTCCCTCCCCCCCTCTCTCTCTCCCTCCCCCCCTCTCTCTCTCCCTCCCCCCTCTCTCTCCTCCCCCCCCCTCTCTCTCCCTCCCCCCCCCTCTCTCCTCCCCCCCCTCTCTCTCCCTCCCCCCTCTCTCTCCCTCCCCCCCCCTCTCTCTCCCTCCCCCCTCTCTCTCCCTCCCCCCTCTCTCTCCCTCCCCCCCTCTCTCTCCCTCCCCCCCTCTCTCTCCCTCCCCCCCCCTCTCTCCCTCCCCCCCCTCTCTCCTCCCCCCCCCCTCTCTCCTCCCCCCCCTCTCTCCCTCCCCCCCCCCTCTCTCCCTCCCCCCCCTCTCTCTCCCTCCCCCCCTCTCTCTCCCTCCCCCCCTCTCTCTCCCTCCCCCCCTCTCTCTCCCTCCCCCCTCTCTCTCTCCCTCCCCCCCCTTTCTCTCCCTCCCCCCCTCTCTCTCTCTCCCTCCCCCCCTCTCTCTCTCTCCCTCCCCCCCCTCTCTCTCTCTCCCTCCCCCCCTCTCTCTCTCTCCCTCCCCCCCCTCTCTCTCTCTCCCTCCCCCCCTCTCTCTCTCTCCCTCCCCCCCTCTCTCTCTCTCCCTCCCCCCCTCTCTCTCTCTCCCTCCCCCCCTCTCTCTCTCTCCCTCCCCCCCTCTCTCTCTCTCCCTCCCCCCCTCTCTCTCTCTCCCTCCCCCCCTCTCTCTCTCTCCCTCCCCCCCTCTCTCTCTCTCCTCCCCCCCTCTCTCTCTCTCCCTCCCCCCCTCTCTCTCTCTCCCTCCCCCCTCTCTCTCTCTCCCTCCCCCCCTCTCTCTCTCCCTCCCCCCCTCTCTCTCTCTCCCTCCCCCCCTCTCTCTCTCTCCCTCCCCCCCTCTCTCTCTCTCCCTCCCCCCCTCTCTCTCTCTCCCTCCCCCCCTCTCTCTCTCTCCCTCCCCCCCTCTCTCTCTCTCCCTCCCCCCCTCTCTCTCTCTCCCTCCCCCCCTCTCTCTCTCTCCCTCCCCCCCTCTCTCTCTCTCCCTCCCCCCTCTCTCTCTCTCCCTCCCCCCTCTCTCTCTCTCTCCCTCCCCCCTCTCTCTCTCTCCCTCCCCCCCTCTCTCTTTCTCCCTCCGCCCCTCTCTCTCTCTCCCTCCGCCCCTCTCTCTCTCTCCCTCCGCCCCTCTCTCTCTCTCCCTCCGCCCCTCTCTCTCTCTCCCTCCGCCCCTCTCTCTCTCTCCCTCCCCCTCTCTCTCTCTCTCCATCCCCCCCTCTCTCTCTCTCCCTCCCCCCCTCTCTCTCTCTCCCTCCACCTTTCCCTCCACCTTTCCCTCCACCTTTCCCTCCACCTCTCCCTCCACCTCTCCCTCCACCTCTCCCTCTCTCCCTCCCTCCCTCTCTCCCCTCCCCCCTCCCTCCCTCTCTCCCTCCCCCCTCCCTCCCTCCCTCCCCCCTCCCTCCCTCTCTCCCCCCTCCCTCCCTCTCTCCCTCCCCCCTCCCTCCCTCTCTCCCTCCCCCCTCCCTCCCTCTCTCCCTCCCCCCTCCCA